>NC_086449.1:691721251-692026876 GCF_028390025.1 Pseudophryne corroboree
CTAAACTCAGAAGCAATTTACTGATTTTTTTTGCCCATACTCCCCACTGCTTTTTTAATAAAATGCAGCAGCATAGATTTAGTTTTCAGAGGTTTTATTTACAATTTAATCAAATTGTATAATTAAAATAATTTGAATGTAAACGTAAAGAATGAGTCTTTCAGAATCTGAAAATTGAGCCTTGTTCATGCAGCTTGTGTGAGAAATTATTCTCAAAGACTTACAGTAACACAGCTCCTATGATTTTAACAACATTCAAAATTCAGTAATGTAAAAAGGTTATCTTAAAAGAACACAGCTCAGCCCAACAGTATATCTGATTGTATACATTAAGACTATTCCAATATAAACTTAAAAGGTTTACCGTGGCTTGACTTAATGCGCATACTGCGCAATAATTTTCCTTAATGCGCGTAAATGCGTTCCATCTTTCATTGCGTTAACCATGGGGAAAAAAGGGGAAATCAGCCTATATCGCAAAACAGTGCAAACAAACATTGGAGCCAGTTAGCACATATATACATGCAGGGATGTATGTAATATATGTGCTGGCTGCAAGTCCCCTTGGGATCAGCAGCGCTGCATCTATGACAGCTGCCGCTGCACGCAGGATGCAGCATTCGGCTTCACCGATTATGTAATTCTAAATAATTAATTTATCATGATTTACAGTATTTGCAATATTGTACATAGTACTACTGCTCCACAACCGTGGAAGCATATTACTGAAACAAAAACAAAGTATTGCTGATTTTTGCATAATTACTTTGGGGAAAAAATTATAGGAAGCAAGTGTTCTTCAATAAATTAATGCTCTTTGGGTGTTGATTAAAAATGCATGTAAGTTGATTTTTGTGTCATTTTAAACTATTTTAAAAATGTGTTTAAAAAGACATGTAACTCCCACCAGCAAGCTCAAAAACACATAAATCAAATAAGCACCCATACACTGGTACTTGTCTCACATCATTTTGCAAACTGTCACCCCAAAAGTGACATATCATTATTGGCCAAATTATTCTAATTAAAAACAACTAAGTACTTAATTAATCATTAATGGGAAGGAAGGGGGTGGGGGGTGTGCCCCCAACTTTTTATCTGCTCAGGGGCTGCCCAGCACTGGGCAAGGCCACCCAGCATGTATGTGGGGCTGCCTCACGATGCGTCCACAATTGCATTGAACTAAGGTTGATAACCCTTTGGTCCTGGTGAAATAAATGAAGAACTTGATCTACAATTCTAACATACTTAGTGAATCACTTTGTTTCATCTCCTCCCTCAGTTTCTCTAGTTGCTTTTCTAGTAGTTTAAATGAGAGAATCTCCTGACTCTCTTGTGCACATTATTGAATACAGGTTGAGTATCCCTTATCCAAAATGCTTGGGACCAGAGGTTTTTTGGATATGGGATTTTTCCGTATTTTGGAATAATTGCATACCATAAAGAGATATCATGGTGATGGGACCTAAGTCTAAGCACAGAATGCATTTATGTTACATTTACACCTTATACACCCAGCCTGAAGGTAATTTTAGCCAATATTTTTTAGAACTTTGTGCATTAAACAAAGTGTGTCTACATTCACACAATTCATTTATGTTTCATATACACCTTATACACACAGCCTGAAGGTTATTTAATACAATATGTTTAATAACTTTGTGCATTAAACAAAGTTTGTGTACATTGAGCCATCAAAAAACAAAGGTTTCACTATCTCACTCTCACTCAAAAAAGTCCGTATTTCGGAATATTCCGTATTTCGGAATATTTGGATATGGGATACTCAACCTGTAATACTAAATATGCTCCATAATTATGCAAGTTTTTTTCTTGTGAGGCACCAAATAATTTCTGGTTAAAAATGTGTTGCAATAGTCATTCTAGTGCATGAAAAAGCA
This sequence comes from Pseudophryne corroboree, assembly GCF_028390025.1. Classification (NCBI taxonomy): domain Eukaryota; kingdom Metazoa; phylum Chordata; class Amphibia; order Anura; family Myobatrachidae; genus Pseudophryne; species Pseudophryne corroboree. Next base: position 691,723,153 of record NC_086449.1, read on the forward strand.
GTTGCACTAGTAGGACCACCACTTGCAAAGGAAGTCTATGGCCTGAGCCTTTCCTTGCCACTGTGTGTGGTGCATGGAATGTTGACATTTTTTTTGTTTTTGGCAGTAAACTCTCCATTTATTATTAGAGGTGATGTGTTCTTTAAATTGTGAAATTTTGTTTAGCTATCAGGGGCTATATGTAATAGGGTTCGAGTTTGCCGGAGGTGCGGTATGTCGGACAAGAATGGCCATATTATAAAAGCGCCAATAGGTTTGTTTACCCCAGAGTTTAATACAGTGTTTTGTTAACAGTTGAAAATTCTGAAAATGTTAGTTCTGATATGCCAGTACTGCTTGCCAGGTCTGGAAGAGATCCACAATACAGACACTGAGCGGAGAGTTTCCCCAATAGCCAACCAGGGTCCCACGGTGGTTATGGGAGCAAGAGGAAATGGTAGCCCTTGAGATAATTGGCAAATAACAATATTCAGGTAACACATAATATCTTGTCACAAATTCTGTATATGGGGAAACCACAAGATCCCAGTAATTAACTGGATGTAGCAGTGACATGCAGTCAGGGTAGGCAGTGGAGGCAGAGCCTCACCTGTCATACTCCAGTATTCTCCAGAGTTTTGACTATAAAAATGATTAGAACAATACAAAGAAGATATTTGTATGTTAAAAATATCATCTTTGTTGTATTCATATAACCTTTGTATTATTCTAATCATTTTATAGTCAAAACCCGTAACAGTATATGTGTGTGATTAACTCTGGCTCTTATACTAGCCAGTGCCTCCCCAGCCATTGACCTCACTGCACCTCACTCTGATATAAATATATTGCATAGGCCAGGATCATCTTAAAAGCCAAGGCACCTACCCAACCATTCATGGGAATACACACAACAAAAATCATAACTTACCCCTCCTGCAGTCCTGTACAGTTTCTCTGAATGCTTCCATAAGATAAATGGCTTCCAGCACTTTTAATGCTGGATAGCTCAAGTTATCCACCAATGAGCCATTCACTGTCTGTCTGCAGGCTGGGAATCAGGTTGAGGATGCTGCACTGTAATTGGTGAATAGCTCTAGCATGATGACAGCCATTCACTGTCTCCAGTGCTCCAGTGACATAGTAAAGAACAGCTACATTTAAAGTGTTATCACATAAGCTCTTAGAGGAGATCTGGGGATAGATGATAATATTTTGACAGCACTGAGAGTAATGCTATGCAGGAAATACTAAATTATGCTAAAGGAAAGCTGTAAGGAGCTATATATTAATAATTATGTTGATGATTAATGGAAAGATTTGGCCAACATTCACTGACAAAAAGAAAATACCGCACATCACTAAATAACTTGAATACAATTTTGTGTGTTTTGCATTATATTATCAAAGGTCTGTAAGATCCAACGAAATTTAGCCTGATCCTGAGTTGAATGTATATGGCACCCCACTGAGTATAGCTAAGTAACCAGCCCAAGAAAGGGTTAACACAGTTTACCTACAGCCAGCAGCCCAGAGGCTGCAGGCTATACAATGTTGCTAGCTGCAGAACTCCTGACCTGCAGCTGATTGGGTGCCCTCATGGCGGGAAGCCCAGATTTGGAATATTACATTGGAGATAGAACTTTGTGCTGGATTAGAGGAGGGCTTTAGATCGCTCCTGCACAGTGATGGGGCTGAAGTGTGTGAGGTGCCGAGAGTACAGAGGAGCAGAGCGGCAATGGAGCAGTGCATAAGGAGCTCCATGCTGTAAGGGGGCTGCCGGAGAGTGACGGGAGCAGTGATCAGAGCAGTGGTCGGGACCAGAGGGACGCGCTCTGAGTGGAAGCAGCAAGGGGGGTGAGCCGGAGGCATACACAATGGAGCCATGCATAAGGAGCTAAGTGTTATGAGAAGAGATGCGGACAGTGACACCCTGATTGGTGGCCAGAGAGAGGCACATGAGGTAATCACAGACACCCTACTTACTCCCAGCTCTGCAGTCTAGACTGACCCCAGCGCAGTGGAAAAGGAGCAGTTAGCTGGATTTAGCATCACACAACACCTGAACATTAGGGAGCATCCAGCTTGGCAACACAGAGATCCCCCGTCAGGATAGTTTTGAAATTTCACAGTGACTCTCATCCTTTACAACCCGCACTTTCGGCCATCCAGGAATCAGGAACCCGACAACTTTCAGGCTCACTCATTAATGCTTTGTGATTCAGCATATAAACTGTACCTGCATGCAGTCTAATAGTCTGTAGTGAGAGAGGGGGCAGGATATGTACTTTTCAGTGAGAAAGTGTACCAGATAGCAGTGCCGTAACTAGACATTTTAGCGCTGTGTGCAAGAAACAGCATCAGCGCCCCTGCCCCACACAAAACAGGGCCAGTGCGCGGGGAAGGCGTTCAGCAAAAATATAGGGGCGTGGCTTACCTGGGAAGCAGCATGGCCACATGGCTCCCTTTTACACATTAAGGCAGGCAAAGCTCCCTTTTACAGATTACGGCAGGCATAATTCCCTTTTTACACATTATGGCAGGCAGAGTAACTTTTTTTTTTTTTTTTACACAGTATGGCAACAGAGTCCCCCTTTTTACACATTAAGCAGGCACAGTCCCCATTTACACATTAAGCAGGCAGAGTCCCCTTTTTACACATTAAGCAGGCAGAGTCCCCATTTTACACATTAGGCAGCAGAGTGCCCATTTTTACGAGAGACAGAGAATTATACTTACTTGCTGTGACCATCCTGCATGCCTCTTCTCTTCCCGCCCTACACTGCACTCTTCGCAGCACCAAGCATTGTGGGTGGGCTGGGGGCGGGCTGGGAGAGACGTTATCTCTAGGTGACATGTATGTAGGGTTACCACCTCATCCCTTTAATTTTGGACACATATTAATTACACAGGTTCTGTGGCTGGCTGACTTCAAGACTCCATTTCACCTGGTTTTAATCAGCCACAGAACCTGTGTAATTAATATGTGTCCAGAATTAAAGGGATGAGGTGGTAACCCTACATGTATGTGAGGTGTAAGGTGACATGTATGTGAGGTATTAGGTGACATGTGAGGTGTAGGGTGACATGTATGTGAGGTATTAGGTGACATGTGAGGTGTAAGGGACATGTGAGGTGTAAGGTGACGTGAGGTTTAAGGTGACATGTATGTGAGGTGTAAGGTGACATGTATGTAAAGTGTAAGGTGAGGTATAAGGTGACATGTATGTGAGGTGTAAGGTGACATGTATGTAAAGTGTAAGGTGAGGTATAAGGTGACATGTATGTGAGGTGTAAGGTGACATGTATGTGAGGTGTAAGGTAACATGTGAGGTGTAAGGTGACATGTATGGGAGGTTTAAGGTCACATGTATGGGAGGTATTAGGTGACATGTGAGGTGTAAGGTGACATGTATGTGAGATATTATGTGACATGTGAGGTGTAAGGTGACATGTATGTGAGGTATTAGGTGACATGTGAGGTGTAAGATGACATGTATGTGAGGTGTAAGGTGACATATATGTGAGGAGTAAGGTGAATGTGAGATGTAAGGTGACATGTATGTGAGGTATTAGGTGACATGTGAGGTGTAAGGTGACATGTATGTGAGGTGTAAGGTGACATGTGTGGTAACTGTGTGGGGGTTCTTGGGGTTTCCCTGTCCTTCTGCCTGGGGTTTCAGCGGTGAAGTTCAGTTAGAGAGGCGACTTCAGCTGAGGAGTTCAGGTACGAGCACCCATACCACCGACACGCTACTTACCTGTTATTACATGTACAATTGTTACAGATTGCATCTTGCGTGTTTGTGCACTGCAAACAGAGGTGTAACGTGTACACAGTAAGGCTCCTTACATATTAGGCCACACACACAGTAATGCCCCCTATACATTATACCACATAGTAATGCTCCTTATATATTAGGCTACACACAGTAATGCCACTATACATTATAAAATATATGAACAATTGCAACTTGCGCCTCAACAACAGCTCGGGCTCCGATCCTAAGAGCACTACTTTCTTAATACAATCAAAATGAAAAAAAAAAATGGAACGTTTCCCAAGCGCTGTTTTCTATATAAGTGTATATCCTTCCGCAGGCCTCCAAATACAGGTATCCTCGAAAAGAAAAGAGATGTTGGGACCATATATACACTCAATTTTCAAATATCTTATCGTAAAAGGTCCAACACTGACCTGTGGGCAAAGCCCTATGTTCCTATCAAGGTTTCTTTAAAATCTTCACCATTAATATGTTCCAACTCAATCTCTCTATTCATCTCATTGGTATAAAGCTCACCTTTAGTTTGGGCCCTATGTGCATTGAAAGGTATCTTTCACTCCAACTCCACCACAGCAAGATGGTCTGGATACAATTTGCTCCTCAAAAAATTATATGAACCGGCAAAAAATATACCTCATATATTTAGGTATAAAAAAAACCCTCGGATGGAAATAAGAGGAGAGTTTTTAAGTGATAGAGTATATTTACCAACAATTAAGTGGCATAAATACAATCCACAATTACTCAAGTGAGGGATGTAGTCAAGCCTAGGGATAATATAGTATAGTTAGTATAGTATAGTTTCGGAACAGGTGTTCCTTCCTCAGGGTGTGAGGTGACAGTGGTTCCGTCAGTCCCTTTATCCTGCTGGCCTGACCACATGGTCAAGGACAGCCAATGAGTTTTCCCACATTCCAAATCCCCATATATACTGTACATACATTGGTAACAAATACCACATATGAAATACATTGTAAATTTATATAATAAAAAGCCGGTTCTACTTCACTAATTTAAATATATCTTAATAAAAATACATAAATTCATAAATTGGTTAAGATAAAATCGTGTACTGGAATCAGAATCAAACACGCATCCTTATTATTTGATATAAACATAACATAGTCCATCTCAATTCAGAATCCTTTTTTTCTTTTTTACTCCAGTCCCAACATGCACCATATATCCGGAATAGTTGTATTCCAATTTCCTGTTATGTTCGGTTACCATGGTAACCTCACGTATGTTCCGTTTAGTTACTGCAACGCCTGTTAGCGGAAGTCACGTCCGCACACTTCCGGTCGTTGGACTGCAAATACGGATGTATACTCTAGTTCCTGTGGAATGCATCGATTTCTCAAAAGAGCTCCATGGTAACAACGATACCGCCCATATTTCAGAAAATCATACTGGCGAAAATGACGTCCACATCACATGTGGACGTCATTTCCGCCAGCGCTTGGGATACGTTCCATTTTTTTCATTTTCACTATACATTATGCTACACACTGTAATGTTCCTTATGCATTAAGCCCCCCCCCCCCCCTACCCCCAAGCACCTCTCTGCTGTGCCTGCCACCTGTGCCCTGCTAGATGGCCAGTCAGACGCAGCGATGTCGGGACTGTGGCTGCGGCGCCCTTACTGGAGCAGGCGCCCAGAGCATAAGCTCCACCAGCGCCACCCTTAATACACCCTTGAATGCATATGCTTCAGAACTCAGTGTGCGATTATAAACAATGCAAAATTGTACACATTTCAGTTGTATCTCCACTTGTGGCTGAGGAGGTGTAATTGGGCTATATTGAAGCATTCTTTCATAGGTTCAGTTCAGCGAGGGTGTGCTGGTGGAGCTGTGGGCTGTGCAGAGATGGATAGAAGCATGCAATTGCCTGTTTTCAGGTGTATTATTTGCAAACAGTGTGGGCTTGTGTAAGTGGGGCTGGTGAAAAGTAGGAAAGCAGGCATACAGATGATGGGGGGGCAGGTTCAGACTAGCCTGATAGGAGGCCAAGAAAATCCTTGGGAAGCCCCTCTGCCTCCGAGGTCCAACCTCTACCATGAAGTGGTGTGGATCAACTATCCAAGTTATTGCAGTGACCATCGGCCTCCTTCACTATTCTTCCTTTCTGCGCTGTCACAGACATCAAGATCGAGTTGGTGGAGGGGGTCTGAATATGCTGCACGCCGTCACTGACTGACATCAAGGAGATGAAGGCATGCAGGAGAACTTGGATCCGCGAACATCAGTCAGGGTCAGGCCACGGCTCTGGTGGGAGAGTAGGATGGGAGGAGCACAAAAAGAAACTGCAGTGCTGCGTTTTTGAATTGTTAAAGTTCAGCTGCACACACACAGCGTTGGGAATGGGGCAGCAGAGTAGTGGAGATTGAATGGAATATCTAGTGGAACGGGATACATGCAGCTTGTTGACAGGCAATCTCAGTGTTGGCAAGTGATGCTGGCATTTTACGTGCGCCTACAATACAACCGTTAACATAACGGTAATTCATCATGCTTACAGTTAAACTGCCGACGGGTGTCCAATGCTGTAAGTAACATTTTACAGTTGCCGACATTGTGGTGTCTGCGTTCCAGGGTTCCCATAATGCTTGTTGACATTTTGATTGTTGACAAGCACATTAAATCCTTTTGGAAAAGCATCTTCTCTGTGCCAAGGAGTTGCTGGCTAGCACAAGATTGAAGGTACTGTAGCAACTCTGCTTTACTTACAGTAGATGTAATTTATCCACATGTGCTAGCATTGATTCAATCACCTATGTCAGGGAGTGATATATTTACCTTCCATTAGTGTCACTTAAATTTACATATAATACGGTATATCTTATCAGCCACAGTCCATTTTGGAAAGGGACAGCAGTGTACTATGGGGGTAATTTAGACTGGATCACTGCAGCGGCAGCGATCGCAGTCTGAGTGCGCTTGCTAACAGCATCTCAGGGCTGCAATCACCTCTGCCAGGGAGGGGGCGTTAGAACGCTGCTGGCGGGGCGCATTCCGGACCACACAGGCATGTCTGGACCATTGGGAGGGCGGGCCGCAGAGGCTGTGTGATGTCCCATGTCTGTATGTGACGGTGCACCAGTGTGCAGGATCTGGTGCTGTATCCAGTGGTGCATAGTGAGGTCCTGGTCCCGAGACGGACGGTGTGAGCTGAAATTGTCCAGGTGTATTTTATTAAATTATGTGGTCTATAGCACACATAGATGCATAATTTGGTATGGGAATTATCCACTCAAGCTTTATTGTGAAAATAACTGCTTTTAAGAATAAAATTGATTTGAACTATGAGGCTCATCCCCTCTACACTTTTCTTTAGATAGCTCCTAACGTAACCCCAGACCCCCAACCTATCGCCTGTCCTCTGGCTGGCATCAGGAGCAATAACATATTCAACAAACACATTTTTAATGGTAGCAGACATGTTGTAGTGATTAGCCCAGCTTTGGCTTACAACAGACTCAGCTAAAACTCTGACTGGATTCCATCAGACCTATTGCTGCTGCTCCAATCCTGAAAAAGCCTGCCGTACCACATTAACCTCATGTGGAATCATGCTTTCCCTGCCACACTCCTTCCCCCTTAGCTTCAACCACTCTGGTGAAGCTATGAAATCATCTGGCAAGTTCTCTGCCTCACCTGTACCTATTTGTGCCATCCGTACGGGAACACACCCCTTAACTACAGTAGCTTCCACATATCCCATTCTTTACCCTCCTCCCCTACCTTCTCTTCTACCTCTTGGGAAAGGAATGCCCCAACCCTGTCCCAGAAGCATCAGTCTGCAACACAAACTGCTTTCTGAAATCAGAAGCTTGCAATACAGGCTCTGCGCTTAAAGCTTGCCTTATATCCTGCAGAGCAGTCTCTGTGGGCCTAGACCAGACTACCTTGTCTGGGCACTGTTTCCTCAGACATTCTGTTAAGGGTGCCGCCCTAGTGGCAAAATCGCGCATGTACCTATGATAATAGCTCCCCAGACAAAGGAATGTCCTGAGTTGCGACTTACATTTTGGGTTAGGCCATGTGAGGACTGCTTCCACCTTGCTGGGTTGAAGTTTAACTTGCCCTCGGCTGACAATATAACCCAGATACTTTGACTCCACCATTCCAAATGGCACACTTTTCCGGGTTAGCTGTGAACCCGTGTGCCCATAGAGACTGTAACACTGCCTCCACCTTTGGAAGGTGTGACTCCAAGTCAGATCTCAAATGACAATGTCATCTAAATAAACTGCTGTGTATTCCCTGTGCGGCCGGAGCTATTTTTTCATAGTTCTCTGGAAAGTTGCAGGAGTGCCATGCAAATCAAAGGGCAGCACTTTATACTGGAACAAACCCTCTGGGGTAGAGAAGGCTTTCTTTGCTTTGGCAGCTTCTGTCAGTGGAATATGCCAGTAGCCCTTTGTTAAATCTAGTGTGGTGAAATACTGGCTTGTTGCTAAATTTTCTACCAGTTTGTCAACCCAGGGCACAGAATAGGAATCAAACTGAGAAACTTCATTTAACTTTCTAAAGTCATTACAAAATGTCAAAGTTCCCAAAGGCTTGGGGCTAATACACTGAGATTATTCCATTCAATGTTTGATTTCTCTATGACCCCTAGGCGCAGCATCTCTTCCACTTCCCATGTGACTGCTGCCCATTTGGCCTCAGGTGTACGATAAGGCCTTTGTTTTAGAACGTATCCTGGTACCGTGCTTAACACTGATTTACCACTGAATTTACCACGGATTGTTTCTGGCTAGGATTCCAGATGTCTTCAGTGGGCACCTGACATTCTCACAGCCACTAAAGAGGGCTGACTGGAACTTTCTATCCAAGGCTTCAACAAATTCACATGGTAGACTTGTACCTCTTTACTTTCCTGCCATACCTTATAGTTCACAGGTCCCACCTCCTCTATGATTTCATAGGGGCCTTGCCATTTGGCATACAGTTTACTCTCAGTAGTAGGCATGAGTACCAGTACCTTGTCACTCAGATTAAAGGTCTGGTTGACAGCGGTAACGTCATAACTGAATTTTTGATGCTGTTAGGCCCTATCCAAATGTTTGCTCAGAAGTGGCGCAACTTGCCTTAGATGACCAAACAATTGGGACACTTACTGAACGATGTTAGGCTCTTGGGACAATTGCTGCTCCCACCCTTCTTTTAATAGATCTAGTATACTGCTGAGCTGTCTACTAAAGAGGAGCTTGAAGGGGCTAAACATCGTAAAGGGCTTGGGGTACCTCTTAAACCTCAAACATTAGATAAGGTAAGAGTAGGTCTCAATCTCGCTTCTCCTGTGACACCACCCTTTTTATCATCTGCTTATGGGTGTGGTTAAAGTGTTCAACCAAGCCACCTGTCTATGGGTGGTAAACCAAATTGGTAAATCTATCAACCTTTAACATATGACACAGGTCTTTCACTAATTTAGACACAAAAGGGGTACCCTCTTCCATTAGGACCTCTTTTGGTATTTCCAGGCAGGTATGTACTATGCAGCATCTACAACTTCAGTGCAATAGTGCTAGATTTCATGTTACATAGTGGTATGGCCTCCGGGTACCTGGTGGCATAGTCCACCACCACCAATATACAGATGCAGCCATGCTCATCTTTGCTGCGATGCAGCATGGCTCGCTGAATGGTGCACGAGCTGTGACTATTTACAGCTGATGACCGCTCTTTTAATTCCATTATGACTTAGTCGCAATTAGTTGTAATAGTCACAGCCTTGCATGCCATAAAGCAAGTTGTGTTGCAGCATGTTGCATTGCAGCAAAGATGAGCATGACTACATCTGTATACTGATGCCCATGAGCAGATATTTCCACTGACCCTTTCAGATCCAAACCAACTAATTCAAAAAGCATAGAAATTATAGGTAAGGGAACCAAGGTCGCCCTAAATTCTGTCCAGGATGCGGCCTTTTGGCACACTGGGCATTCATGACAATATTGTTTGACTGCGGCATAAATGCCTGGCCACACTGGATATGCTGGAGAGTTTTCTCCTCCTCTAAATGGCCACCCCATTAATGCTTGTGAGCCACCCTCAATACCAGCTGCTCGTGTTTCTGGGGAACCAGCAACTGCTCTACATTTTTACCTTTCAACTTAGTTACATGGTGCAACAAATAATTTTTCACCACAACATAAGATACACCTTCAGGTGGTAAAGCAGAGTTCACCTTACCATTTACCACTTCCACATTTTCAAAAGCATTGGACAAGTTGCCTTTGTTGATCTCATCCGAAGTCCTACAAAGACACACTTTCACCAATGGGGACCAATGTGTCTATATCTCACTTTCCCCCTGGAGGCGGGTTGTTTAGTCTAACAAAGGGGACCTGGGTTCTTGGTTTAGGTACTGGCTGTAACCCTTGCTTGGCTTTATTCAGTTTTCCCAGAGTCAGGTACCTCTCAATCACTACTGCTAACTCCTCAAATGTCTGGGGGTCAGCCTGCTCAGTGCTGTACACCACAGTCTAATACCCGTATAGCATGGTCCAAAGCAATAATCTCTACTATACATGTACATGGGGCCATGTGTTTCTCCTGCTGTAGCCATGCTTTGCATAGTCTGGCTAGCTTGGCCAGCTGGACTCTTGGAGGCTCAGACAAATTCAGCTGCCAATCATAACTCCTGGTCTGTACAGGGGCCCACCACCCCAACCCTGAGTATGGCCTTCTTCAAATGAGATTAGGCTCGCTGTGACTCCTTTGTGAGGCAGGGAGCTAACCTGACAGCCCATTCCTCCTCTGGCCACTTTAACCATGTTGCAGTGCGTTCAAAAGTGCATAAAAACACCTCAATGTCACCCGAGGGTGTAAGCTTTTGTAACACATCATGCTCCTGCCCACTTTTTCTCATCTCTGTTAACTCAGCATGCAACAACTGTATTTGGGTTTGCCGGCCTGTAGCCAGCTCAGCAAACACTTTCATCAATTCCTCCATATTTCCATGCTTTTCATATACAAGTTTAGCAGGCTTAATTAACTGGCTAGGTTCAGCCATCTTCCCAGCACACTATCTCAGCTGGTTTCCCTTAACACTGCACACCATTCATGGGACTCTGGCCCTATACAGTGAGTCCACGCACCCCTCCAATTTTGGCGCATGCAAAGAGTCTCTAATATGGGGTTCAGGGTAGTGACTGGGATGATGGGGGCCCAAAGGAAATTGTTGCACCCATGCTCACCACTCACTATTTCTGCCACTGGTGAATAGGATTGCCCTCAATGTTAATCAGCCCACCAAGGTGCCCAGAATTGGTACTGTACTGGGAAAGAGAGAAAACAGTATTTGTGATTAGGAGTTAACAAATGTTTGGGTACATACAGTAATATGGCAAAAGAGACATTACAAACACTAGACACAGACTAAATAATCTGTCATCCAGGCAACATAGTTTCTGAGTTAATATAGCAATTAAGGTTCCCTGGACATTACTGATGATGCTACACACCTTTGTTTTATTCAGCTTTGCATGCTAAATATCTGTCATCCTGGGCTGCAAGCTTCTTTGTTGCTATGGCAACTTCTCGACTCAAAAGAAGGTTTGATACATCTCCCTCTAATTAATTTCTGTCTTGTTTCAGTGTTTCAATTTTTGGCTGGCAAGACAATAACTTAAATAGGGGGCCATAGTAAGTATTAATGTATATTTGGCACTATAAAACTTATACAATATATTTTGGGGTTATAATGTTTATATGTAGTTAAATGGTTAATTAATATGTGCTGTATATTACCTGTGTGTTATTAGGTATAATTCATCTTTCTAAATAACATCAAATATCACAGTTAATATTATTCACCAAACTTTAAGATCAGACTGTCTAGACTCCAGGGGCAAAATTTACTAAAGTTTGATTTTGGTAATTCAAAGGATTTGGCATTCTGTTTACATTCAACTTCTATTAAATTTTTGGGTTGAACAGATTTACTAAAGACTAAATCGAATTTCAAATCAATTCTATTACCAAATTCAATTCACATCCCAATATAAATTGAATTTCTGAAAGACATCGATGATTTCCTATAGCCCAACATAGAATACCCTTATTTACTAAAGTTCGATTTGAAATGGAACTCAAAATCGAACCTCAAATATCCAAATGTTTAGAATGATGTTAAACATTTGATTTTGGCTTCTAAACCCATTCCAATGGTAGGAAATTGATAGTGATTACTTTTTTTTAGTACCCAAAAGCATGTAGGGCAGTGTGAAAGTAGTAATAATGGATGCCCAAGGTTATGGTATGTTGTACACATACCGGCACAATGCAAATCATCACCTGACTGAGATAACCCTGGAGGCTCAATCAGAGCACCATCAGCAGCTTTATGAGTTGAATAGTGCACATATTTATACTTATAGACATCATACTTTTTCCATTAATCTGCAATAGATAGCACCAGAGCACAACATTGGGCAATTTGGCTGGAAAATTTATAGAAATTTAGAATCATAACTGTTGTAACTGGCTATCCTGATTCAACCCATGATGCCTACATCCTCAGCAATTCATCCCTGTCTGTGGGGACAAATGCCAGAGGGATGGTTGTTGTGTAAGATACCAGTATGTGCTTATAAAGCAGCTAGTAGTAATTGTTACTATATTGTTCTCATTTGTTCCCCTACTGCCAAAAAAGGTTATTTAGGCTATGGCTGTTGCTCTTGGCTTCTGACTCCATTGTCAAATCCACAAACTCCTGCTGAGCATAAGTATAAAGAGGCACATATAGCCACTCAATCCATGACAGAATGCATCTTTGCTTTTTTTTCTGTAACAAAAAATTATTCAGAATGCAAAATAATATATAATTTGGCAAACATGTTTGCTATTGTGCTCTGCTGCCATCTATTGCATAGTAAATAAACTACTCCTTCCCAGATTATGCAATAAACAGGGAGCAGGCAGAGTTTTTTTTTTTTTTTTTAGCAACAACTATGTGTGCACAGAAAGTGTAAGGTGCTAGAAAGGCAGATTAGGGCTAAGTTTATTGTCAATTATGTCAGCTGTTAGTATTTAAAAAAAAAACACTTAGGTTTTCATGTATAAAACAGTATAAAGATTGCTTCCCATTTAATTAGTGTGCATGTGATACATTTGGACCAGTAGGAAGCAATGAGGAAGTTCTGTTTAATTTTACATCCAATTTTGCTGGGGATTTTAATAGGGATTTGAGGTCCAATTTTGGAAGGGATTTCATAAATGTAATTCTAAATCCCTTCCTAACATGACTACACATCAAATTTGATGTGAAAATCTAATGCAAAATTGATTTGTAGTAAATAAGGGATTTTTCAAAAAGTTTAGAAATGCAAAAATAATCTGACTTAGCCCAAGACAGTTTGATACCTCATTGTATTGACTAATGTTTGTCTTCTATCACATGTATCCTGTTATATTCAATTAAACCTACTCTGGTACTAACTTCTTTGCTCAAGCACTTACCAACTTGTAGGCATCTGCCAATACATAATACATGTTCAATATATCTTAGGGCCATGATACTTGTTTAATATATTTTGGAGGTAATTCTAGACATTTAGATATAAACTGGGCCTATCAAACATTCACATTTGAAATGGGCCCTAATAAACATTTCAAGTATAAATTAGGTCATAATAAATATTTGATATATAAAGGAGACCATTGTAAATACTTCAAATATAAAGTGAGCAAATGCAGTTTGCAAATACACATTTTATTTTGAAATACTATGAATGAGGGAGTATTTTTTAACAGTAATAAGTAACAATGGTTTCCCCCAATTGTAGTTGAATGTTAATCGCATGCCGTAACTGGCCAGTATGTGTTCAGCCGAGCATTGTGGAAATGCTTGGTGGAACATCACCAGGAACTCAATTCCCCCTTTAACCACTTGCTTGGCATGGTCGCATCAGATGCGACCATGCCTGCAAGTGCTTTATCTGACCTGGTCGCACAGGCTGTGACCAGTCAGATTAACTGTGTACAGTGGCAGGGAAGAGAAACTTCCCTCCGCTGCTGCTGGCAGAGGCCTCGGATGGTCCCTCTGCCTCCGTGCACCCTCCCCCTGTGTCTGCCGTGCTGCCAATCATTGCTGATCAGTCAGCATTGCAGGATCCCCCACCCCAGCGGCTGCAGACATTAGTAGCCCCTGGTAAGGGTAAAAGAACTCCCCCAAGCCACCCTCAGACCCCCCCTGTGTACCTGGCAGCTGTCCGGGAACTAAAAACTAAAGTTGCGATGTTCCAGATGTTCTGATATTCCCGATTGATGTTTCGTTGTTTGGGGACAATATATTTATTGGGGGGGAAAATAAAAAAATAAAATTTCTTTTTTTTCACTAAAATCATTTTGGATAGGGTTAAATTTATGGTCTTCACCTAATTCACTTATAAAAAAAACCCAGACAATTTTGGAGCAGTTTTTGGGGAAATAAATTGTCAGTTAAGTGGTTAATAAACCTGGCATTAGCTAAACAGACAGTTTTAAATCACATCTAGGGAGATTGAGGTATATTTACTAAGTCTTGGATGGAGATAAAGTGGATAGAGATAAAGTATCAACCAACCAGCTCCAGTTATGAGCTGATTGGTTGGGACTTTATCTCCGTCCACTTTATCTCCGTGTAAGGCTTAGTAAATAGACCCCATTGTTACAGGATTCAAACCAACAAACTTTTTGAGGACATCAATTTAAAAAGATTGCTACTTTAAAGCTTGCATATTAAATGGGGAATGCCTAGGGGAAACAGTTGGAAAAAGATTTGGGGGTATTCATTGATAATAGGCTAAAGAAGGCAAGTAAGATGCTAGCGTGCATAAAAAGGGGAATTGAGACAAGGGACTCGGATGTAATCCTGCCGCTGTATAAGGCATTGGTACGTCCGCACCTGGAATATTGTGTTCAGTTTTGGGCACAATTGTAAAAAAAAAAAAAAAGACGTCAGTGAACTCGAAAGTGTTCAAAGGCGAGCTACTAAATTGATTAAAGGCCTAGAAGGAATGGACTATAAGGAAAGACTTACTAGGCTGAATATGTATACACTAGAAAAGAGGTGCCTAAGAGGAGATATTATTAATATCTTCAAATATGTAAAGGGACATCACAAAGAGTTATCAGAGGAATTATTTATTAAAAGAACACAGTTTAGGACACGTGGGCACTCGCTGCGACTGGAGGAAAGTTCAGAACGCAATGGAGGAAAGGGTTCTTCACTGTTAGGGCAATCAGGATGTGGAATTCCCTGCCAGGGAAGGTGGTAATGGCGGACTCTGTAATTGGATTTAAAAAAGGAATGGATACATTTCTGAATGATAAAGCTATCCAAGGTTATAATACTTAAAATATCAACGTGGTTAATCCGGGGGTAACATGAGTTATAGTAGCTAACTAGTCATAAAACATTATTCAGCGGGTATGTAGATTCATCACAACTTAAAACAGGTTGAACACGATGGGCAATTTGCCTCTATTCCACCTCAATTACTATGTTACTATATTAAAACTCCCAGACAAAAATGCAGAATGTTGGGGGCTTGTAGTGCCTCCGTTTAGTAAATATGCCCCATGCACTTGGAAAAACTGTTATCGCCTGAGTTCTTATGTGTGTAATATTATAGTCTAATTGATTTTTTTTTGTGGGGGGTGGAGGGGGCGCTTAAAAAAGGTCTATAAATGTAATATATCTGTGTAACTACTAAATTGTGGGAGCATTTTAAAGATAAGTTATGCTTAAAATATAAATCAATTTCACTTAAATAATACACTTCATGTGTCAACCATACAGTATTTAAATAATAGTAAAACAAAAATGAGTTATGCAGAGTTTGGACACAGTGAATTCCTAAGAAGACATCTGGCAAAACATAAAATGATTATGTCAACCTGCTGTACCTTGGCTTCCTATAATAGTTACAAATCTACGCAAGTATAGCTTGATCTGGGCTACATCATTAGACTGCATGGCACAAGTCCAACTTACTGTTAGACATATTATTTCACATCTCTCTTTGAGAGCGATGGCTTTTGTTCTCTGCCAGCAATGTTCTAGGGAAAACATAATATTATTAAGGGCAGCTACATAATAATAGTGTGTAGTAGAAGCAGAGCTGGTTTTATACAGAGTGGGGCCTGGGGCACACATGAAAGGAGGGGGTCAAGTCTAACTGTCATAAACATACAAAACAGTTGTGTCCCTCACACGAACATTAGATAATTAACGTTTTTCATTTATACAGTACTTACCTATAATTAGCAAAAAATCAATATAAAAACTAGAACAGTGGTTCTCAAACTCAGTCAGGATCCCAAACAGTTCACATTTTCAAGGTCACCTAGCTGGAAAACATGAACTGTTTGGGGTCCTGAGGACCAAGTTTGGGAACCTATGAACTACAGTAGAACATTGGTAGACAAAGTATGACACTACAGATGCTGTGGAACTACATATCCCAGCATACCATAACACAGTTTTATTATGCCTAAACAGCAAAACGCCAATAATTCTACTAAAATACAAATAATCGGGTGCTGATGTTAATTATATTACCGTATATACTCGAGTATAAGCCGACTTTTTCAGCACATTTTTCTATGCTGAAAAAGCCCCCCTCGGCTTATACTCGAGTCAAGTTGTCAACGGCTGCAGCAGGCGCCGTGGGCTGTGTGGGCGTCCGCTGCAGCCGGCTCCAGGGACAGACACTAGAGGTCATTATTGACCTCTAGTGTCTGTGCGGCGTTGCTATGGGAGAGACGTCATGACGTCTCTCCCATAGAGATGATCGGGTGCCGGGAAGCGGGCGCCGGAGCGGGCGGCCAGACGGAGCGGTGGACAGACGGAGCGGCGGCCAGACGGAGCGGAGCAGCGCAGCAGCAGAAGAAGCGGTCGGGAAGCAGGAGCGGGGCAGTGGTAAGTATTGTTTTAGTGTGTGTTTTGTGTGTTTGTAAGCGGCAACGGGGGCACAGTAACAGGGGGCAAAGAAAGGGGGCACAATTACTGAGGGCAAAGAAAGAGGGGTCATAACTACTGGGGGCAATGAAAGAGGGGGCACAACAACTGGGGGAAAAGAAAGAGAGGGCATAACTACTGGGGGCAATGAAAGAGGGGGCACAACTACTGGGGGCAAAGAAGGGGCATAACTACTGGGGGCAAAGCAGCGGGGGCATGTTTTTATCTGGCACTGTGGGGAGATATATGTCACTGGGGGTATATGTGGCACTGGGGGCACAACCCTAGCAACAAGCATTACTACCTGGCAACAAGCATGACACCTACCGCATGAAACCCCTGGCAACGAGCATGACACCCTGAGCATGAAAACCCCCGGCACCGTGCATTTCCCACCCTAGGCTTATACTCGAGTCAGTAATTTTTCCCAGTTTTTTGTGGTAAAATTAGGTGCCTCGGCTTATATTCGGGTCGACTTATACTCGAGTATATACGGTATATAGATACAAACATTTATCACCTTTATAAATAGTAAAAATCACTGTGTAGCTCCCATTCGACACTCTGGGCTTTCAATAAGTAAGCACAATAATATAAGAAGGGTGGTTTAATTAAATACTTAAGACGTGCTCTAAAATATATATATATAAAAAAAATTTTACGGAAAAAAAAAAAATTTTTTATATATATATATATATATATATATATATATATATATATATATATATACATACATACATACACACACACACACACACACACACACACACACATATATATATATATATATTATATTATAAACAAATAAATTTGCAACAGCACATACAGTAGTTTTACAATAAAAACAATTTACGATAGTTTCACTGTCTATTTACTGATAGTTTCATCATATTATAGATGGAGTCCATTCCAATAATTGAGGAATGATTCCATCATAAATGATGTAATTACAGATTCCACAGATATCCACTTATGCCAATAGCTGCAGTCTAACTGGACATGTTGTTAAAAGTGGAAGTGTAGTATAGCAGAGCCCAGGGCCGTAACTAGGTGTGTGCAGAAGGGGCATTGCCCACAGCGCACACCTAGTTACAGCGCATATTCCCCCTGCTGACAGCCGTACCTCCCGATCCCCCTCCCCTGTGTGCTCTTCCAGCATCAGCTCTAACCAGCGAAAGCCCCTCATACAGTCAGCGGCAGCGCTGGCTATCAGTAAGACCCCCATGTGCTGCGCTCCCACTGCCCGCCCCTGACTACTGCGCTCCATCAGCCCGCCCCCTCTATTGGCCCCTGTGTACTGTGCTCCCACGGCCCCCCCTCCATCGACCTCCGTGTACTGCGCTACCGCGGCCCGCCCCCTCTCTTGGCCTGCAGTGCAGTGTACAGAGGGAGCGCTGTGGCCGCCCACACACTACACTACACTCCAGTACAACACACTACAGTACAGTACGCTACACTAAAGTACGCTACACTACAGTACTCTACATTACAGCCTAAGGGTAGGGGGATGTAAGGTGCTCTGTCTGCCGTAATGAGTAAAAGGGTGCTCTGCCTGCCATAATGTGTAAAAAGGGGGACTGTCTGCCGTAATGTGTAAAAAGGGGGCCGCTGTCTGCCGTAATGTGTAAAAAGGGGGCCGCTGTCTGCCGTAATGTGTAAAAAGGGGACGCTGTCTGCCGTAATGTGTAAAAAGGGGACGCTGTCTGCCGTAATGTGTAAAAAGGGGACGCTGTCTGCCATAATGTGTAAAAAGGGGACGCTGTCTGCCATAATGTGTAAAAAGGGGACGCTGTCTGCCATAATGTGTAAAAAGGGGACGCTGTCTGCCATAATGTGTAAAAGGGGCTCTACCTGGTGTAGTGGTGCTACTGTGCGGCATAATTTGAATAATGGAGACTACTATGCATCGTAATATGAATTGGTATTATTTTGTGGCCACACCCCTTCTCCGTGAAGCCAAGCCCCTATATTTTTCACGCGCCTGCGGCACACACTGCCCCTATTTTATATAGGGGGGGGGGCCGCCAATGCCATTTCTTGCACACAGCGCCAAAATGTCTAGTTACGGCACTGGCAGAGCCAAACAGTAACTTATGAGCAGTCACTATGCCTCCCTCCTATTTGCTGTATATAATTGCTCACCAGTAACAATGTATTGTGGTTCTGGGATTTTTTAATAAAGCAATCAGTTACAGTATGCCACCTGTTGTGGATTGATGTTAGTGAGTTGCGGGAGTCAACGATAGCAGGGGGAGGGAGAATGTGGCCACATTGTAAGCTGTCCGCCTGTGTGGTCTCATACAGAGCATATGCTGCCCTAGGCAAGATTTTTGGCTGGTGCCCCATAGCACTGCCGCTAGTTCCGCCTCTGACACTGCACCCCTTTCCCAGCACTATTACCCCTCACCCATAGCAGTCCTCATTTTGGTGCTCCTTTTAATAAGAAACAGTGCGCACATTCATTGCACAGCCCAAAACAGGGCATGTTCTTGCTGGGAAGGGGCATTGCCCCACAATAGTACCCCCAATTCAAATTATGCCACACATAATGCCTCACAGTAATGCCCCTTACACATATGACACATATTATTAGTGTCTTTATAAACATAATGCGCCTTACACATTATGCCAAACTTTATTAATGCCCTTATACACATAATGCCCCTTACACATGCCTCTATTCTGTGTGTGACTGCATCTGCATATGAAATGCTATGTTACAGTGATTTCCAGCAATACATTGTAACATAGCATTTCGTATGCAAATACAGCCGCAGTTACACATAGAATAGAGGCATGCTGCATATCAATTTAATCAGCAGAAGCTCCTGGTGCCCCTACGCACTCCTAGTTTTACTATGCCTAGGGCCGGCTCTGGAGTCTCATACGCTGATTGCTTGTAACACTCTGGGGTCAGTGAGAGTGGCAACCTATGCTTCCTTGATGCGTCTCTCCACTTCTATTGTGTTGCGTTTTCTTCACCATTCTGAAGAAACCTAACTTGAATATAAATTCTGTGAGCTTCTGCATTAGGGGTACTAGGAAGCAGTGCCGTAACTAGACATTTTAGTGCCTTGTGCAAGAAACAGCATTGGCTTCTCCCCCCATATTTAAAATATGGGCAGTGGGTGCCGCAGGCGTGTGGCAAAAAATATAGGGGCATGGCTTCATTGGGAAGGGGCATGGCCACAAAATAATACCAATTCATATTACGCTGCATCGTAGTTTCCATTTCTCAGAAATGCCACACAGTAGAGCCACTTACACACATTACACTAGGTAGAGTCCATCACACATTTCGCTAGGTAGAGCCCCATTTTACACATTACAGCATGCCGAGCTCCCCTTTACACATTATGGCAGGTAGAGTCCCCGTTTTTACACATTACACCAGGTAGTGCCCCCTTTTTACACATTACAGCAGTAGAGTCCCCCTTTTTACACATTACGGTAGCAGAGTCCCCCTTTTTACACATTACAGCAGCAGAGTCCCCTTTTTACACATTACAGCAGCAGAGTCCCCGTTTTTACACATTACGGCAGCAGAGTCCCCGTTTTTACACATTACACCAGGTAGTGCCCCCTTTTTACACATTACAGCAGCAGAGTCCCCCTTTTTACACATTACGGTAGCAGAGTCCCCCTTTTTACACATTACAGCAGCAGAGTCCCCTTTTTACACATTACAGCAGCAGAGTACCCGTTTTTACAAATTACGGCAGGTAGAGTCCTCCTTTTTACACATTACAGCAGCAGAGTCCTTCTTTTTATATATTACAGAAGCAGAGTCCCCCTTTTTACACATTACGGCAGCAGAGTCCCCTTTTTACACATTATGGCAGCAGTGTCCCCCTTTTTACACATTACGGTAGACAGTCCCCCTTTTACACATTACTGCAGACAAAGTCCCTGTTACGTTCCTGATGCTCAGAACTAGAAAGATGTTGCAAAGGGAGTCCAGAGCACCAGGACGTGACGCTGAAATAGGGAGGGAATGGGAATAGCCCCTAGCACCCTACCTCCATTGTTTTACCCGTGTGGTCAGTTCACGCCTGAGTGACTATGGTTTCTTGGGCCCACGGCAGCCGCGTTTGAAGGGCGGATTAGCTCTGCCCAACTCCGATGCCCCCTGGTCTTAGTGTGAGACAAAGCGTGAACCGAGACATGATAACAACAAGGGGACCTCTAACTAAAGCAAACAGAAGCTAGGGGCTACTAACTACCCTAAAACTAAATATATGTGCGGCACGCCGCCAAAGGAAAAGAACAAAAGATATCACTGTCCACTCCCCCACACGGCACCGCCGAGTTCTGGGGAGGACAGTGAAAAGCGGAAACCTCCGCAAAAACCACCAATACAAAAAGTACCAAAAGGACTAAGCTGCCTAGGCCGCAACACGCGGCAGAAGCCGCTACTCACGAAACCGGGAGAGAACCCCAATAAACGAGAACCCCCAGATGAATGCAACAGGTTCACTTGAACAGGAAGGATTCCCAGGACCGGCTTCAGAACTCCAGGACTCAGGAGCACAGGGAGCAGGATCGACCAGATACAGCTGACCAGGAACAGACGTTACAAGGCAGGAACAGCATACAGGAAGCTATCACCGGCGTCTGTGCCAGGTAGTGAGGGAGAATATAACAGGGAGCCCTCCAATAGCTGCAGCAAAGCTTAATTAGTAATGTCGTGCAGCTGCCCTGCTGCACGACCAGAGCTAACAGGTGTATTGATTGATAGGAAGTAACGGGGAACGTGGTTCGTCTGTGGCGTCCCCGTTGCTAAGGGTCCGGCGGCTACGCGTGCACGGCGTCCCAGCGTTGCCAGGGACCCGGCGGTTCAGCGCGCACGTCGTTCTGGCGTTGCCAGGGACCCGGCGGCTCAGCGCGCACGGCGTCCTGGCATTGCCAGGGACCTGGCGGCTCAGCGCGCACGGCGTCCTGGCATTGCTAGGCGCCGGGCAGGAAGGGAGGTGCGGCGGCCGTGAGCGTCGCTCGGAAGCAGACCGAGCGGCGCCGCGGACCGCGGCACCTAACAGTCCCCCTTTTACACATTACAGCAGCAGAGTCCCCCTTTTTACACAGTACAGCAGCAGAGTCCCATTTTACACAGTACAGCAGCAGAGTCCCTTTTTACACATTACAGCAGCAGAGTCCCCTTTTTACATATAACGGCATATATAAGTATTTCTGGAATAATATCACTTACAAGTCCCTCCAGGAAGAGGACCAAGCAATGGGCTGTAGTTATAGGATACAGCAGCCAGTGGAGGGACTGAGGCAGTCGGAGGTTACAACAGAACAAGGGCACACAGCACAACCCAGGATTTGCAGGTCTTTGAAGGGGGTGGGGCCAAATTCCAGCTTCTTTACATAAAGAAAGATCAGAAACCCCCCTGCGTGCAGGGCAGCGCTGCAGTGGTGGGAGGCGGAAGGCAGTGAGAGTGAGCAGGCAGTCGCTGTGCGGGTGGTTCTGCCAGATGGTGCGCCCACAGTGCAGTTGCGCTGTGTGCAAGGCACCACTGGCACACACCTAGTTACGCCCCTGCTAGGGAAGATTTGGGTTTGTTATATATGACAACAGATCATCAGCAAAGGATGTTAGTTTCATTTCCCTGGATCTTACCCCAATACCTCCTAATTCTGTCCAGTCCTGCAGATGTCGGAGCATAGGGTCTAACATCAGGTTGAACAGGAATGGAGAGAGTGGACATCCCTGTTGTGTGCCTCGGATCATTTTAACTATTTGTCTGATATTTCCGTTAATAAGTAAGGAGGTATGGTGATTCATATAGAAAATGAATACAATTTATCAACCTTTCACCAAATACCCTTGTATTTAGGACTTTGTATAAAAACGGCCATGCTATAATGTCAAAGGCTTTATTGGTGTACAAACTGAGTAATATACTAGGTTTAGATGTAGATTGTCGATGTCTGCAATCACTGTTCTAATTCCTTTATCCGACTGTCGGCCAGATACAAACTCCAATTGATGATCTTTCAATAGATTAGAACAAATCGATTGCAGTCTGTTTGCCATAATCTTGGCCAAGAGCTTGCAATCCAAATTCAATGGGTTGGTAGGAGGACTCCTTTTTGGGATCCTTCCCAATTTTTAATATAAGTATTGTAAATGCCGAATTGAATGTAGGATAGTGAGGACCATGTCTATGTATATGTTGGGAAAGGTCAGCTAGTATGAGATCAAAGATCCTGCCGAAATCCCATCCGAACTGAGAGATTTTCTTAATTGTATCGCTTCGATTTTAATATCACAATTGAGTATCTCTTGCTGTACTTGAGATAATTTGGGGAGGTGCGACTGTGCTAACAGATGATCCATAAAGGAATACTCCTGTGAGGTGGATATATACAGTTTAGAGTAAAATGTATGAAATATCTTAGTAATCTCTTCGTTATTGATAACCAGCCGCCCATGTTCTTGGTCCTGTATTGCTGTTACCCCATCTGTACAATCTATTCCTTGAGTAATCTAAAGATGTCTTCACCTGAGCTAACAAGTAACTTTCTAGCAACTGCCTATTCGGTTTATATAGCTTGAAAGTATCATCTTACGGATTCAACATATATGTCCTTAAGTTCTCTGAGACACTATGAGGTAAATTTACTAAGGTGGGAGTTTTACAACTGGTGATGTTGCTATGGGTATGCGCCGTGTATGTGCACATACCGTCGACCATGCATGAGCCTCCAATCGTCCACTCCCCCATCCTCTGCCAGTTTGGCCTTCTCCTTTTGACTTCCATTCCTATTGAGTTGAGCTGAAACATAAAGAAAAATGTAATCCCTAGAAAAATGCATAGAAAAACCAACATTCCAAATGTTACTTTGAGAATTAACAATAGTTTTTCACATAAATGAACTAGGAATGGAAAAACTGACATTTTGTTTCAGTAAACAGGGCTTACATCAATTTTTCTGGAGAAACTGCATAATATGTATCAATCTCTACATCAGGCTTTTTCAACCAGTGTGCCGTGGCACACTAGTGTGCCGCGACCAGTTGCAAGGTGTGCCGCGGAGCCAGAGCAGCTTCCTGCACCTTCAGAGTGAACTGTGTGCCCGGGCTCTTCTTAGAGGATCAGTCGTGCTCCGGCCATGATGTATGCCTTGAAGACGCGGCGGTGTGATATCATAGTTCTTCTCACCACTGAGCCAGCCCACTCACCTGCACACACATCTTTCCAGTTCCTGCCTGCATACACAGCTTTCCTTGCCGACCCACATCCACACCTGCCCGACCGGCCACTGCTCAGTATTCGCAGCACTCCACTATGAACAACCCCCGCCACTGAGGGACAGGGAGGAGGACTAATATTTGTTATTTTTTTTCTCCTGTGGGGAACAATAGGATTTATGTGGGGAGAATAAGGATTTATGGGGGAACAATGTGAATAATTAATGTGGGAGCAATAGGATTTCTGTAGGGAGCAATATGATTTATGTGGGGAGCAATGTGATTTTTTTTTACTATGAGGGCCAATGTGTGTTTTTTGTTTTTTTCTGTGGGGAACTGATGGTGTGCTTTGGCAATTATAAAATATTGTTCGGTGTGCCGCGAGTAAAAGAAGGTTGAAAATTACTGCTCTACATAGTACAGGTTGAGTATCCCATATCCAAATATTCCGAAATACGGAATATTCCGAAATACGGACTTTTTTTAGTGAGAGTGAGATAGTGAAACCTTTGTTTTTTGGTGACTCAATGTACACAAACTTTGTTTAATACACAAAGTTATTAAAAATATTGTATTAAATGACCTTCAGGCTGTGTGTATAAGGTATATGAAACATAAATGAATTGTGTGAATGTAGACAGACTTTGTTTAATGCACAAAGTTATAAAAAATATTGGCTAAAATGACCTTCAGGCTGTGTGTATGAGGTGTATATGAATCATAAATGCATTCTGTGCTTAGACTTGGGTCCCATCACCATGATATCTCATTATGGTATGCAATTATTCCAAAATACGGAAAAATCCGATATCCAAAATACCTCTGGTCCCAAGCATTTTGGATAAGGGATACTCAACCTGTATAAAATAAAATCAATTTTTGTGATACTGTATATAGCACTTGGGGGATGCGGTCAGGATCCCAGCTTTCGGGATGCAGACAGCTAAAATGCCGAATGCCGAAATCCCGACACGTCTTGGAATGCCGACGCCGGAATCCCGACAAGGTACACAACACCGGCGCTCGGATCCCAAACGGTCATCTGCCAGAGCGGGGGAGGTTTAGGCTGTGGGAAGAGGGAGTTAAGTTCAGGCGCCACCACTGAGGGTTAGGGTTAGGCAGTGGAGGGGGAGCGTTAAATTTAGGCTGTGGGAAGGGAGAGTGAGAGTTAGGGGGCCATGGGGGGAAGGTAAACATACTTACCTGCTGCCCCCTATCATTACGCTCACTGTTGGGATGCCGCAGTCGGCATCCCAACAGTTCGGACGGCCGTTTTTTCTTTGACTTGCCTCACTAAAATCGTCACTGGGCAGCTCCCTTTTGTCAGATTTTTTTTTTTTTTTTTTTACAAATGCTCTATAGAATTGTGAAAACAGAATCAAAATACCCTATAGAATTGTGAAAACCACATCATAATCCAGCTTTAATTTGACTTGTTTCATTGAAATTGTCACTGCTCGACTTCCTTTTGTCATAGATTAATGTTTCGTACTGTACACCTAATCCTTCCTCAACAAATGCTCTATAGAATTGTGAAAACTGCATCAAAATCAAGTGGTTCTCGAGATAAGCCCGAACAAAAACAGACAGATGTCTACAAGGGACTTTTTACTACCTTATGTATGTAGAGATTGACAATTTTTCTTAATGAATGAATTACTGTAGCTGAGAACATCTATACTTTAACATTTTTTTAATACATCTTTAGGATTTGTTTTTCTGTATGATGTATTTGGAAACAAAATGCAGCACCAAAATTGTTTTTTTTCTGCATTAATTAAAACTTTAAAAGTACAGTATTAAAAATGTATATAAGATTTATTTAACAATCTTATTTAAAAATATACATCTGTTTGTGTATGATACATTTGAAACACATTCTGCAGAATTACAGTACTGCGGGTGTTTTCTGTTTTGCAAGTTATCTTGGCCTCTCTATAACATGCCTTTATTTCTCTCTTGCCTTCTCTCTTGTTTCTCTTTAAGCAACAAGTAGCATATTTCTTGCTGAATTGTCTCTCTTCTGTGTTGGAAGACCAACTTCTGGGAAGTGCCTCTTGGTTAGCCACTAAGAGCTCATGCTGTTACTGGCTCACCTGTTTTGATATGTATGGTTGTTTTTTTTTCTATTTTGCTAACACCAATCTAAATTGTAGATGGTTTTTGTCACCTTCATTTTTTTTTATGTAAAATATAAGTGTACTAAATTGTCATCTTTTAATCTGCTCAATCTACAATACCCCTCCCATTGTGCAAGTACAATCAAAAAGAGTCTGTGGTTTGACTGTGGTTGCCATGGCGTTCTGAATTTCCACTTCTGTGTGAACTGTTGACAAAATCTAGACATTCTTTATATCCTTCTACTTGAACACACACACCTGTTCTCTTAGGGGAGTAAATAGGGGAGACAATGGAGGCAGCTCTTCCAGTGCTCTAGCTTCTGCTTTATGCATTACGGGGGTTGGGATTGGGTGACCAGTGGTTGGGATCCCGGCGGTCAGCACACCGATGCCAGGATCCCGGCCGCCAGAATGCCAGCAGGGGGGCGTACGCAACAAAGCTCTTTGTGGGCTCGCTGCTCTCGCCATGCTGCGGGCACAGTGGCTTGCTGCACTCGCCACGGGTTCTATTCCCCCTCTATGGGTGTCATGGACAACCACGAGTTGAAATAGTCCTGGGCCCCCTGCTAGCATTTTGGCGGCCGGGATTCCAGTGTCGGTATGCTGACCACCAGGTTCCTGACTGCCGGGATCATAACTACATCCCCATCACAGAGCAGGAATAAGCAGGAAGCCCAGGGCGTTGGGAATCTGCATCACTATTGCTAAAGGTGGACATTGCAGCACCAGCTCAGTATAGAGCAATAATGGCTATTGGATGATTTGAGACTTAAGTAAAATATGAAGAACGTATTGCAGTAATGCTTTGCAGCAAAGAACTGTGGCATCAGGTGTTTTACGATGTTTGATACACTGTGTTCTGTTATGACTCTGTTTGCCTTGGTGATACTGTGTGCTGTGAAGACTAGGGATGAGCGGGTTCAGTTCTCTGAGAACTGAACCCTACCGGACTCCACGTCCCGAGCCCGGATCCGAGTCAGGCTCAGGTTTTCCCGCCTGACTCGGAAACCCAAATGAGACAAAAGGTCATCATCCCGCTGTCGGATTCTTGCGGGATTTGGATTCCATATAAGGAGCCGCGCGTCGTGGCCATTTTCTCTCCAGGCTCGGAGAGTGTAGTGAGAGGACGTGTCTCCGTCCTCAGTGTCTGTGTGGAGGCAGGAAAGTGGGGTGGCGAGTCTTGTGCTGTGTTGTGCTGCTCAGTCCAGTCCAGTGTGTAGTTAGTGTCTTATGCTGCATCAGTCCAGCCAGTCACAGTGTTGGTGTCCTCTGCTGCTATATGTCCCCAGTGCTGCTGTATAAGTCCCTTGCATTTTTGCTGTGTTGTCTTGCATCAGACCAGGGGTAGTGTCTTGTGCAGCATCAGTCCAGTGACCAGTCACAGTGGTGGTGTCCTCTGCTGCCATATATCCAGTGATACTGCCGTATAATTCTCTTGATACTGGCGTGTAATTCCTGTGATATTGCAGTATAATTCCAGTGATATTGGGGGTAATTCTGAGTTGATCGCAGCAGGAACTTTGTTAGCAGTTGGGCAAAACCATGTGCACTGCAGGGAAGGCAGATATAACATGTGCAGAGAGAGTTAGATTTGTGTGGGGTGTGTTCAATCTGCAATCTAAATTGCAGTGTAAAAATAAAGCAGCCAGTATTTACCCTGCACAGAAACAAAATAACCCACCCAAATCTAACTCTCTCTGCACGTTATATCTGCCCCCCCCCCCCCCCCCCCCTGCAGTGCACATGGGCCCTCATTCAGAGTTGTTCGCTCGGTATTTTTCATCGCATCGCAGTGAAAATCCGCTTAGTACGCATGCGCAATGTTCGCACTGCGACTGCGCCAAGTAACTTTACTATGATGAAAGTATTTTTACTCACAACTTTTTCTTCGCTCCGGCGAACGTAATGTGATTGACAGGAAATGGGTGTTACTGGGCGGAAACACGGCGTTTCAGGGGCGTGTGGCTGAAAACGCTACCGTTTCCGGAAAAAACGCAGGAGTGGCCGGGGAAACGGTGGGAGTGCCTGGGCGAACGCTGGGTGTGTTTGTGACGTCAACCAGGAACGACAAGCACTGAACTGATCGCACAGGCAGAGTAAGTCTGGAGCTACTCTGAAACAGCTAAGTAGTTAGTAATCACAATATTGCGAATACATCGGTCGCAATTTTAAGAAGCTAAGATTCACTCCCAGTAGGCGGCGGCTTAGCGTGTGTAACTCTGCTAAAATCGCCTTGCGACCGATCAACTCGGAATGAGGGCCATGGTTTTGCCCAATTGCTAACAAACTTGCTGCTGCGATCAACTCAGAATTACCCCCATTGCCAATTAATTCCAGTGATTTGGACATATAATTATTAATTACAGTGATTTTGCCAATTAATTCCAGTGATTTGGATGTATAATTACAGTGATTTTGCAGTATAATTCCAGTGATTTGGATGTATAATTATTAATTACAGTGATTTTGGCAATTAATTCCAGTGATTTGGACGTATAATTCCAGTGATTTTGGCAATTAATTCCAGTGATTTGGACATATAATTCCAGTGATTTGGACATATAATTCCAGTTGGAATTGTTTGTGTCGCTTGGCTTAGTCATACAGCAACCTCGGTGCACCTTTTTTCTTCTTTGCATCATGTGCTGTTTGGGGCCTTTTTTTTTTTTATATCTGCCCTCCTGTCTGCCACTGCAGTGCCACTCCTAGATGGGCTAATTGTTTGTGTCGCTTGACTTAGTCATACAGCTACCTCATTGCACCTCTTCTACATATTTACATGAGGTGCTGTTTGGGGCCTAGTTTTTGAAAAGTGCTATCCTGTCTGACACTGCAGTGCCACTCCTAGATGGGCAAGATGTTTGTGCCGCACACTTGTGTCGCTTAGCTTGGCCATCCAGCTGCCTAATTGCACCTCTTTTTCTTCTTTGCATCATGTGCTGTTTGAGGACTAGTTTTTGAATAGTGCCATCTTGTCTGCAACTGCAGTGCCACTCCTAGATGGGCCAGGTGTTTGTGCCAAACACTTGTGTCGCTTAGCTTAGTCATACAGCCACCTCGGTGCAACTTTTAGGCCTAAAAACTATATTGTGAGGTGTGAGGTGTTTAGAATAGACTGGAAATGAGTGGAAATGAATGTTATTTAGGTTAATAATACCATAGGAGCAAAATTACCCCCAAATTGTGATTTTAGCTGATTTTATGTTTTTTTCAAAAATCATCCAGATCCAAAACCAAAACACGAAAGGGTGGTTTTGGCAAAACCAAGCCAAAACCAAAACACGAAACGTGCCAGCCGCACATCTCTAAGACACATCTGTGATGACACTGTGCTGTAATCATACAACTTCATCCTAGAACCTGCAATCACCCATGCATACATACACCTATGAAATAAATAACACAGACAACCAAATTGCCAACATTCAGGGAGTAAGGTAGTAAGGAAGAGACGGTGTAAATAAAATACATTTAACTAAAAACCACTGAAAGTTTACACAAATAAAACTACCTCTACATAGGGGGATAGGCCCAAGTTCCAGCCCAACCACCACCTCAACTCGAAAAGGGGGGTTTCTGTTAATGGCCTATTGCCACACCCTTTCGGGACAAGAACGGAAAGAGTAGTGGCCTACTACCCACCCTACTCTCCCCCAACTTGAGGTGCTCGTCATCGCATTGCCCCATGGGGAAAAGAGCCAGAACACCTCAGGGCACCTCCAACTGCAGTCACAAGCCAACTAAGCCATCCATACTAAACCAACCTTCTAACTAACTAAAGGAAATCTATGCCAACTGACCTAAACACGGAGAACAACCAGAAGACAGAGCAAGAAACAGAAAGTATAACAAACAAAATCCCAGGAGTTACAACGCCCGAAGAACCCCAATAAGATCTATTAACATCCCCCACTCGTATAGATGTACCCCATCCACCATGAACAGGCGGCCGTCACTAAGAACAAGGTGAAGATGCCTAACTAAAAAAAACCCTGCTGCCACTGCTCCCGGTCCAGTCCGCCAAAGCTCATAGCCCGGAGAACTGCGGGGCGCTGAGCAGCTACCCCGTATTTCCATACCTTTAGATGGGCCTGATTGTGTTGTGCTCACACAGTGTGCTGTGATTCCTCTAGGTGCAGTGATGACAATGTGCTGTGATCACACTGTGTGCTGTGATGCTTCTATGTGCTGTGATGACAATGTGCTGTGATCACACTGTGTGCTGTGATGACAATTTGCTGTGATCACACTGTGTGCTGTGATGACAATGTGCTGTGATCACACTGTGTGCTGTGATGACAATTTGCTGTGATCACACTGTGTGCTATGATAACTGCTGTGATGACAATGTGCTGTGATCACACTGTGCTATGATGACTCTATGTGCTGTGATGACAATTTGCTGTGATCACACGGTGTGCTGTGATGACAATGTGCTGTGATCACACGGTGTGCTGTGATGACAATTTGCTGTGATCACACTGTGTGCTGTGATGACAATGTACTGTGATCACACTGTGTGCTGTGATGACAATGTGCTGTGATCACACTGTGTGCTATGATGACTATGTACTGTGATTACATTGTGTGCTGTGATGACAATTTGCTGTGATCACACTGTGTGCTGCGATGACAATGTGCTGTGATCACACTGTGTGCTGTGATGACAATGTGCTGTGATCACACTGTGTGCTATGATGACTCTGCTGTGATGACAATGTGCTGTGATCACACTGTGTGCTATGATGACTCCGCTGTGATGACAATGTACTGTGATCACACTGTGTGCTGTGATGACAATGTGCTGTGATCACACTGTGTGCTGTGATGACAATGTGCTGTGATCACACTGTGTGCTGTGATGACAATGTGCTGTGATCACACTGTGTGCTGTGATGACAATTTGCTGTGATCACACTGTGTGCTGTGATGACTCTGCTGTGATGACAATGTGCTGTGATCACACTGTGTGCTGTGATGACTCTGCTGTGATGACTATGTGCTGTGATCACACTGTGTGCGGTGATGACAATTTGCTGTGATCACACGGTGTGCTGTGATGACAATGTGCTGTGATCACACTGTGTGCTGTGATGACAATTTGCTGTGATCACACTGTGTGCTATGATGACTCCGCTGTGATGACAATGTACTGTGATCACACTGTGTGCTGTGATGACAATTTGCGGTGATCACACTGTGTGCTATGATGACAATTTGCGGTGATCACACTGTGTGCTATGATGACTCTGCTGTGATGACAATGTGCTGTGATCACACTGTGTGCTATGATGACTCCGCTGTGATGACAATGTACTGTGATCAAACTGTGTGCTGTGATGACAATTTGCTGTGATCACACTGTGTGCTGTGATGACAATGTGCTGTGATCACACTGTGTGCTGTGATGACAATTTGCTGTGATCACACTGTGTGCTGTGATGACAATTTGCTGTGATCACACTGTGTGCTGTGATGACTCTGCTGTGATGACAATGTGCTGTGATCACACTGTGTGCTGAGATGCCCCTATGTGCTCTGACAACAATGTGCTGTGGTCACATAGGGCTAGAAGCGTCATCGCTTGGAAAGTGATAAAATGTAGAGAGAAATAGTACCGGCCAATCAGCTCCTACCTGCCAGGTCACAGGCTGTGTTTGAAAAATGACAGTTAGGAGCTGACGGGCTGGTTCCATTTTATCACTTTCCATGCAATGACGCATCTAGCCCTATAATGACTCTATATGCTGTGACAACTATATGTGCTGTGCTGTGATGACTCTACTCTGCCTAATTCAGACCGGATTGCTCTTCTGCAAATTTGCAGAGGTCTGCGATCAAATAGTCGCTGCCCATAGAGAGTGAAAACCCGCCCCGTGCAAGTGTGTGAATGCATGCGTACACCATGCAAAAACTTCTCCAGACAGCGGACATCTGCAAATCCGATTGTAACTCACTCACAATCTAATCTAATGATTGTTCCAGTCTATGCAGTATGTGCGTAGGTGCGATGTGAACAGGCTGATCAGGTCCGGAGCAGACGTCACACACCCTCCATGAAAACGCTTGGGAACGCCTGCGTGTTTCCTGACACTCCCAGAAAACCGCCAGTTACCACCCACAAATGTCCTTTTCCTGTCAATCACCTTGCGTATGCCTAGTGATCAAAATTTTCCCATCATTCTGTTGTTGTTTGGGCTTGCGCCTGCGCATTGCAATGTATACGCATGCGCAGTTATTTGATAATCGGCCGCTGTGCGATTTTGCAAAACAGTGATAAGGTCAGAATTAGGCCCTATGTGCAGTCATAGTCAGGAGAACGACGCCAAGATCCCGACAGCCAGAATACTGCGGGCCCGACTTATTCCCCCTCGGGTGGTGGCGTGGATCACCACCCAACTGGGGAATGTGACCGGTAGTTGGATTGTACCGGGAGTTGGGATGTTGGCGTTGGTATCGCGTCCGGTGGGATCCCGCCATCCGGCAAACTGATTGCCTCCCGTCATGGCACTGTGCTGTGATGATTCTATGTGCTGTGATGACACTGTTGGAGAGAGATAAAAGCACGGCTCCAACCAACCAGCTCCTAACTGTCATTCTTCAAACACAGCCTGTAACACGACAGTTAGGAGCTGAGTGGCTGATACTTTAACTCCCTCCACTTTATCTCTCTTCACCACCCCCCCCCCCCCCCCCCCCACCCCGCATCATCGGCCGTTGGTCACCTCCGTGGCCAATCCAGTGGTCAATCGTGCAGTGTGTCGGGCCCTTAATTCTAAAAAGCTGGCAGCTGCATGTGGCAATTCCTACTAGGATCACCTCTACACTGATGCTGGGCGAGATACAGGGCTAGATATACGAGGCAGCAGCTTTTGTACGCTTGCTGCTTCGCGGCAGGTTAGAGCTTAAAGTTTAAAGCACCAAGAACATCTAGTGTAAAGGCTGCCATGCTTTAGACTGAGCGGGGAATCCAATTGCAGGCGTGAAATGTAAAAACACCTGCGGTGCAGAGTATTATCCCGCAGCCGCAGGTTTTTGCTACTCAATTATAGGACACAAAATGAGAGTTTTTTTTTCCCACCTCCAGAGCAAGTCTGATTTTTCCTAAAATTGTTATCTTTAGGAAAAATCACTGGCATGCTCTGGCATCCCGGCGGCATCCACGCCCCTCCTCGTCTTCCTGCCTCGGAAGCCAGTCATCTGCAGCAGGGTGAGTATGTAATATGTGTGTGAGTGTGTATGTATGTGAGTGACCCCCAGTGTATGTGACTCCCCCCTGCAGTGTAATCCCCCTAGAGCCGGCTGCTGGGAGAAGTACACCTCCAGAGCCTCCAAGCAGCCCCCACCCAGTGGCAAGATGCAGGAGAGACCACTGGAAGCCTAGGAAACCACCAGAGAGCACCAGAGAGGTATGTTTTTTATTTTTTTCATGCGCTGCACGGGTTTTCAGCTCTGCAAATTCCATGACCATTTTTTGGGTTGGATACCGTGGGTATCGGGGGCGTGAATGCCCGCAGTAATCCAAAATTAGGCATGAGATATGCAAGGCTTTTTACCTCACGGAACTTTGCGCACAATTGAATTCCGACCTGATTGTTTGTGCTGTAAATTATAAGCTCCAACACGCAGAGAAATCACTGCTTCATAAATATAGCACACAGTGTTCGGCGACGTGTCTCCCAACAGGTATGGGTGGGCCATAATTGCTTACCATCCCACATCCTGCGGGAGTCTCCCGGTTTGCTGTGGGACCTCCTGATACCCCATGTTTTAGATTAAACACCCCAGATTTCCATACCCCGTCAGTAATGTGATTGTGACGGGGCTTGGACGAGAGGATCCAGAGCCCTGACTTCTGCTGCAAGCCCATTGCTCCTCCCACCCTTGTCACTCATCACCTGACCACTGACCAGGAAGCAGTACAGCGGAAGGAGAAACAGGAGCCGGCAACCAGGGACATGGCATGCTAGGGCTGCTAAGATTTAAGCCCTGGGGAAGTCGCTTGTTTCTGCAGCCGTATCATACCTCCCAACTGTCCCAATTTTCACGGGACTGTCCGGCTGTCCCACCCACGGGCCGCAGTGTCCCGGGGAGGGGGGGGGGGGGGGGGCAGCTGAGAGGCTCCTGTCACTGCTGCTCTGGGTAGCAGAGCGGCGTTGAATTGATGCTGTGCGCATAGCGTCTATTTACAGGTGACAGAGGGAGAGGGGGCATGCCAGCAGCTCACAGAGTGTTGGGCATGCCCCCTCAGTGATGGTAAAAGGGAGCATGACTTGCGATTGCGGGCTCTGCAGTGAGGGCACGCCCCCTTTACATAGGACACACCCTTTTGGGGGGCACGCACTTTGTGCGTGTAAAGGTCCCTCTTTTAGGAATGGCCATCGGTGTGGTTGCCATCGATGGTGATATGGAAAGTAACAGTCAATGGCTGCCAACTATGCAGTGGATAACCATCGATGGTCATCCCTGTTTTTTCACTTACTGGCCCATGGGACAATCAGAATACAGGGGCGGGACACTGCATGTGTCGGGGGCGGAGCTCTGCTCTGTGTCCCAGCACCACATTTAAAAAAAAAAAAAAAAAGGAAAGGAATTCGGTTATACCTTTCCATCTATGGAGGGAAACCATCTGTTTCTCCCCCATCGATGGCAAAAGTATTCAACATCGCCATAAACCATCAATGATTTTGAATCATCGATGGCCATCCCTACCCTCTTTGTGATGTGAAAAAGTTAGGAGGTATGCCGTATGCTGCATAGTGCATACACGTGCAGGACTAGTCCTGGGCATATTGCAGTAGTAGTCCTGTCAGGAGCATCAGTGGCACAATGAGCGTGGTGGGCGGAAAGGGGAAGGGGGGGTAGGGAATGGAGGGAGGAGAGATCTGCTTTTATTATATCTGCTCGTATCTATTCTGAGCAGATCCAGAGGGGGATCATGCCCCCAGTGTGGCAATATCTACTAGTCAGCCCTCGGGTAGGCATTCTGGTGGCTATTCCTCCCACCTTTTCTAAGTTCAGAGGATCATCACTGCTCAGTCCAGCCCCTCGTACTCGCTACTATGTCACTGCAGTTCCTGTTCCCTAGCTACATGTGGCTGAAGTCTTATTTCACACAGCCACATGTACCTTCAGCTAACTCGCTACCTGACTGGCACATGCAGGTCCTCCCCCACCCCTATAATTGTACTTACTGCCCATCAACTGGGGGTGGGGCCAATGACAAGCCCCCCCCCCCTTTACTGAATTCTCGCAAATTGCAGCATATTGTCACAAGGGGCGGGGCCTAGAATGTAAGGCGTTTGTCCCCATCAGTACCCTGCAGCAGCATGAAGTAAGAGTATAAGAAGTAAGAGTATAAGACTGTGTATGTATGTGTAGGTCTTATAGCAAACAGATGTATGTGTTTTTACATTTATTTAGTATATGTTTTATATAATATGCGTGTGTGTATCCAAAACTGTGAAGAAGCCTGAAGTTGGCAATACATGACTGTGGTCATTTGCAACTCAATCTCATATAACACACAGGCATTAAGCACTTAGTGGACTGGATGCATACCTCCCAACTCTCCTGATTTTCGTGGGACAGTCACTTTTTTGGGGGTCTGGCCCGCTGTCCCTCCTGCGGGCTGCAGTGTCCCGTGGTGGGGCGGGGCAGTTGGGAGGCTCCTGCACTCGCTGCTCTGCTCAGTTCAGAGCAGAACAGCGGTGAACAGAGTCTGTGTGCATGTGCCACATGAGTGAGTGAGGCAGAGGGACTGGGGGCATGGCCAGCAGCTCAGAGAGCGCTGGCCGTGCCCCCAACTGTGATGAATATGGTATTGTGTCATTCATGTGAAGCTAGCCCCCCTTTCAACAGACCACGCCCCCTTTTTGCCGCGTGGAGTCTTGAGTTTAAGCATCCAGATGTTGGGAGGTATGCTGGATGTGTGTGTAGGGTTCCTAGATGTAATGTTCAGGTCTTTCCTTCTGCCTACTACTGATATTTTTCCCCTGATATGTATAAGTGTCAGGAGGTGTAGGAGAGCCCACGTAGTGTATGTGATGAATGCACTGTAGAATAAATATCATAATGGGCAGTCCCAAGCTCATACCTCCCAACATCAGGAGACGGAGAAGCGGGACTCCCTGGTGCGCTGCAACGGAAAGGGCCTATATAAAAGGAGTGTTGCTTTGCGGGATAGCCGCGATCGCGAGCCTCGCTCCCTTTTTCCATCACTATCGGGAAATGCCTAGTTCTCTCTGTGAGCTGTGAATAGACGCTGTGAGTGTGCTCATAGCCAGTAGCGGATCTTCCCACGGGTAAGCATGACTTTTGCCTGGGGCGCCGCCTTCCGGAGGGTGCCGGCGCCATCCGGAGGGTGCCGGCGCCATCCGGAGGGCGCCGCACCATGGCAAGATCCGCTACTGTGTCATCCGCTGTCCCCCGCTGTGAAGGGAACTCGATGCTACCCGTCTAGTTTACCTTCGTGGAGAGGACCTTTGCTGTGTGGTGTGCGATGACGTCATCGCGCACAGCACAGCATTGTGGGACAGACACAGACGCTAGGGGTCATAATTGACCTCTCGTGTCTATCTGTCCCATAGATCTGAGGAGAGGAGCGGCGCCGGTGGAGGTCTGCAGCGGTCGGGAATCAGGAGCGGGGATAGTAACAATTTTTTTTTGTGTGTGTGTAAGCGGCGCTACTCCTACAGGGGGCACAACTCTACAGGGGGCGTGACTGACCACGCCCCCTGTGTGAAGCCACACCCTTTTTCCGCCCGGGGTGCCAAAAGGGCTAGAACCGGCCCTGCGCATAGCGTCTATTCACCGCTGATCTGCTAGGCGCTGTGGCCCGCGGGTGGGACAGTGCCATAAAAATGGGACCGTCCTGCGAAAATCGGGACAGTTGGGAGGTATGGAAGCTGCAGAGCAGGCTGCTGTCATACCCTGGGGAAACACTGTATCAACCAAAAACAAAACTGAGGTAACCCTACACCAAACAGAAAGGCATTCACAAACATGCTCGTCATTTACGTGCCAGAGAGAAAGGTGATTACAAGCCACATATATAGATAGGATTCTCACTAGTTTCACCCAATTCCTACACAGCTCAAACAGTGGAGGTTGTAAAATACTTTGCCACCCATACACAAATCCAGCCTGGCAGCATGCTGCTCTTAGGGGGTAATTCAGACCTGATCGCTGCTGTGCACTTTTGCACAGCGGATGATCAGGTCCAAACTGCGCATGCGTATAAACTGCAATGCGCAGGCGCGTCGCACAGGTACAAAGCGGATCACCACTCAGCAATGGTTTTGTGCGACAGATACGTTCGCACTGGCGATCGCAATGAGGTTGACATCAAGAAGGTGTTTGTGGGTGTCAACTGACCGTTTTCAGGGAGTATCTGGAAAAACGCAGGCATGTCCATGCATTAGCAGGGAGGGTTCCTGACGTCAATTCCGGTCCAAGACAGGCTGATATGTTCGCAGCGGCTGAGTAAGTCCTGGGCTGCCCAGAGATTGCACAAAATCAGTTTGTACAGCTCTGCTACACATGCGTTTGCACACTTGCACAACTAATGTACACTCCCCCTGTAGGCGGTGACTATCTGATCGCAGCAGTGCAAAAATCTCTTGCTAGCGATCAGGTCTGAGGGGCAGATTTATTAAGTTTGGTGGAGTGATAAAGTGGAAGGTGATAACGCACCAGCCAATCAGCTCCTAATTGTCAATTTTCAAACCCAGCCTGTAACATGGCAGTTAGGAGCTGATTGGCTGGTGCGTTATCACCTTCCACTTTATCACTTCACCAGGCTTAATAAATCTGCCCCTAAATTAGACCCTTAGTATTTTACATTTTTACACACCCCTGACTGTTAATGGATACGCCCATAACTAGAACAAGACACACCTTTTGGGCGGAGCATGACACCCCCAGTCAGTGGGAGCGCTGCGCATTCTACTATCAACTTCAATCTCCCTGAAACTAGTTTTCAAAAGTAGACAAGTATGGGGTGGCCTTTCCTGACAGGTTGCTTCATATGTCACTGAAAGCCTGGCAACCAGCCAACCAAAGGGTTAAATAAAAGTAAACAGAAGATGTTTTAGGTTAGCACATCCCTGTACCATTCCCTCAATGCCTCTTGCTATATTATAGCTGTTACTGAGCTGAAATGTGCCTGCATATGCCTGTGCAGCAGGATCCCGGCTGAGGTCCAGTTCCGTAAACAGCAGGCTGCGGAGTCACATTCTGATCAGGCCTTGGCAAATATGTCCAAACTGTGGGAGCCAGCCCCAAACTTAGAACACTCCATATGCTGACGCATGTTTGGTGCCAGGAATAATACAGTGAACTATGTATGGCACCATGTATACAAAGCTAAACCATATCCAGTATAATATGCTGGGCCATATCTGGTGCTGAGTGTACCAAGTTGAGCAATATATTGTTTATCTAGGTTTAATAATGAGGAACATATACCTTAGGGTCTACGGAAGAATTGTGTTTGCTGTTTTTGAAGACTCTGTAAACATTAGGCCAGATTCAGACTTGATCGCTGCTGTGCGTTTTCGCCCAGCGGATGATCAGCTATTAACTGTGCATGCGTATGTACCGCAGTGTGCACACGCGTCGGCCAACCACAACAGGCATCGCCAGTCAGTGACAGGCTGGTGCAACAAAAATTCTAATCGCACAGCCATTTGCATGCTGATTGACAGGAGGAAGCCTTTTGTGGGTGGTAACTGACCATTTTCTGGGAGTGTCAGGGAAAACGCAGGCATTCCCAAGCGTTTACGGGATGGGTATGTGACGTCAGCTCCGGCCCCGTTCAGCCCGTTATGATTGCACTGTAGGAGTAAGTCCTAGGCTGCGCAGAGACTGCAGACACATGTAAAAACCAGTCACTGGTGAGTGAGGTGCGAACAGATTTGCAGCTGTCCGCTGATTAAGGTTTTTTTTAGCAGCTTGGCGTACACATGCGATTGCACACTTGCACTGCAAATTTACACTAACCTTGGGCGGAGACTATCTGATCACAGGGCTACAATTTTAGCAGCCTAACGATCAGGTCTGAATCATCTTCATTGTTTGGCTGTAAAGAACTAACCTGTCCCATGAAACCTGCAATTGCCTGTGGTGACAAAACTTACCAGGGATTGCAGTAGGGATCAGTGAAAGATGTAGGGAGCAGCGCTAGAGGGTGTAGATAGCGGTGCGGGAGGTAGGGAGTGTGTAGGTAGCGGTGCGGGAGGTAGGGAGGGTGTAGGTAGCGGTGCGGGAGGTAGGGAGGGTGTAGGTAGCGGTGCGGGAGGTAGGGAGGGTGTAGGTAGCGGTGCGGGAGGGTGTAGGTAGCGGTGCGGGAGGCAGGGAGAGTGTAGGTAGCGGTGCGGGAGTAAGAAAGAGTGTAGGTAGCGGTGCGGGACTCAGGAGGGAGGGTGTAGGTCGCGGCAGGGAGGGTTGGTAGCGGCGCAGGAGGGAGGAAGGCTGTAGGGAGCACTGACTGCATGGAGGGAGAGAGGGTGGGTGTAAGTAATAGTACTTACTATTAGGCGGGCGGCAACCATGAACACACTGAACGCGGCGGCATTTCAAACGAAGCGCCGGCCGCCAGCCAACCAGAGCTGGCGGACCGGCAGCCAATCAGGGAAGCGGCCGCAGCAGTCGCTCCTGATTGGCTGCCACTGCAGCTTTCCTGATTGGCTGGCGGCCGGCGCAAACATTTGAAGTGCCGCCGCGTTCAACTTGTTCATGGCTGCCGCCCGCCTAATATTGGTAAGTAGTATTACTTACGCCCACCCTCCCGCGCATGCGCAGTATAATCCCGTGAATTCCGGGATTGGATGCTCCAATCCCGGGATTCAAATCCCGGCATTTTTGGGCCCAAATCCCGGGATCCCGCCGATCCCGATTCCGGGATTGGCCTCCCTAGGTATGGATAAGGTGGGCTATCTTAAAAGTTTATTGCTGCAAACAGATTTGAAATAGCAGTTATGGTTCAAAGGTTACAACACTTTTTTTGTTGCAGGTAATTGAAGATGGCTTTGACAAAAGAGGAGAGAATTTAGGTCATTTTGATGTCTGGAGAACTAAATTTCCGTGTAATAGCTGCAGATTTTAACAAACAGCACCCAGAAAGACCTCCAATTTCATATAACACTGTCAGGTGCCTAATTTCCAATTTCCAAGAAACTGGGACTGTGGCTGACAAGTCACGGAGTGGCCGTCCAAAAAGTGCTACTGATGAAACAACCTCAACACTGGTTTTGGCAGCAGACGACATTTGACATCAAAATTACCTAAATTCTCTCCTCCTATTTATTAACATTATTTTTACTAAAATAATGTGAAAAAGGGTGTTTTCACACCCTTTTCACATTATTTTAGTATCTCCTGTATGTATTAAAGGGCATTTGGAGCAGTTTTCGTGGAAAAACTGCTCCAAACACTTTAATTGTAATTTTTTTAATAACTCACATCGCATTCCCCATACTTATAATGGGAAATGTGATGTGGCCGAATTTACTAAAAAACAAACCATACTTACCAGCCCCAGTCCGCTGCTCCGGTGAGCACTGCCGGGCGCTGGGTCCCCCATATGCTGCGCTGTGACCCCGATGCAGTAAAGTGCCGCTGCAAAATGTCAGCTCACTTTACAGCCCCAGGGCTCACAGCGCAGAAGAAGGACCCGGCACTTGGCTGCGCTCACCAGAGCAGTGGACACCGGCTCCTGGGACTGGGAGGTATGAATCCGGGCGTGTGTGTGTGCTCTATCTGGCACGGGGGTAGTCGCAAAGGGGGGGTGGGGGGTCGGCGGAGCATGCACAGCAGGCCATCGGGGTATTTTTTATGAAAGCTACCCCGATAACTCTGTGAAGAGGCATCGCAGGGACAGCGCTTTACTGCAAGCTCTGTCGCTGAATGTGATAGTTGATACATCCAGTGCCGTTTCTTGCGGCGGGCGAGCCGTGCAACCGCACGGGGCACCCGCCGCGGCACTTCTTGAGGACTTTGAATCCCCCCTCTCCTCCCGAGGGCCCAGCTCGGGGGGCGGGGTTTCACGGAATAACACGATTGCGTCGTGACGTCACGGCGCAATCGCGTCATTCGGCGAAACCCCGCCCCCTGAGCTGGGCACTTGGGAGGAGGAAGAAGGGGGAGCCAAGCCGGCCGGCGGCGGCGCCGTGCAGACGAGGGAGAGGCGGCTGAAGAGCGGGAAGAACCGCTTCAAATGTAAGTCAGCCCCTCTCCCTCTCTCTCTCTCCCTCCACCACCACCACCTGCCGTACTGTGTAAAATGGGGACACCTGTCTGCCGGAATGTGTAAAATGGGGACGCAGTCTGCCGGAATGTGTAAAATGGGGGCACGTGCCTGCCTTAATGTGTAAAATAGGGACACTTGCCTGCCTTAATGTGTAAAATGGGGACACTTGCCTGCCGGAATGTGTAAAATGGGGACACTTGCCTGCCGGAATGTGTAAAATGGAGACACTTGCCTGCCGGAATGTGTAAAATGGGGACACTTGCCTGCCGGAATGTGTAAAATGGGGACGCAGTCTGCCACAATGTGTAAAATGGGGACACTTGCCTGTTGTACTGTGTAAAATGGGGACCCTTTCCTGCCGCAATGTGTAAAATGGGGGCACTTGCCTACCGTGCTGTGTAGAATGGGGTCGCGTGCCTGCTGTAATGTGTAAAATAAGGACTTTTTTTTTTTTATCCTGTGGTGGCCGTGATGATATCAGATGAGGACACTCCCATCTTAACAAAGCCACGCCCATTTTAGTGAGGGCCACGCCCCCTTGTCGGGAGCGCGCGCATGCTTTTACTCTTTAAATC
Organism: Pseudophryne corroboree; assembly: GCF_028390025.1. NCBI lineage: Eukaryota > Metazoa > Chordata > Amphibia > Anura > Myobatrachidae > Pseudophryne > Pseudophryne corroboree. The sequence continues at coordinate 691,765,017 of NC_086449.1, forward strand.
TATGGGGGGGCGCATTTTTTTTTTTATGTGAATGGGGGGGGCGCATTTTTAAATCTTGCACTGGGAGCCAAGTTGGCTAGAAACGGCCCTGGATACATCCATGTGATGTACTCAATTATCGCAGTGCGAGTTTGGTCGAGTTTATCATCTGTCATCCGCATCATCAGATGCGGATGGTAATAATTAGACCCATAAATGCCTGGGAAATCACAATGTTCTAAGAGCCTAGTTCAGCATGGATCGCAAAAGCAAAATCTTTCTCTAATGGGCAAAAACATGTGCACTGCAGGGCGGGGGCAGATATAACATGTGCAGAGAGAGTTAGATTTGGGTGGGTTATTTTGTTTCTGTGCAGAGTAAATACTGGCTGCTTTATTTTTACACTGCAATTTAGATTTCAGTTTGAATACACCCCACCCAAATCTAACTCTCTCTGCACATGTTATATCTGCCTCCCCTGCAGTGCACATGGTTTTGCCCAATTGCTAACAAAAATCGTGCTGCGATCAACTTGGAATTACCCCCATGGTTTTGCCCAACTGCTAACATATTTGCTGCTGCGATCAACTCTGAATTAGGCCAATGGTTTTGACCAACGGATAACAAATTTGCTGCTACGACCCCCCAAGCTCCTTCAGTTGAGTAAGTTCAATAAGTAATTTACATTACTATGGCAAGATAACAGTTGATACAGACAGGGCCGGTGCTAGGGTGTTCGACATGCCCCTGTAAACTGCAGATGTGTCCATTTACATCTAGCCTCTTTGCACGATAAACAGCCCTTCTATTCACACCATGCTGTGGCATGACTTGATATCGGCGAGAAACATTTAACGTGACCTTTTCCATTAAAATGCTTCTTATTAACAAACAATGCAAACAGGATGCCTATGCAGGTGTTGCTGATCAATATGATATGTGGCATGCCTATATTCTGTGTGTGGCTGTGTCTGCATATGAAATGCTACACTACAGTGTTTTCCTAGAAAACTGTAATGTAGCAATTCGTACGCAGATACAGCTGCGGTCACACACAGTATATAGGCATGCCACATGTCATTTTAATCAGAGTCTGTTTGTGCACCTCATTCGCATAGTGATGCAAATAAGATGCATTTTCATCAAAAAAGACACCAAGCTCTAACATAGTTGCACAGGACCTGTCAGTTCACTCATGCCTGGCATCTCCCGCTGCATGGCATAATGAGGCACAATGTATGAGGACAAATCTGTATAAACTATCACCCTCCCTCCCTTTATAAAGGGGTGTGATCTCACAAGAAAGAGGCATGGTCACATAATTGTATCCCAATTTAAATGACGCCACACAGTGTCACAATCTTATTTACATTACACCGCATGTAGTGCCCCTTATTCATATTACACCACATAGTAATGTTTCTTATTCACATTAAAAATCACGTAGTGCCCCTGATTATTATTACACCACATAGCAATGCCCCTTATTCATATGATGATCACAGTAGTGCCCCTTATATATGTTACGCCAAACAGTTGTGCCCTTTATATGCAATGCCCACAGTAGTGCTTCTTATACATATAATGCTCACAGTAGTGCTTCTTATACATATAATGCTCACAGTAGTGCTTCTTATACATATAATGCTCACAGTAGTGCTTCTTATACATATAATGCTCACAGTAGTGCTTCTTATACATATAATGCTCACAGTAGTGCCCCTTACACATCATTCTCACTGTAGTAGCACCGCTTATACACACAGGACCTGATTCAGAGATGGTAACAGATCCCTGCATACACAGCAAGAGCTGCGTCCATCTCCTCACACTGGGGGCTGCCCAGCACAGGGCAAGGCTGCTCAGAATGTGTGACACTCCCAATGCGTCCACAATTAAACCCAATTTACTTCATTTAATATTTATTTCTAAATTTCTCAATAAGAAACTTTTGGCCTAGGGGAGACATGAAAAAAAATCTGATATTCTAGGGCTCTGTGATTGAAAAAAGCTTGGGAACCACTGCCCTATGTAGTAGTGTGAAAATTGCAGAGCCCATTGGAGTAGGGATTGCCATGGGAAACCAATAGCTTACAAGCGTCCATATTTCCAACTTGATGAAGATGCTTTTGGCATTCAATGCTGAGACATCCTGATGTCATACTTTACACCACAAGGAGAAACACTGATCTATTGGTAGTCCTCCTTTACTCATGATGAACCAGCTCTGCCTTTTGTGCATATAAGCACCACCTTTATTTTTTTTAAACTGTCGAATGTTTGCATGCCTTCACATTGGCTCAATAATTTCATGGCGCCCTCCGATGGCCATGACCATAAAGGGAAGTGCTCCTTCCCTGCTACACTGAGTCACATCAGTGCAGAACAGTCAGATGTTATGTGATTTTACCCCAAAATGTTACTTTAAAACTAAGGAATATCATACTGTATCATAATAATCATTGGCACAAGGTGTGCAGTGCACCAACACCCGGACTTATTGGTTCACCAAAACCGTTTAATGTGAAGCCTAATGATTTTTCCTTTTTTTAGCTAGTGTGGGGGAAGTATCAGGAACCGGTCTGGCTAGTGCTTACTGGGCTGGTGTATGTATATATAGGAATTTGTAGCCGTCATTGGAGTTCTTTTGGGTGGCTGACCCTTTCCCTGTGACTAGTCATCCATGCTTTTCTATGCACTGACAGGGATCAGCCACACACTCTCTTAGCTCGTTATCGGTCAGCCTAGGACAGGCTCAGATGCGTCTCCCGCCCCATGTCAGGCTGTCTGATCTGCTGTTCCTTCATTTCTCATCTGCTCCTCTCCTTGTGGGCCCACTCCTGCTTCATCTTCAAGCACATATGGGTCTGGAGCTGGCTCCCCAGTGTATAAAGACCACAAAGAAACTTGGCTTTTAACAGTAAGAGTATAAATAAATGATAGATAAAGGTAGAATTATGGGATGAAAGGCGTACAGTACAAGATATAGACTCCGTACTCGTTAAAATTGAAACCTTTACATTAGATCCAGAGCATTTGCATGGCTGAGTTTCATCTAATTACTGCATCTAGGTACATATGGCTATTAAACTAGAGAGAACCATTTAGCTCTGATGTTATGACTTTATCGCTTTTTGTGTCATTTGCTTGGCACTGTCTTATGTAAAGTCTGCAATTCTGCACTGACTGACACAGGATCTCAGTCTTAATTCTTCTTTGACCTTGCTACATAAGAAAAGAGAGAAATGGTATAGAATCTGCAATGTACTGTGCTGCTGGAATACATATGGGATACCGGCAGATGGGATGCCGACTGTCACTATACCAACAACGGCATCCCGAGTCCCCTCGCATGCTTGCTGTGCTCGTCAAGCTTAGGGCCCGGTGTTTGCTCGCCACAGGTTATATTCCCACTCGGGTGGTGGGTCCACGAGTGGGAATACGGGGCTGTGTTCGGAATTGCGACTCCCGGCATTTCACCATCTGTCGGGATCCCTGCATCAGTATCCCAAATGGCGGGATCCCGACAGCCGGTATATTAACTGCATCCGTGTTGTTAGACACTGTATAAAGTCTCAGAGATGTTAAGTGATGTAACATTCCTCTACACTTAAGTGGGGATTAAATTCATGGCACAATGTCTGGCTGAATAAATAACCATGGGGTGCGAGGTAAAATGATCAAAGATAACAGTCGTGGAGTGCCAGGGCCATAACTAGTGCTGTGTGAGTGGTGCCGCTGCCCAGGGCACAGGGAGCAGCAATGTTGCCCCATGGCACCAACATTTGGTTTTCAGGGTGACTGCAGTTTATAGGGCTGCACAAAGATTCATTAGGATACTCTGTGTACTCCTTTGTTGGTGGTCTGGGCAGCCCACCCTCTGAAGGTAACATGTCATGTGTTTGTGGGGGCAGGGCTGGCCCTACTATGTCCCTGTGTAGTGTCTACACCCATCCGTTCCAGACGCTCTCTCTGCACATCTCCCAGAATTGATTCCCCCTTTAGGTTTAGGCCAGGTTTCTACATTCTGTCCGCTGTTATCTGTTTGACAATGAATTGCTTTCTAAAGGTCAATTTTCTGTAAAGATTGTTTTATTTGTGGTGCCTGTATCCAATTGTATCCAATGCACAGACCTAAGTGTTTTTGTGGTATCCAAGGACAACCAAACAAAAAAACTGCCAGATAAAATAATTCTTTGAGATTGCTTGACAGACATCCACAAGACACCAGTTTTTATTTGCAGGTTATTGTAAATTTATCGTCTGTTTAAAAACTCTTCAGAAGTCTCAAATTTTCATCTTAATAAATGCATCTGTGTCTTTTTAGATAAACAACATCCATGAAAACAAATTTGCATAGCCACACTAACATTTATAAATAAAAAAAATATTAATAATGAAAATGACCATACACCAATTCATTTTGGAAGAGAAGTGTATATTTAAAGCAAAGATTACAAGAATAAATATTGCTTCGTATTTATAGTTTATCTCAGTTTTGTTGTTCTAGCTCCTGGAAAGGTTGTTAGTTATTTTATTTCAGGTGCTTGTGGAAGTAGATTAAATGTGGTTAGCAGAAATGTCAGGAAACATGCATGTAAGGCAGTGGTTCCCAAACTTTCTTGAATGACGGCAACCTAGAGTATCAGAATATTTTTTTTGGTACTTCTAGGCCAAAAGTTTCTTATTGAGAAATAAAGTAACAATTATGAAAATAAGTAAATTGTGCTCAACTGTCATCCTTAGGTACAGTTATGTGATGGTGGACAGAGCTGCACTTCTGTGATTGGCAGCCACCAGCACTGGTTGTGAGTCAGTGATCACTTTGACCATAAATAATATCATCAACCTGTGGCACTGCTGAAAGTGTCCTGTCATTTGCTCCCATCCATTACAAGATTTCCATTCCAACCAGCAGGATTGGAAGAGAAATCTTTAGGTGTATGGGCACCTTTAGATAAATGATAAGTAGACATTGATTGGTTGCTATGGGCAACATCTCCACTTCTACAAACCAGCACTTATGCAAATATACCCCTTAGAAGCACTGATGTAAGGAAACAAAGGGAGCCTCTATATGGATAATCAGGAGACACTATGATCTTTTCATTTTTGAGTAATGGAGTTACAACAGATTAGCTGTAGTAATACCTTAAAGCTAGGTTGCCAACAATAACTAAAAAGACAATGGTGCATATTTATCACATCTTGTATTTTTAATGCAATTGTGATGTGATGATAATAATGCTAAATTCACAAAGCAAAGATATTTTTCACTCATATTTAGCAAACTTCTCTTACCAGGACATGGGATCCGATAGTATTCCATCCCATTTACTGCTGCCAATTTGCTTCCGAGTTCAGCTCAATGGGCAGGTTCAGCTGTAGGACTTCCCATGCATCACACGGCCACCAGGGAAGATCCCTCTCTGTAACAAATGCTAAATAGTAGCCCATATACCCAGATAGTGTTAGCTACCAGAGCCAAGCTCATATTCCAGAGCTTGGTAAATGTGCCCATTTCATAGCCTCCATTGAAATGGGGGAATGCAGCAGATAATGCATACCTCCCAACATGACCTTCTCCAGGAGGGACACAATGCTCTGCTTCTGGACTTTTCTCTTAATTTAAGATTGCTGGCACCTGTGTTGAACAGGTTAATGGATAAGAAAGGTGTTTCAGAACAGGTGATGGCAATCATAAATTAAGAGAAAAGTCCAGGAGCAGAGCATTCTGCCCCTCCTGGAGAGGGTCATGTTAGGGGGTATGGATAATGGAGCTATTATGATACATTATTTATTATGGCCCTATATTCCAATTTTAGTTATTAGGATACTATTTTCAAATATATATTGAAAGATGAACAATATGTATATTTGTCATCAAATTACTATATTGTAAAAGATTTAGAGTAACAATATAAATTATAAATACCTGGGCTCATTAATAACAAATTACTACAGGTGATTAGTGCAGTTACCAAAGGCCTCCACTTATTATTGAATACAAACAAGTGTAGAACAATGTTTACAAGTGCATGTCTGTATTGTGCAAAACACAATATATTAAATGGCAAACAACTGGTCAAGGCGACTCTTTGAGATCCCCCCGCTGCCGGCACACTGATGATCAGGATGACGTTGTCAGTATACTGACGGCCGGCATCCCAATCATCGGAAAATCCTACCGATCCCCCATGGACGCATGCGTGGTGCAACTTAATGTATGCGCAGGGAAAATATATCACAACTACTTCTGACATCGACATACAGTGGCATGTGATCAGAATCAGGCCCTGTGTATTTAATGAGTCTTATTCAGAGATGTTGGTAATCCAGCCGCCATCGCAGCATCTCTCTCAACAGCGGTTGTGGAAATATGCAAATGCTAATCTCAGCAGTTCCTTCGTGCTCCGCCATTCGATGGAGTTTTACAACACTCCAACATCTATGTAACATCAGTCGCATCATCGACATTTACAGTAGCCAGAGCCGGCCCCCACGCATATGCGGAGTACGCGGCTGCGTTGAGCGCCAGATGAGGAGGGCGCTGCCGCAGAAACCTCGCCGCCCGAAGCCACCCCGCCGCCCGCAGCCACTCTAGCCACTGTAGCTGTGTCTCTCCCGCCTGACTTTTACATGCTGGCAGCAACTCTGGGAAGGGGAGGGGGTCCACGGCCACCAGCATAAGAACACTGTAGGTAGGTCCCACCGCACAGGTTGTTATGTGGACGGGCTGGGGGTTTGGGGTTATGCTGTCCTAGAAAGCAGCAGTTGTAAGCTCCGCCCCCACAATCATGACTCCCTCCTCCTGTCCTATGAAACACTGCCGTAATCTGAAGCAGAGACATGCTTCACTTGCCCGCCCTCCCTGCACTGTAGAGTAATGCCGAGATATTGTATTCTGTGTTTCAGCATATGGGAGGGCAGCAGGGGTGTATATAAGTTTATGTATGGGAGGGATGGCCATGTGCAGGCAGGGGTGTATATATGTACTGTATATATGTGGGGGGGGGTGTACATGTACAGGAGGGGGTGTATATATGTACTGTATATGTGTGTGGGGGGTGTGCATGTACAGGAGGGTGTATATACTGTATGTATATTGGGGAGGGGTATATGTATATACATGAGCTGTGTATATGCATATGGGGGTATGTCCATGTGCAGGAGGGGTGTATAAATGTATATCGGGGGTTATGTGTATATACGGGAGGGATGTATATATGTATATGGGAAGGTATGTGTATGTACAACTCTTAAGAGGAGTGTATATAAACAGTATAACGGTGTGGTGGTGGGGTAAAGGTGTATATATACATAGTATATTGGTGGTGTGGATTTGTCCATGGACCCCGTCATTAAGCAGCTGCCAGCCCCCAGGAAAGAGATGCTCCGACCCCCTACAAGCCCTAGCCAATGTCACCATGGTAGGTGCCAAGCAGACTCTGGGCCTCTGCAGGGAGGGAGAAGCAGAGATCCATGGAAGGGACTGGATGCAGCAGTTGGGAATCATGTTTGTTGCGGATCAGCTTGAGTGTTTGTCCAGGGATGTTTGGTAATGGGGGCAGCAGGCCTTTGGCTGTTGAATTGCGACTCCGTGCATGCTTACAGTGCACGTAAATGTGTGTGAGGATGTGTGTGTGTGTGTGTGTGTGTGTGTGTGTGTGTGTGTGTGTGTGTGTGTGTGTGTGTAATACAGTTGGTTCTACTGTGGCGTAGCATGTATAAGGGGCTCTACCATGGCATAATGTGTATGAGGGGCACTGCTGTGGCATAACTTGTATAAGCAGCTGTACTGTGGCAAATTGTGTATAAGTAGCTCTACTGTGGTGTAACATGTATAAAGGGTTCTACCATGGTAATGTTTAAAAGGGACTCTGCTGTTGTGTAACGTGTATAAGGGTCTCTACTGGATGGTGCAACGTGTATAAGGGGTACTACTGTGTGGTGTAAGCAGATAGTACTGTGTGGTGTAATGTGACTAACGGACACCACTGTGCAGTGTAATGTAAATAGTGGACACCACTTTGCTGTCTAATGTGAATAGCAGACACTACTGTGTGGTGTAATGTGAATAGAGGACACCACTCTGTGTTGTAATGTGAATTGGTACTATTCTGTGGTCACACCCCTTCCCAGTGAAGCCCCGCCCCTATATATACAACTAAGGGGCGTCAAAATATATATTCGCTTACCGAAAAAAATTAGGCTCAGGACGGCCTTGACAGTAGCCTAGGGCCTAATCTAGCTACGCTCCTCAAATCACACTAAACACAGCCATTGAAGTAGTGAAATTGCAGTTGCGTTCCCAGACACAGCAATGATTGTCCCATAACATGCCCAAGCACAGCAACCTTTTTGCACTCACTTTAGAGCACCTTCCAGTCTCTACCACAAAAGGCTCCATCTCAAGTGTTAGCAATGTCGTAGGCAATTTGAAACGCCATCGGATACTTAGGTTTGTGTGTGCCCAGTTAGGGTTTCCAGAACTTGTTGCACATGCGCGGTAGTAAAATATCGTCCAACTACGTGAACATCCACATTGCGTCCGACTCTGAATCAGGTCCAATTTCTCTAATGGTGAGCAATGGCGGCGCTGTAAAGGGTAGTATCAAGGCAGTAGAGAGCCTGACTGGGCCCAGGTGCTTTTTAGGGGCATGGCCTAATCATAGGAGGCGTGGCCATTCACCCTTAGAGTTAAATACATAATTTTTTTTATTTTTAAGTGTATTCCTAGCCACATTGTAGCCCAGCACACAGCAGCGCGTGCTGGGATGAGGAGAGAAGCTGCAACTGCTGCTGCCAGGTAAGGGTGGGTGAGCCTGGGCCCCTCCATCAGACCTGGGCCTGGGTAATTAATAGTGATGAGCGGGTTCGGTTTCTCGGAAACCGAACCCCCCCGAACTTCACGCTTTTTACACGGGTCCGAGGCAGACTCGGATCTTCCCGCCTTGCTCGGTTAACCCGAGCGTGCCCGAACGTCATCATCCCGCTTTCGGATTCTTGCGAGGCTCGGATTCTATCGCGAGACTCGGATTCTATATAAGGAGCCGCGCGTCGCCGCCATTTTCACACGTGCATTGAGATTGATAGGGAGAGGACGTGGCTGGCGTCCTCTCCGTTTAGAGTAGACTAGAGAGTAGTAGAGAGTGACACTTGATTTACTAATTTTGGGGAGCATATTAGGAGTACTACTTGCTGATAGTGTGACCAGTGACCACCAGTTTAATTAATCCGTTCTCTGCCTGAAAAAAAACGATACACAGTGTGACACAGTCACATACCATATCTGTGCTCAGCCTCAGTGTGCCCTCAGTGTGCTGCATCATCTATGTAATACTGTATATCTGACTGTGCTGAGTGCTCACTGCTCACACAGCTTAATTGTGGGGGAGACTGGGGAGCAGTTATAGCAGGAGTACATATTTTTAACAGTGCACACTTTTGCTGCCAGAGTGCCACTGCCAGTGTGACTGACCAGTGACCACTGACCACCAGTATATTGTGATTGTCTGCCTGAAAAAGTTAAACACTCGTCGTGTGGTGTTTTTTTTTATTTTATAAACGCATTCTGCTGACAGTGTCCAGCAGGTCCGTCATTATATAATATATACCTGTCCGGCTGCAGTAGTGATATATATATATTTTTTATATCATTATCATCCAGTCTATTTTAGCACTGCAGCAGACGCAGTACGGTAGTCCACGGCTGTAGCTACCTCTGTGTCGGCAGTCGCTCGTCCATCCATAATTGTATACCACCTACCCGTGGTGTTTTTTTTTTTTCTATCTTCTTGATACTAGTAGCTTACTTTAGGAGTCTGCAGTGCTGAGCTGACAGTGTCCAGCAGGTCCGTCATTATATAATATATACCTGTCCGGCTGCAGTAGTGATATATATATATTTTATATCTCATTATCATCCAGTCTATATTAGCAGCAGACGCAGTATGGTAGTCCACGGCTGTAGCTACCTCTGTGTCGGCAGTCGCTCGTCCATCCATAATTGTATACCACCTACCTGTGGTGTTTTTTTTTTTTTTCTATCTTCTTGATACTACTAGTAGCTTACTTTAGGAGTCTGCAGTGCTGAGCTGACAGTGTCCAGCAGGTCCGTCATTATATAATATATACCTGTCCGGCTGCAGTAGTGATATATATATATATTTTTTATATCATTATCATCCAGTCTATATTAGCAGCAGACGCAGTACGGTAGTCCACGGCTGTAGCTACCTCTGTGTCGGCAGTCGCTCGTCCATCCATAATTGTATACCACCTACCCGTGGTGTTTTTTTCTTTTTTCTATCTTCTTGATACTAGTAGCTTACTTTAGGAGTCTGCAGTGCTGAGCTGACAGTGTCCAGCAGGTCCGTCATTATATAATATATACCTGTCCGGCTGCAGTAGTGATATATATATATATATTTTTTTTATATCATTATCATCCAGTCTATATTAGCAGCAGACGCAGTACGGTAGTCCACGGCTGTAGCTACCTCTGTGTCGGCAGTCGCTCGTCCATCCATAATTGTATACCACCTACCCGTGGTGTTTTTTTCTTTTTTCTATCTTCTTGATACTAGTAGCTTACTTTAGGAGTCTGCAGTGCTGAGCTGACAGTGTCCAGCAGGTCCGTCATTATATAATATATACCTGTCCGGCTGCAGTAGTGATATATATATATTTTATATCTCATTATCATCCAGTCTATATTAGCAGCGGACGCAGTACGGTAGTCCACGGCTGTAGCTACCTCTGTGTCGGCAGTCGCTCGTCAATCCATAAGTATACTAGTATCCATCCATCTCCATTGTTTACCTGAGGTGCCTTTTAGTTGTGCCTATTAAAATATGGAGAACAAAAATGTTGAGGTTCCAAAAATAGGGAAATATCAAGATCGACTTCCACCTCGTGCTGAAGCTGCTGCCACTAGTCATGGCCGAGACGATGAAATGCCAGCAACGTCGTCTGCCAAGGCCGATGCCCAATGTCATAGTACAGAGCATGTAAAATCCAAAACGCCAAATATCAGTAAAAAAAGGACTCAAAAATCTAAAATAAAATTGTCGGAGGAGAAGCGTAAACTTGCCAATATGCCATTTACCACACGGAGTGGCAAGGAACGGCTGAGGCCCTGGCCTATGTTCATGGCTAGTGGTTCAGCTTCACATGAGGATGGAAGCACTCAGCCTCTCGCTAGAAAAATGAAAAGACTCAAGCTGGCAAAAGCACAGCAAAGAACTGTGCGTTCTTCGAAATCACAAATCCACAAGGAGAGTCCAATTGTGTCGTTTGCGATGCCTGACCTTCCCAACACTGGACGTGAAGAGCATGCGCCTTCCACCATTTGCACGCCCCCTGCAAGTGCTGGAAGGAGCACCCGCAGTCCAGTTCCTGATAGTCAGATTGAAGATGTCAGTGTTGAAGTACACCAGGATGAGGAGGATATGGGTGTTGCTGGCGCTGGGGAGGAAATTGACCAGGAGGATTCTGATGGTGAGGTGGTTTGTTTAAGTCAGGCACCCGGGGAGACACCTGTTGTCCGTGGGAGGAATAGGGCCATTGACATGCCTGGTGAAAATACCAAAATAATCAGCTCTTCGGTGTGGAAGTATTTCAACAGAAATGCGGACAACATTTGTCAAGCCGTGTGTTGCCTTTGTCAAGCTGTAATAAGTAGGGGTAAGGACGTTAACCACCTCAGAACATCCTCCCTTATAAGTCACCTGCAGCGCATTCATCATAAGTCAGTGACAAGTTCAAAAACTTTGGGCTACAGCGGAAGCAGTCCACTGACCAGTAAATCCCTTCCTCTTGTAACCAAGCTCACGCAAACCACCCCACCAACTCCCTCAGTGTCAATTTCCTCCTTCCCCAGGAATGCCAATAGTCCTGCAGGCCATGTCACTGGCAATTCTGACGAGTCCTCTCCTGCCTGGGATTCCTCCGATGCATCCTTGCGTGTAACGCCTACTGCTGCTGGCGCTGCTGTTGTTGCTGCTGGGAGTCGATGGTCATCCCAGAGGGGAAGTCGTACTCGTAAGACCACTTTTACTACTTCCACCAAGCAATTGACTGTCCAACAGTCCTTTGCGAGGAAGATGAAATATCACAGCAGTCATCCTGCTGCAAAGCAGATAACTGAGGCCTTGGCATCCTGGGCGGTGAGAAACGTGGTTCCGGTATCCATCATAACTGCAGAGGCAACTAGAGACTTGTTGGAGGTACTGTGTCCCCGGTACCAAATACCATCTAGGTTCCATTTCTCTAGGCAGGCGATACCGAAAATGTACACAGACCTCAGAAAAAGACTCACCAGTTTCCTAAAAAATGCAGTTGTACCCAATGTCCACTTAACCACGGACATGTGGACAAGTGGAGCAGGGCAGGCTCAGGACTATATGACTGTGACAGCCCACTGGGTAGATGTATGGACTCCCGCCGCAAGAACAGCAGCGGCGGCACCAGTAGCAGCATCTCGCAAACGCCAACTCTTTCCTAGGCAGGCTACGCTTTGTATCACCGCTTTCCAGAATACGCACACAGCTAAAAACCTCTTACGGCAACTGAGGAAGATCATCGCAGAATGGCTTACCCCAATTGGACTCTCCTGTGGATTTGTGGCATCGGACAACGCCAGCAATATTGTGTGTGCATTAAATATGGGCAAATTCCAGCACGTCCCATGTTTTGCACATACCTTGAATTTGGTGGTGCAGAATTATTTAAAAAACGAGAGGGGCGTGCAAGAGATGCTGTCGGTGGCCAGAAGAATTGCGGGACACTTTGGGCGTACAGGCACCACGTACAGAAGACTGGAGCACCACCAAAAACGCCTGAACCTGCCCTGCCATCATCTGAAGCAAGAAGTGGTAACGAGGTGGAATTCAACCCTCTATATGCTTCAGAGGTTGGAGGAGCAGCAAAAGGCCATTCAAGCCTATACAACTGAGCACGATATAGGAGGTGGAATGCACCTGTCTCAAGCGCAGTGGAGAATGAATTCAACGTTGTGCAAGGTTCTGCAACCTTTTGAACTTGCCACACGTGAAGTCAGTTCAGACACTGCCAGCCTGAGTCAGGTCATTCCCCTCATCAGGCTTTTGCAGAAGAAGCTGGAGACATTGAAGGAGGAGCTAACACAGAGCGATTCCGCTAGGCATGTGGGACTTGTGGATGGAGCCCTTAATTCGCTTAACAAGGATTCACGGGTGGTCAATCTGTTGAAATCAGAGCACTACATTTTGGCCACCGTGCTCGATCCTAGATTTAAAACCTACCTTGGATCTCTCTTTCCGGCAGACACAAGTCTGCTGGGGTTCAAAGAACTGCTGGTGACAAAATTGTCAAGTCAAGCGGAACGCGACCTGTCAACATCTCCTCCTTCACATTCTCCCGCAACTGGGGGTGCGAGGAAAAGGCTCAGAATTCCGAGCCCACCCGCTGGCGGTGATGCAGGGCAGTCTGGAGCGACTGCTGATGCTGACATCTGGTCCGGACTGAAGGACCTGACAACGATTACGGACATGTCGTCTACTGTCACTGCATATGATTCTCTCCCCATTGAAAGAATGGTGGAGGATTATATGAGTGACCGCATCCAAGTAGGCACGTCAGACAGTCCGTACTTATACTGGCAGGAAAAAGAGGCAATTTGGAGGCCCTTGCACAAACTGGCTTTATTCTACCTAAGTTGCCCTCCCACAAGTGTGTACTCCGAAAGAGTGTTTAGTGCCGCCGCTCACCTTGTCAGCAATCGGCGTACGAGGTTACATCCAGAAAATGTGGAGAAGATGATGTTCATTAAAATGAATTATAATCAATTCCTCCGTGGAGACATTGACCAGCAGCAATTGCCTCCACAAAGTACACAGGGAGCTGAGATGGTGGATTCCAGTGGGGACGAATTGATAATCTGTGAGGAGGGGGATGTACACGGTGATATATCGGAGGATGATGATGAGGTGGACATCTTGCCTCTGTAGAGCCAGTTTGTGCAAGGAGAGATTAATTGCTTCTTTTTTGGTGGGGGTCCAAACCAACCCGTCATTTCAGTCACAGTCGTGTGGCAGACCCTGTCACTGAAATGATGGGTTGGTTAAAGTGTGCATGTCCTGTTTATACAACATAAGAGTGGGTGGGAGGGCCCAAGGACAATTCCATCTTGCACCTCTTTTTTCTTTCATTTTTCTTTGCGTCATGTGCTGTTTGGGGAGTGTTTTTTGGAAGGGCCATCCTGTGTGACACTGCAGTGCCACTCCTAGATGGGCCAGGTGTTTGTGTCGGCAACTAGGGTCGCTTAGCTTACTCACACAGCTACCTCATTGCGCCTCTTTTTTTCTTTGCGTCATGTGCTGTTTGGGGAGTGTTTTTTGGAAGGGCCATCCTGCGTGACACTGCAGTGCCACTCCTAGATGGGCCAGGTGTTTGTGTCGGCCACTAGGGTCGCTTAACTTACTCACACAGCTACCTCATTGCGCCTCTTTTTTTCTTTGCGTCATGTGCTGTTTGGGGAGTGTTTTTTGGAAGGGCCATCCTGCGTGACACTGCAGTGCCACTCCTAGATGGGCCAGGTGTTTGTGTCGGCCACTAGGGTCGCTTAGCTTACTCACACAGCTACCTCATTGCGCCTCTTTTTTTCTTTGCGTCATGTGCTGTTTGGGGAGTGTTTTTTGGAAGGGCCATCCTGCGTGACACTGCAGTGCCACTCCTAGATGGGCCAGGTGTTTGTGTCGGCCACTAGGGTCGCTTAGCTTACTCACACAGCTACCTCATTGCGCCTCTTTTTTTCTTTGCGTCATGTGCTGTTTGGGGAGTGTTTTTTGGAAGGGCCATCCTGCGTGACACTGCAGTGCCACTCCTAGATGGGCCAGGTGTTTGTGTCGGCCACTAGGGTCGCTTAGCTTACTCACACAACTGCCTCATTGCGCCTCTTTTTTTCTTTGCGTCATGTGCTGTTTGGGGAGTGTTTTTTGGAAGGGCCATCCTGCGTGAAACTGCAGTGCCACTCCTAGATGGGCCAGGTGTTTGTGTCGGCCACTAGGGTCGCTTAGCTTACTCACACAGCTACCTCATTGCGCCTCTTTTTTTCTTTGCGTCATGTGCTGTTTGGGGAGTGTTTTTTGGAAGGGCCATGCTGCGTGACACTGCAGTGCCACTCCTAGATGGGCCAGGTGTTTGTGTCGGCCACTAGGATCGCTTAGCTTACTCACACAGCTACCTCATTGCATCTCTTTTTTTCTTTGCGTCATGTGCTGTTTGGGGAGTGTTTTTTGGAAGGGCCATCCTGCGTGACACTGCAGTGACACTCCTAGATGGGCCAGGTGTTTGTGTCGGCCACTAGGGTCGCTTAGCTTACTCACACAGCTACCTCATTGCGCCTCTTTTTTTCTTTGCGTCATGTGCTGTTTGGGGAGTGTTTTTGGAAGGGCCATCCTGCGTGACACTGCAGTGCCACTCCTAGATGGGCCAGGTGTTTGTGTCGGCCACTAGGGTCGCTTAGCTTACTCACACAGCTACCTCATTGCGCCTCTTTTTTTCTTTGCGTCATGTGCTGTTTGGGGAGTGTTTTTTGGAAGGGCCATCCTGCGTGACGCTGCAGTGCCACTCCTAGATGGGCCAGGTGTTTGTGTCGGCCACTAGGGTCGCTTAGCTTACTCACATAGCTACCTCATTGCGCCTCTTTTTTTCTTTGCGTCATGTGCTGTTTGGGGAGTGTTTTTTGGAAGGGCCATCCTGCCTGACACTGCAGTGCCACTCCTAGATGGGCCCGGTGTTTGTGTCGGCCACTAGGGTCGCTGAGCTTAGCCATCCAGCGACCTCGGTGCAAATTTTAGGACTAAAAATAATATTGTGAGGTGTGAGGTGTTCAGAATAGACTGAAAATGAGTGGAAATTATGGTTATTGAGGTTAATAATACTTTGGGATCAAAATGACCCCCAAATTCTATGATTTAAGCTGTTTTTTAGGGTTTTTTGAAAAAAACACCCGAATCCGACAAAAAAAATTCGGTGAGGTTTTGCCAAAACGCGTTCGAACCCAAAACACGGCCGCGGAACCGAACCCAAAACCAAAACACAAAACCCGAAAAATTTCCGGTGCTCATCACTAGTAATTAATATCCCCCCCCCCCCCCCTTGGTGCCCCTGGGTGGTATAATAAAGAGATACACTTGAATATCAATATACTATGTTGATATTACATGCATTTTACATTGGTATTATGTTGCTGTTTTCATTGTGTGATCTTTCTTACATACAGTATATTGCCTTTTGCATCAACTTCACCAGCAAATAAATGTTAATACTTTTTGCTATTATGGGGTATATTTACTAAGCCTTTTCATGGAGATAAAGTGGACAGAGATAAAGTACCAGCCAATCAGCTCTTAACTGTCATGTCAGTTAGGAGCTGGTTGGCTGGTACTTTATCTCTGTCCACTTTATCTCAATCCAAGGCTTAACTTTAGTAAAAAGACCTCTATGTTCCTTAATCAAACATAAAAACATTTACTTGCCGATAAGGAAAAATATACATTCATTAGGGTGAATAAACTCAGATATTCTTTTTATTATTTTAACGCTTATATCACTCTTTATAGAACTTACTAGCCTGCAAGTTGCATTGTTGGGGCTTTAAAAATACAGACTGGTGACAGTATCTCGCCAAGTCCTGCAACTTGTAGGCTATTAAGTGAAGGCCTAGGGGGCTGATTCTGAGTCGAATGCAAAAGCACATGCAGCACACACTTGCTGACTTTGTGGCTGCCCCTCCAGGGGGGGGAAGCCAGGTCGGTACAACAGGGGGTGGCTTCGGCATATGTGGGAGGGGCATTTGGTGTGGAGGCATGCTTACGTAAACGCAGCCCCGCCCACCGCTATATAATCCACAGATTACAGGCTTTGTAGAACAGGGGCAAGGCTATGATGACGCGATTCAGCATAAATTGTGCCATCGCCCCGCCCACTAAATAGGTATGCTGATGGATTCGGTATAATTAATAATTCTGGAGTCGGTATTTCTGCTACCAGGATCCCAACTGGTGGCATTGTAACTACATCCCATGGTGACAGCTGCGGTGGGGAGTGTGTGGCTGCAGGCGATGGGTGCGGACAAGTGGGTACCAGGTCTGGGAGACTTTCCTGGGAGGCCGAAAGTGTCACCCAATTTTTAGGAGCCTCCCCACCGTTCAGGGAGAGTACACTACTAGTCACCGCCCAGGAACGTCCGTCACTTTTCCGCCACCATTCTTAAACCATCTATTAAAATAGCAACAGCACCTTAGAATGATGCACACACTGCGGGGGTGCTGAGAAGGATCCAATTGGATCCTTCTCAGAGGGCAATGTGGAAAGAAGCCCAGATGGCGTCACCTACCGGGTCCTTCCAGAGCTTGGTGCATATGTGGCAAGCGGCCAAACCTCTGAAACTGCATTTTCGGAGGTTTGACTGCAAAATACCCATTATGAGGATCTGTAGTACCTTATCCAATGGTGAGCAGAGTAACAGCATCCAGAACTACTGTACTATAGGGAGGCAATTTATTGCTGCACAATGTTTTTTATGTTTTGTTTTTTTTAAGCGGTGAAGGTTTGGCTGTCAGTATAAAATATCATCAGATTTTCACCAAAATGAATGACTCAGGGCCTAATTCAGAGTTGATCGCAGCAGCAAATTTGTTAGCAGATGGCAAAACCATGGGGGTCATTCCGAGTTGATCATAGCTGTGCTAAATTTAACACAGCTACGATCATGAACTCAGACATGCGGGGGGACGCCCAGCACAGGGCTAGTCCACCCCACATGTCAGTGCCGCTCACTCCCCCCGCAGAAGTGCAAAGGCATCGCACAGCGGCGATGCCTTTGCACTTCAAGAGTAGCTCCCAGCCAGCGCAGCTTTAGCGTGCTGGCTGGGAGCTACTTATCGCTCCCCGGCCCGCAGTGGCTGTGTGTGACGCTGCTGCTGCGGGCCATTCCCCGCACGGTCCGGCCACGCCTGCATTGGCCGGACCGCGCCCACAAAACGGTGCCCGTTTCGCCCCCTCCCGCCCATCAACCAGCTCTGTCTGTCAATCAGGCAGAGGCAATCATAGCGCAGCGACAGGCGGCCATGCGCCGGCGCATTATGGCACCGGTGCATGCACAGTTCTGACCTGATCGCTACGCTGCGAAAAACTGCAGCGTGCGATCGGGTCAGAATGACCCCCCATGTACAGTGCAGGTGGGGCAGATATAACATGTGCAGAGAGAGTTAGATTTGGGTGGATTGTGTTCAATATGAAATCTAAATGGCAGTGTAAAAATAAAGCAGCCAGTATTTACTCTGCACAGAAACAAAATAACCCACCTAAATCTAACTCTCTCTGCACATGTTATATCTGCCCCCCCCCCACAGTGCACATGGGGGGTCATTCCGAGTTGATCGCACGTAGCAACTTTTTGATGCCTGTGCGATCAACTAGATGCCACCTATGGAGAAAGGTTTTTTTGCATAGCAAGGCTGCGAACGTTTGTGCAGCTGTGCTATGCAAAAACATTTTGTGCAGTTTCTGAGTAGCTATCAACTTACTCACCCGCTGCAATGTCTTCAGCCTGTCCGGTCCCGGAATTGACGTCAGACACCTGGACACTCCTGCGTTGGACTAACCACTCCCAGAAATCGGTAAGTTGATGCCCCGGAAAACCTTCCTCCTGTCACTCTTCTTGCAGTCATGGCAGCGATCGCTTTCTTCGTTCTTCTTGTCGTTGCCCAGTGACGGCCGTTGCTGGGCAACAATGCGCCTGCGCATTGCGGCCACCGCGCATACACAGAACTGACCCATTCGCACCGCTGCGAAAAACAGCAGCATGCCAACGGGTCGGAATGACCCCCATGGTTTTGCCCAACCGCTAACAAATTTGCTGCTGCGATCATCTCTGAATTACCCCCTCAGACTGTTAATATAAGTAATTGTGCTGATTATAGTACTGTAATAATGTATACCTTGCAAGAGAATAAATGCTATATTATATTATATTGACATAATTAGTCTTAATTCTTATTGGTGAAAAATTGATTACTACCTTATCATAACTAATGTATAGGAAGAACATTTATCATACTTTGATTTAACAAGCACAAATTGCACCATTTTGATTCACCAGTGATATATTTATAAGATAAAGTTAATTCCTCTCCAGCACAGTGTAACATTGCTTTAGACATTTCACAGGTTTGCTAAACTGTATTTAGCCATAAGGCACCTCGGGGGATAGGGAGAGATCCACAGTATAGTTCTTTCAGTGTCATAGCAAGCCTTGAAGCGAATGCCACAATTACTATGCACATGAAAGGTGTCTCGTAGCAGATGTTGTCCGTTTCTACAGTTCTCTGGTGGAGAGGAAATGGACGTGAAAATAACCCTGTTTTATTATACTGTAGCAATTCTATCCAATTGGTGGTAATTCCACATCTGTCTATAGCACAGGATCCTTACAAGAAAGAACATATACTCTGTGATGATAAAAAAAAAAAGCACAAATACATTATAATTTGCAGTTTAGTTCTTAATATTTTAGAATCACTAATTGCTACATCTTTTAAGAAAAAAAATATTTTTGCAATTCTTGCTACAATCCACCTTACTTTCCTGAACAATCAGACACTTGGGGCATGATTCAGAGGGGGAAGCTGCTATGTCCGCTGTAAAATCTGGATGCGATAATTAGAGATGAGCGGGTTCGGTTCCTCTGAATCCGAACCCGCCCGAACTTCAGGTTTTTTACACGGGTCCGAGCAGGCTCGGATCTTCCCGCCTTGCTCGGCTAACCCGAGCGCGCCCGAACGTCATCATCACGCTGTCGGATTCTCGCGAGGCTCGGATTCTATCGCGAGACTCGGATTCTATATAAGGAGCCGCGCGTCGCCGCCATTTTCACACGTGCATTGAGAGTCATAGGGAGAGGACGTGGCTGGCGTCCTCTCCGTTTAGAGAAGAGAGAGACACAGTATTTTGGGGAGCATTATTAGGAGGAGTACTACTATACTGTATACTACTATACTACTTGCTGAAGTGATATTTATAGATTAGATAGTGTGACTGTAAGTGTATTATCTGACTTGTGGGGGAGACACTGACAGTGGGGAGCAGTTAGAGTCTGAGAGCAGGACTCAGGAGTACATATAACGTACAGTGCACACTTTTGCTGCCAGAGTCAGTGCCACACTGCCATTGTTGTGACCACACTGACCACCAGTATAATAATAATATATTTTGTGATTGTCTGCTTAGGCCTCGGAGTACTAGTTGCAAGTTGAAACGTGACCTGAAGTGACCACCAGTTTAATAATCAATCACCACCAGTTTAATATATATATATATATATATATATATATATAATTGTATATAATATATATATATATATATATAATATTGTATACCACCTACCCGTGGTTTTTTTTTTTTTTTCATTCTTCTTTATACATACTACTATAGTAGCTTACTGTAGCAGTCTGCGGTGCTGTGCTGACCTGACAGTGTCCAGCAGGTCCGTCATCAGTCATTACATAATAAATATATATAGTACCTGTCCGGCTGCAGTACTAGTGATATTATATTGATTTCATCTCATTATCAATAATTTATCATCCAGTCTAGACTCTATATTAGCAGCAGACACAGTACGTTAGTCCACCGCTGTAGCTACCTCTGTGTCGGCACTCGGCAGTCCATCCATAATTGTATACCACCTACCCGTGTTTTTTTTTTTTTTCTTTCTTCTTTGTACATACTACTATAGAGTATAGTAGCTTACTGTAGCAGTCTGCGGTGCTGCTGAGCTGACAGTGTCCAGCAGGTCCGTCATCAGTCATCATTACCTAATAAATATATTATCTACCTGTCCGGCTGCAGTACTAGTGATATTATATATACATACATATATATATTGATTTCATCTCATTATCAATCATCCAGTCTATATTAGCAGCAGACACAGTACGTTAGTCCACGGCTGTAGCTACCTCTGTGTCGGCACTCGGCAGTCCATCCATAATTGTATACCACCTACTCGTGGTTTTTTTTTTTCTTTCTTCTTTGTACATACTACTATAGAGTATAGTAGCTTACTGTAGCAGTCTGCGGTGCTGCTGAGCTGACAGTGTCCAGCAGGTCCGTCATCAGTCATCATTACCTAATAAATATATTATCTACCTGTCCGGCTGCAGTACTAGTGATATTATATATACATACATACATATATATATTGATTTCATCTCATTATCAATCATCCAGTCTATATTAGCAGCAGACACAGTACGTTAGTCCACGGCTGTAGCTACCTCTGTGTCGGCACTCAGCAGTCCATCCATAATTGTATACCACCTACCCGTGTTTTTTTTCTTTTCTTTCTTCTTTGTACATACTACTATAGTATAGTAGCTTACTGTAGCAGTCTGCGGTGCTGCTGAGCTGACAGTGTCCAGCAGGTCCGTCATCAGTCATCATTACCTAATAAATATATTATCTACCTGTCCGGCTGCAGTACTAGTGATATTATATATACATACATATATATATATTGATTTCATCTCATTATCATCCAGTCTATATTAGCAGCAGACACAGTACGGTAGTCCACGGCTGTAGCTACCTCTGTGTCGGCACTCGGCAGTCCATCCATAAGTATACTAGTATCCATCCATCTCCATTGTTTACCTGAGGTGCCTTTTAGTTGTGCCTATTAAAATATGGAGAACAAAAATGTTGAGGTCCCAAAATTAGGGAAAGATCAAGATCCACTTCCACCTCGTGCTGAAGCTGCTGCCACTAGTCATGGCCGAGACGATGAAATGCCAGCAACGTCGTCTGCCAAGGCCGATGCCCAATGTCATAGTACAGAGCATGTCAAATCCAAAACACCAAATATCAGTAAAAAAAAGGACTCCAAAACCTAAAATAAAATTGTCGGAGGAGAAGCGTAAACTTGCCAATATGCCATTTACCACACGGAGTGGCAAGGAACGGCTGAGGCCCTGGCCCATGTTCATGGCTAGTGGTTCAGCTTCACATGAGGATGGAAGCACTCAGCCTCTTGCTAGAAAACTGAAAAGACTCAAGCTGGCAAAAGCACCGCAAAGAACTGTGCGTTCTTCGAAATCCCAAATCCACAAGGAGAGTCCAATTGTGTCGGTTGCGATGCCTGACCTTCCCAACACTGGACGTGAAGAGCATGCGCCTTCCACCATTTGCACGCCCCCTGCAAGTGCTGGAAGGAGCACCCGCAGTCCAGTTCCTGATAGTCAGATTGAAGATGTCAGTGTTGAAGTACACCAGGATGAGGAGGATATGGGTGTTGCTGGCGCTGGGGAGGAAATTGACCAGGAGGATTCTGATGGTGAGGTGGTTTGTTTAAGTCAGGCACCCGGGGAGACACCTGTTGTCCGTGGGAGGAATATGGCCGTTGACATGCCTGGTGAAAATACCAAAAAAATCAGCTCTTCAGTGTGGAGGTATTTCAACAGAAAAGCGGACAACAGGTGTCAAGCCGTGTGTTGCCTTTGTCAAGCTGTAATAAGTAGGGGTAAGGACGTTAACCACCTCGGAACATCCTCCCTTATACGTCACCTGCAGCGCATTCATAATAAGTCAGTGACAAGTTCAAAAACTTTGGGTGACAGCGGAAGCAGTCCACTGACCAGTAAATCCCTTCCTCTTGTAACCAAGCTCACGCAAACCACCCCACCAACTCCCTCAGTGTCAATTTCCTCCTTCCCCAGGAATGCCAATAGTCCTGCAGGCCATGTCACTGGCAATTCTGACGATTCCTCTCCTGCCTGGGATTCCTCCGATGCATCCTTGCTTGTAACGCCTACTGCTGCTGGCGCTGCTGTTGTTGCTGCTGGGAGTCGATGGTCATCCCAGAGGGGAAGTCGGAAGACCACTTGTACTACTTCCAGTAAGCAATTGACTATCCAACAGTCCTTTGCGAGGAAGATGAAATATCACAGCAGTCATCCTGCTGCAAAGCGGATAACTGAGGCCTTGACAACTATGTTGGTGTTAGACGTGCGTCCGGTATCCGCCGTTAGTTCACAGGGAACTACACAATTTCTTGAGGTAGTGTGCCCCCGTTACCAAATACCATCTAGGTTCCACTTCTCTAGGCAGGCGATACCGAAAATGTACACAGACCTCAGAAAAAGACTCACCAGTGTCCTAAAAAATGCAGCTGTACCCAATGTCCACTTAACCACGGACATGTGGACAAGTGGAGCAGGGCAGGGTCAGGACTATATGACTGTGACAGCCCACTGGGTAGATGTATGGACTCCCGCCGCAAGAACAGCAGCGGCGGCACCAGTAGCAGCATCTCGCAAACGCCAACTCTTTCCTAGGCAGGCTACGCTTTGTATCACCGCTTTCCAGAATACGCACACAGCTGAAAACCTCTTACGGCAACTGAGGAAGATCATCGCGGAATGGCTTACCCCAATTGGACTCTCCTGTGGATTTGTGGCATCGGACAACGCCAGCAATATTGTGTGTGCATTAAATATGGGCAAATTCCAGCACGTCCCATGTTTTGCACATACCTTGAATTTGGTGGTGCAGAATTTTTTTAAAAACGACAGGGGCGTGCAAGAGATGCTGTCGGTGGCCAGAAGAATTGCGGGACACTTTCGGCGTACAGGCACCACGTACAGAAGACTGGAGCACCACCAAAAACTACTGAACCTGCCCTGCCATCATCTGAAGCAAGAAGTGGTAACGAGGTGGAATTCAACCCTCTATATGCTTCAGAGGTTGGAGGAGCAGCAAAAGGCCATTCAAGCCTATACAATTGAGCACGATATAGGAGGTGGAATGCACCTGTCTCAAGCGCAGTGGAGAATGATTTCAACGTTGTGCAAGGTTCTGATGCCCTTTGAACTTGCCACACGTGAAGTCAGTTCAGACACTGCCAGCCTGAGTCAGGTCATTCCCCTCATCAGGCTTTTGCAGAAGAAGCTGGAGACATTGAAGGAGGAGCTAACACGGAGCGATTCCGCTAGGCATGTGGGACTTGTGGATAGAGCCCTTAATTCGCTTAACAAGGATTCACGGGTGGTCAATCTGTTGAAATCAGAGCACTACATTTTGGCCACCGTGCTCGATCCTAGATTTAAAGCCTACCTTGGATCTCTCTTTCCGGCAGACACAAGTCTGCTGGGGTTGAAAGACCTGCTGGTGAGAAAATTGTCAAGTCAAGCGGAACGCGACCTGTCAACATCTCCTCCTTCACATTCTCCCGCAACTGGGGGTGCGAGGAAAAGGCTCAGAATTCCGAGCCCACCCGCTGGCGGTGATGCAGGGCAGTCTGGAGCGACTGCTGATGCTGACATCTGGTCCGGACTGAAGGACCTGACAACGATTACGGACATGTCGTCTACTGTCACTGCATATGATTCTCTCACCATTGAAAGAATGGTGGAGGATTATATGAGTGACCGCATCCAAGTAGGCACGTCACACAGTCCGTACTTATACTGGCAGGAAAAAGAGGCAATTTGGAGGCCCTTGCACAAACTGGCTTTATTCTACCTAAGTTGCCCTCCCACAAGTGTGTACTCCGAAAGAGTGTTTAGTGCCGCCGCTCACCTTGTCAGCAATCGGCGTACGAGGTTACATCCAGAAAATGTGGAGAAGATGATGTTCATTAAAATGAATTATAATCAATTCCTCCGTGGAGACATTGACCAGCAGCAATTGCCTCCACAAAGTACACAGGGAGCTGAGATGGTGGATTCCAGTGGGGACGAATTGATAATCTGTGAGGAGGGGGATGTACACGGTGATATATCGGAGGATGATGATGAGGTGGACATCTTGCCTCTGTAGAGCCAGTTTGTGCAAGGAGAGATTAATTGCTTCTTTTTTGGTGGGGGTCCAAACCAACCCGTCATTTCAGTCACAGTCGTGTGGCAGACCCTGTCACTGAAATGATGGGTTGGTTAAAGTGTGCATGTCCTGTTTATACAACATAAGGGTGGGTGGGAGGGCCCAAGGACAATTCCATCTTGCACCTCTTTTTTCTTTAATTTTTCTTTGCGTCATGTGCTGTTTGGGGAGGGTTTTTTGGAAGGGACATCCTGCGTGACACTGCAGTGCCACTCCTAGATGGGCCCGGTGTTTGTGTCGGCCACTAGGGTCGCTTATCTTACTCACACAGCTACCTCATTGCGCCTCTTTTTTTCTTTGCGTCATGTGCTGTTTGGGGAGGGTTTTTTGGAAGGGACATCCTGCGTGACACTGCAGTGCCACTCCTAGATGGGCCCGGTGTTTGTGTCGGCCACTAGGGTCGCTTATCTTACTCACACAGCTACCTCATTGCGCCTCTTTTTTTCTTTGCGTCATGTGCTGTTTGGGGAGGGTTTTTTGGAAGGGACATCCTGCGTGACACTGCAGTGACACTCCTAGATGGGCCCGGTGTTTGTGTCGACCACTAGGGTCGCTTATCTTACTCACACAGCTACCTCATTGCGCCTCTTTTTTTCTTTGCGTCATGTGCTGTTTGGGGAGGGTTTTTTGGAAGGGACATCCTGCGTGACACTGCAGTGACACTCCTAGATGGGCCCGGTGTTTGTGTCGGCCACTAGGGTCGCTTATCTTACTCACACAGCTACCTCATTGCGCCTCTTTTTTTCTTTGCGTCATGTGCTGTTTGGGGAGGGTTTTTTGGAAGGGACATCCTGCGTGACACTGCAGTGACACTCCTAGATGGGCCCGGTGTTTGTGTCGGCCACTAGGGTCGCTTATCTTACTCACACAGCTACTGTTAGGCGCCGGGGTCCGCTCGGCCGTGCGGTCCGGCGCCTAGCAACCAGGGACGCCGTGCGCGTTCAGCCGCCGGCTCCCTGGCAACGCTAAGACGCCGGGCGCACGGAGCCGCTCTGACCTTAGCAACGGGGACGCCACGTTCAGCCGTGTTCCCCGTTGCTGGGTCTATTCTCATTACCCTGATTATGTGCTGGCCATGCAGCATGCAAGCTGCACGGCATTTCTATTTGATTGTCCTGTCTGGATCCTGATTGGAGGGTGCCTGAATAAAGGCACCCTCAGGACTTCTTACAGACGCCGGTGATAGCTTCCTGTTTGCCTGTGTCTGCTGCAGAGAGTTCCCAGTCCCGGTCTTTTCGGTTGTTCCTGTCCTCAGAGATCCTGTACTCGGAAGTTACCATCTGTTCCTGGAGTCTGACCGAGCACCTTTAACATCTGGTGGTGTTCGTGAGTCGCGGCGCAGCCGTGTGTTGCGGCTTGTCCGCTTCTGTTTATTATTTTGTTTAATTGTGTTCTGGAGCTTTGCGGAGGATTCCGCTTCCACAGATCCACTCTGGTGTCCGGCGGTGCCGGATAGGAGTGTCGGATCAGTGGATCCTTGGTTGTCCTTTTTCCTGGCGGCTAGTCCGCACATACCTTTTGATTTAGTTAGTTAGCTTGTAACCCCTGGCCTGGTTGCTTAGTCAGAGGGCCCCTTGTTATCACCCTGTCTCGGACTTCCCCTTGTCTCCCATTAAGACCTGCGGGGGCATCGGGGTTGGGCAGACATAATCCGCCCTTCGAACGCGGCTGCCATGGGCTCAAGCAACCATAGTCTCGCAGGGGATTTCTGATAACACGGGCGAGACAACGGAGTTAGGGCGCCAGGGGTTACTAGGCTATCCAGCTCCCACAACCAGCTTATTTTCCTGTACTCAGATCCCTGCCATAAGATCTCCTCCGGTCTGGAGTACAGGAATCATAACATTATCACCGGCCTACAAAAGAAAAGATTTAACTTACAGTAAATTTTTTCACTTTTTAGTTGGGAGATTTTTGTCGGCCTTATGAATCCCACCGGTGTTGGGCCAAACCCTGGCCAGCTTCTTGTTAGTCAGATTCAGGAACTTACTCAGATGGTTCAGGATCTGTCCCTCCGGGTGAGGTCACAGGAAGATCTGTTACGGACTTCCCCGAGGGTCATCCCTGAACCAAAAATGCATCTGCCTGACCGTTTTTCTGGGGATAGAAAACAGTTTTTTAATTTTAAAGAATCTTGCAAACTGTATTTTCGTTTAAGACCAGTTACCTCAGGTACAGAGGCTCAGCGGGTTGGGATTATTATTTCTCTACTTCAGGGGGATCCTCAGACCTGGGCTTTTGGTTTAAAGACAGACGATCCGGCCTTATCGTCTGTAGACGCCTTTTTAAAATCTTTAGGGCTATTGTATGACGACCCTGATAGAGAGGCGTCCGCAGAAAGTCAGTTGCGTGCTCTTAGACAGGGTAGGAATCCCGCAGAGAATTATTGTACGGAGTTTCGCCGTTGGTCGAACGACTGTGGCTGGAATGACCCAGCCCTGCGCAGTCAGTTTCGCCTCGGCTTATCGGAATCTATAAAAGACAGTCTCCTCCAGTATCCCGCTCCTGAGACCCTCGATAACCTCATGGAGCTATCTATTAAAATAGATCGTCGGCTCAGAGAGCGGAGGGCTGAAAAAGGGGCATCTGTCGGGTCCTCTCCCTGGGTTCCTTCCATTCCTGTAGACATAGAGGAGCCTATGCAGATTGGTCTCTCCAAATTGTCTCCGGAAGAAAGAACCAGGAGGCAAAATTATGGTCTGTGTTTATACTGCGGAGGTAAGGGACATTTTGCCCGTAGTTGTCCAAACAAGTTGGGAAACTTCCTGACCAAGTGAATTGTGAGGGGGTTCACTTTGGTCTGCAGCTCATCTCCTCAAATAATTCACTGTTGGTTCCTGCTAAAGTTTCCTATGGCAGCCTCTGTTCCTCGGTCTCTGCTTTTGTGGACAGTGGAGCTGCAGGAAACTTTATGGATTTAACATGGGCCAAGGCCTTAGGTATTCCTCAGCTAACCTTAGGTAGGTGTATCACCATGCATGGTTTAGATGGGAGTCCTTTATCCAATGGGGTTATTTCTCTATGTACACCTCCTGTTTTGCTCTCGGTGGGAGCTCTGCATTCTGAAAAAATTGAGTTTTTCCTTACCCATTGTCCAGCAGTTCCTGTGGTTCTGGGTCATCCTTGGCTGGCCTTTCATAATCCCGTCATTGATTGGCAGTCTGGGGAGATCCTACAATGGGGTACCATCTGTGATAAAGAATGTATTACGCTTCCTATCCGAGTAGCTGCCGCCAGTTCCGCACATATTCCTGGGGAATACCAGGATTTTGTTGATGTGTTTTCCAAGGGCAATGCGGATATTTTGCCTCCCCATAGGCCTTATGATTGTGCCATTGAGTTAATTCCTGGTGCCACGTTGCCTAAAGGAAGGTTATATGCATTGTCTGGTCCTGAAACTGTGGCCATGAATGAGTATGTGAAAGAAAGCCTTGGGAAAGGGTTTATCAGGCCATCTAAATCCCCTTTAAGTGCAGGTTTCTTCTTCGTAGAGAAGAAGGATGGTTCACTCAGACCCTGCATTGACTTTAGAGCTTTGAATAAAATCTCAGTAAAGAATACTTACCCTCTGCCGCTGATCTTTGTCCTCTTTGATCAGCTACGTTCGGCTGTTATTTTTTCTAAGATTGATCTTAGAGGAGCATATAACCTCATCAGAATCAGGTCAGGGGATGAGTGGAAAACGGCATTTAGTACTCAGTCGGGCCACTATGAGTATCTGGTCATGCCATTCGGCCTATCTAACGCTCCGGCAGTTTTCCAGGATCTCATTAATGATGTGCTCCGTGAGTTTCTGGGAAGATTCGTCGTGGTCTATTTAGACGATATTTTGATATATTCTGACTCCGTGGAACAACATGTTACCCAGGTGCGTCAGGTGCTAAAGAGATTACGTGAAAATCACTTATATGCCAAGCTGGAGAAGTGTGAATTTCATGTCACGGAAGTATCCTTTTTAGGGTACATTATTTCCCCTCGGGGATTCCGAATGGAACCAAAAAAGCTCCAAGCCATCCTTAGTTGGGCGCAACCCACCAATTTAAAAGCAATTCAGCGCTTTTTAGGGTTTGCAAACTACTATAGAAGATTTATTCACTCTTTCTCTGACCTAGTTGCTCCCATTGTGGCACTTACTAAGAAGGGAGCAGATCCTACCAATTGGTCATGTGAAGCGGAGTTATCTTTTCAGGCCTTAAAACAAGCCTTTGTCTCAGCCCCTGTCCTTAGACATCCCAACCCAGAATTACCTTTCATTATTGAGGTGGATGCCTCGGAGGTTGGAGTAGGGGCTATCCTTTCTCAGAAGGATCCAGATTCCCTTGAGTTACATCCTTGTGCCTTTATGTCCAGGAAATTCTCATCTGCAGAATCCAACTACGATGTTGGTAACCGGGAATTGCTGGCTATTAAATGGGCTTTCGAGGAGTGGAGACATTGGCTTGAAGGAGCTACCCACACCATTTCAGTTTTGACTGATCACAAAAATCTTCAATACATTGAATCGGCTAAACGACTGAATGCCCGACAGGCTCGTTGGGCTTTATTTTTTACTCGTTTCAAATTCATTATCACCTTCAGACCAGGTTCCAAGAATACCAAGGCAGATGCCCTGTGACGCAGTTTCCTTCCGGTTCAAGACAACAGTCCTGTTACTCCCATACTTCCGCCTTCAGTCATTCAGGCAGGTCTCACACAGGATGTATTTTCCCAATTAAAGCTGCTTCAACATCAAGCTCCGGGAAATACTCCTGCTAGTCGTCTTTTTGTTCCTGAGTTTTTGAGAGCAACTGTTTTGGCGGAATTTCATGATAGCAAAGTTGCAGGGCATCCGGGAATCGCTAAGACTTTGGAATTAGTATCCCGCTCAGTATGGTGGCCTGGTCTTTCCAAAGACATTAAAGAGTTTGTTTTTTCGTGTCAGGTCTGTGCACAGCATAAAGTTCCCCGTTCTTTGCCTATTGGTCAACTTATGCCCTTGAAAGTTCCTCTTAGGCCATGGTCGCATATCTCCATGGATTTTGTGGTAGATCTCCCTCTGTCAGCCGGATGCCGAGTCATATGGGTGGTAGTGGACCATTTTAGCAAGATGGCCCATTTTATTGCTCTTCCCCGATTGCCATCTGCCCAGGGATTGGCAGTCTTGTTCCTCCGTCATGTTTTCAGACTCCATGGGTTACCCACTGATATTGTTTCTGACAGGGGTCCACAATTCATTGCGCAATTTTGGAAGTCTTTTTGTGCTTCATTAAAGATGAAATTATCATTAACCTCCGGCTATCATCCACAATCCAATGGACAGACTGAGCGAGTTAACCAATCTCTAAAACAATATTTGCGTTTGTACTCGGCCAAACTCCAAAATGACTGGTCTGAGTTTCTTCCATTGGCGGAGTTTGCTTATAATAATGCCTGTCATTCCTCCACCAATGTGTCTCCATTTTTTGCAGTTTTTGGTTTCCACCCCAGAGCTAATTCATTTTTTCAACATTCCTCTGTCTCCTCTCTGGCCCTGACCTCTCATCTTAAACTTATTTGGAAAAAAGTGCACCTGGCTCTCAGAAAAGCAGCTTTCCGGGAAAAAAAAATTTTCTGACAGGCTCCGGCGGCCGTGCACTTTTAAAGTAGGAGACAGGGTGTGGTTGTCGACTCGCAACATCAAACTTCGACAAACCTCAGCCAGATTGGGTCCTAGATATATTGGACCATTTCTCATTATCAAAAAAGTCAATCCAGTTGCTTTCCGGTTACGTTTACCAAAAACTTTACGGATCGGAAATACCTTCCATTGCTCATTGCTTAAACCATATGTTTCGTCCAGCAGATTTCCTCGTAAAAAATCTCAGGGGAGATCACCAGTTAATGTACAGGGTCAGCAAGAGTTCTTGGTTGAGAAGGTTCTCGATTCCAAGTTGTCCCGGGGTCGGCTTTATTTTTTGGTGCATTGGAGAGGTTATGGGCCAGAGGAAAGGTCGTGGGTCCTGGATGAAGACCTTCATGCCCCAAAGCTCAAAAGGGCATTTTTTCATGAATTTCCTCGGAAACCTGGCTTTAGGGGTTCCTTGACCCCTCCTCAAGGGGGGGGGGTACTGTTAGGCGCCGGGGTCCGCTCGGCCGTGCGGTCCGGCGCCTAGCAACCAGGGACGCCGTGCGCGTTCAGCCGCCGGCTCCCTGGCAACGCTAAGACGCCGGGCGCACGGAGCCGCTCTGACCTTAGCAACGGGGACGCCACGTTCAGCCGCGTTCCCCGTTGCTGGGTCTATTCTCATTACCCTGATTATGTGCTGGCCGTGCAGCATGCAAGCTGCACGGCATTTCTATTTGATTGTCCTGTCTGGATCCTGATTGGAGGGTGCCTGAATAAAGGCACCCTCAGGACTTCTTACAGACGCCGGTGATAGCTTCCTGTTTGCCTGTGTCTGCTGCAGAGAGTTCCTAGTCCCGGTCTTTTCGGTTGTTCCTGTCCTCAGAGATCCTGTACTCGGAAGTTACCATCTGTTCCTGGAGTCTGACCGAGCACCTTTAACATCTGGTGGTGTTCGTGAGTCGCGGCGCAGCCGTGTGTTGCGGCTTGTCCGCTTCTGTTTATTATTTTGTTTAATTGTGTTCTGGAGCTTTGCGGAGGATTCCGCTTCCACAGATCCACTCTGGTGTCCGGCGGTGCCGGATAGGAGTGTCGGATCAGTGGATCCTTGGTTGTCCTTTTTCCTGGCGGCTAGTCCGCACATACCTTTTGATTTAGTTAGTTAGCTTGTAACCCCTGGCCTGGTTGCTTAGTCAGAGGGCCCCTTGTTATCACCCTGTCTCGGACTTCCCCTTGTCTCCCATTAAGACCTGCGGGGGCATCGGGGTTGGGCAGACATAATCCGCCCTTCGAACGCGGCTGCCATGGGCTCAAGCAACCATAGTCTCGCAGGGGATTTCTGATAACACGGGCGAGACAACGGAGTTAGGGCGCCAGGGGTTACTAGGCTATCCAGCTCCCACAACCAGCTTATTTTCCTGTACTCAGATCCCTGCCATAAGATCTCCTCCGGTCTGGAGTACAGGAATCATAACAGCTACCTCATTGCGCCTCTTTTTTTCTTTGCGTCATGTGCTGTTTGGGGAGGGTTTTTTGGAAGGGACATCCTGCGTGACACTGCAGTGACACTCCTAGATGGGCCCGGTGTTTGTGTCGGCCACTAGGGTCGCTTATCTTACTCACACAGCTACCGCATTGCGCCTCTTTTTTTCTTTGCGTCATGTGCTGTTTGGGGAGGGTTTTTTGGAAGGGACATCCTGCGTGACACTGCAGTGACACTCCTAGATGGGCCCGGTGTTTGTGTCGGCCACTAGGGTCGCTTATCTTACTCACACAGCTACCTCATTGCGCCTCTTTTTTTCTTTGCGTCATGTGCTGTTTGGGGAGGGTTTTTTGGAAGGGACATCCTGCGTGACACTGCAGTGACACTCCTAGATGGGCCCGGTGTTTGTGTCGGCCACTAGGGTCGCTTATCTTACTCACACAGCTACCTCATTGCGCCTCTTTTTTTCTTTGCGTCATGTGCTGTTTGGGGAGGGTTTTTTGGAAGGGACATCCTGCGTGACACTGCAGTGACACTCCTAGATGGGCCCGGTGTTTGTGTTGGCCACTAGGGTCGCTTAGCTTAGTCATCCATCGACCTAGGTGCAAATTTTAGGACTAAAAATAATATTGTGAGGTGTGAGGTATTCAGAATAGACTGAAAATGAGTGTAAATTATGGTTTTTGAGGTTAATAATACTTTGGGATCAAAATGACCCCCAAATTCTATGATTTTAGCTGTTTTTTAGTGTTTTTTGAAAAAAACACCCGAATCCAAAACACACCCGAATCCGACAAAAAAAATTCGGTGAGGTTTTGCCAAAACGCGGTCGAACCCAAAACACGGCCGCGGAACCCAAAACCAAAACACAAAACCCGAAAAATTTCCGGCGCTCATCTCTAGCGATAATACAGTCTGCAAATGCTAGTTTCAACCTTCCCCTGTTTTCTCTGACGTCCTAGTGGATGCTGGGAACTCCGTAAGGACCATGGGGAATAGCGGCTCCGCAGGAGACTGGGCACAACTAAAGAAAGCTTTAGGTCACCTGGTGTGCACTGGCTCCTCCCACCATGACCCTCCTCCAAGCCTCAGTTAGATTTTGTGCCCGGCCGAGGTTGGATGCACACTAGGGGCTCTCCTGAGCTTCTAGAAAGAAAGTATAGAATTAGGTTTTTTATTTTCAGTGAGACCTGCTGGCAACAGGCTCACTGCAGCGAGGGACTAAGGGGAGAAGAAGCGAACCTGCCTGCTTGCAGCCAGCTTGGGCTTCTTAGGCTACTGGACACCATTAGCTCCAGAGGGATCGACCGCAGGCCCAGCCTTGGTGTTCGGTCCCGGAGCCGCGCCGCCGTCCCCCTTACAGAGCCAGAAGCAAGAAGAGGTCCGGAAAATCGGCGGCAGAAGACATCAGTCTTCACCAAGGTAGCGCACAGCACTGCAGCATAAAAACACCTTGGCTGGCAAAAATACCACAATATATAGCCCCAGAGGCTATATATGTGGTAAATAAATACCCCTGCCAGAATCCAGAAAAAAGTGGGAGAAAAGTCCGCGAAAAAGGGGCGGAGCTATCTCCCTCAGACACACTGGCGCCATTTTCTCTTCACAGTGCAGCTGGAAGAAAGCTCCCCAGGCTCTCCCCTGTAGTTTTCAGGCTCAAAGGGTTAAAAAGAGAGGGGGGGCACTAAATTTAGGCGCAATATTATATATACAAGCAGCTATTGGGGAAATTTCACTCAGTTATAGTGTTAATCCCCACATTATATAGCGCTCTGGTGTGTGCTGGCATACTCTCTCTCTGTCTCCCCAAAGGGCTTTGTGGGGTCCTGTCCTCAGTCAGAGCATTCCCTGTGTGTGTGCGGTGTGTCGGTACGGCTGTGTCGACATGTTTAATGAGGAGGCTTATATGGTGACGGAGCAGATGCCGATAAATGTGATGTCGCCCCCTGTGGGGCCGACACCAGAGTGGATGGTTAGGTGAAAGGTATTAACCGACAGTGTCAACTCCTTACATAAAAGGGTGGATGACGTAACAGCTGTGGGACAGCCGGCTTCTCAGTCCGCGCCTGCCCAGGCGTCTCAAAGGCCATCAGGGGCTCAAAAACGCCCGCTCACTCAGATGGCAGACACAGATGTCGACACGGAGTCTGACTCCAGTGTCGACAAGGTTGAGACATATACACAATCCACTAGGAACATCCGTGACTTGATCCCGGCAATAAAAAAAATGTGTTACACATTTCTGACATTAACCCTTCTTAAAATGGGTTTTTATGTTGGGGAGAAAAAGCAGGCAGTGTTTTGTTCCCCCATCAGATGAATGAATGAAGTGTGTGAAAAGCGTGGGTTCCCCCCGATAAGAAACTGGTAATTTCTAAAAAGTTACTGATGGCGTACCCTTTCCCGCCAGAGGATAAGTTACGCTGGGAAATATCCCCTAGGGTGGATAAGGCGCTCACACGGTTGTCAAAAAAGGTGGCACTGCCGTTTTAGGAACGGCCACTTTGAAGGTACCTGTTGATAAAAAGCAGGAGGCTATCCTGAAGTCTGTATTTACACACTCAGGTACTAGACTGAGACCTGCAGATCGTGCTGCTGCAGCGTGGTCGGTGACCCTGTCAAACATGAGAACATATTAAAGACGTCGTCTTATATATGAGGGATGCACAGAGGGATATTTTGCCGGCTGGCATCCAAAATGAATGTAATGTCCATTCTGTCAGGAGGGTATTAGAGACCTGTCACTGGACAGGTGATGCTGACTTTAAAAGGCGCATAGAGATTCTGCCTTATAAGGGTGAGGAATTATTTGGGGATGGTCTCTGGGACCTCGTATCCACAGCAATAGCTGGGAAGAAATATTTTTACCTCAAGTTTCCTCACAGACTAAGAAAGCACTGTATTATCAGGTACAGTCCTTTCGGCTTCAGAAAAGCAAGCGGGTCAAAGGCGCTTCCTTTCTGTACAGAGACATGGGAAGAGGGAAAAAGCTGCACCAGTCAGCCTGTTCCCAGAATCAAAATTCTTCTCTCGCTTCCTCTGAGTCCACAGCATGACGCGGGGGCTCCACAGGTGTAGCCAGGTATGGTGGGGGGGCCGTCTCAAAAATTTCAGCGATCAGTGGGCTCGCTCACAGGTGGATCCCTGTTTCATTCAAGTAGTATTTCAGGGGTACAAGCTGGAATTCGAGATGTCTCCCCCCCGCCGTTTCCTCAAATATGCCTTGCCGACAACTCCCTCAGGCAGGGAGGCTGCGCTAGAGGCAATTAATAAGCTGTATTCCCAGCAGGTAATACTCAAGGTGCCCCTACTTCAACAAGGACGGGGTTACTATTCCACACGGTTTGGGGTACCGAAACCGCATGGTTCGGTGTGACCCATTTTATATTTAAAATCCTTGAACACATACATAAAAAAATTCAAGTTCAAGATGGAATCGCTCAGGGCGGTTATTGCAAGCCTGGACGAGGGGGATTACATGGGATCCCGGGACATCAAGGATGCTTACCTGCATGTCCCCATTTACCATCCTCGCCAGGAGTACCTCAGATTTGTGGTACAGGATTACCATTACCAAGTCCAGACACTGCCGTTTGGACTGTACATGGCACCGAGGGTGTTTACCAAGGTAATGGCCGAAATGATGATACTCCTTCGAAAAAAGGGAGTTTTAATTATCCCGTACTTGGACAATCTCCTTATAAGGGCAAGGTCCAAGGAGCAGTTGCTAGTCGGGGTAGCACTATTTTGGAAAGTGCTACAACAGCACGGTTGGATTCTAAACAGTCCAAAGTCACAGCTGGTTCCTACGACACGTCTACTGTTCCTGGGGATGGTTCTGGACACAGAACAGAAATAAGTGTTTCTCCCGGAGGAGAAAGCCAAGGAGCTGTCATCTCTAGTCAGAGACCTCCTGAAGCCAAAACAGGTATCGGTGCATCATTGCACGTGAGTCCTGGGAAAAATTGTAGCTTCCTACGAAGCAATCCCATTCGGCAGGTTCCATGCAAGAACTTTTCAGTGGGACCTGTTGGACAAGTGGTCCGGATCACATCTTCAGATGCATCGGCTGATAACCCTGTCTTCAAGGACCATGGTATCTCTACTGTGGTGGCTGCAGAGTGCCCATCTTCAAGAGGGCCGCAGGTTCGGCATACAGGACTAGGTCCTAGTGACCATGGATGCCAGCCTTTGAGGCTGGGGGGCAGTCACACAGGGAAGAAACTTCCAGGGACTTTGGTCAAGTCAGGTGACTTCCCTACACATAAATATTCTGGAACTGAGGGCCATTTACAATGCCCTGAGTCAGGCAAGGCCTCTGCTTCAAAACCAGCCGGTACTGATCCAATCAGACAACATCACGGCAGTCGCCTATGTAAACCAACGGGGCGGCACAAGAAGCAGGATGGCGATGGCAGAAGCCACAAGGATTCTCCGATGGGCGGAAAATCATGTGTTAACACTGTCAGCAGTGTTCATTCCCGGAGTGGACGACTGGGAAGCAGATCTTCTCAGCAGACACGACCTCCACCCGGGAGAGTGGGGATTTCATCCAGAAGTCTTCCAAAGGATTGTACACCATTGGGAAAGGCCACAGGTGGACATGATGGCGTCCCGCCTCAACAAAAAGCTATAAAAGATATTGCGCCAGGTCAAGGGACCCTCAGGCGATAGCTGTGGACGCTCTGGTAACACCGTGGGTGTACCAGTCGGTTTATGTGTTCCCCCCTCTGCCTCTCATACAAAAGGTACTGTGAATAATAGGAAGGCGAGGAGTAAGAACGATACTCGTGGTTCCGGATTGGCCAAGAAGAGCTTGGTACCCAGAACTTCAAGAAATTATATCAGAGGACCCATGGCCTCTGCCGCTCAGACAGGACCTGCGGCAGCAGGGGCCCTGTCTGTTCCAGGACTTACCGCGGCTACGTTTTGACGGCATGGCGGTTGAACGCCGGATCCTAAAGGAAAAGGGCATTCCGGAGGAAGTCATTCCTACGCTGATTCAAGCCAGGAAAGATGTAACTGCAAAACATTATCACCGCATATGGCGAAAATATGTTGCTTGGTGTGAGGCCAAAAAAGGCCCCAACAGAGGAATTTCAACTAGGTCGATTTCTGCATTTCCTACAAGCAGGAGTGTCTATGGGCCTAAAATTAGGCTCCATTAAGGTACAGATCTCGGCTCTGTCGATTTTCTTCCAGAAAGAACTAGCTTCAGTACCTGAAGTTCAGACATTGTAAAAGGAGTGCTGCATATTCAGCCCCCGGTTGTGCCTCCAGTGGCACCTTGGGTTCTCAACGTGGTGTTGAGTTTCTTAAAATCACATTGGTGTGAGCCACTAAAAACCGTGGATCCAAAATATCTCACGCGGAAAGTGGTCATGTTATTGGCCTTGGCTTCGGCCAGGCGTGTCTCAGAATTGGCGGCTTTGTCATATAAAAGTCCTTATCTGATTTTCCATATGGATAGGGCAGAATTGAGGACTCGTCCCCAGTTTCTCCCTAAGGTGGTATCAGCTTTTCACTTGAACCAACCTATTGTAGTGCCTGCGGCTACTAGGGACTTGGAGGATTCCAAGTTACTGGACGTAGTCAGGGCCTTGAAAAATTATGTTTCCAGGACGGCTAGAGTCAGAAGAACTGACTCGCTGTTTATCCTGTATGCACCCAGCAAACTGGGTGCTCCTGCTTCTAAGCAGACTATTGCTCGCTGGATTTGTAGCACAATTCAGCTGGCGCATTCTGCGGCTGGACTACCGCAGCCAAAATCTGTAAAAGCCCATTCCACAAGGAAGGTGGGCTCATCTTGGGCAGCTGCCCGAGGGGTCTCGGCTTTCCAACTTTGCCGAGCTGCAACTTGGTCAGGGGCAAACACGTTTGCTAAATTCTACAAAATTGATACCCTGGCTGAGGAGGACCTGGAGTTCTCTCATTCGGTGCTGCAGAGTCATCCGCACTCTCCCGCCCGTTTGGGAGCTTTGGTATAATCCCCATGGTCCTTACGGAGTTCCCAGCATCCACTAGGACGTCAGAGAAAATAAGATTTTACTCACCGGTAAATCTATTTCTCGTAGTCCGTAGTGGATGCTGGGCGCCCATCCCAAGTGCGGATTGTCTGCAATACTTGTATATAGTTATTGCCTAACTAAAGGGTTATTGTTGAGCCATCTGTTGAGAGGCTCAGTTATATTCATACTGTTAACTGGGTATAGTATCACGAGTTATACGGTGTGATTGGTGTGGCTGGTATGAGTCTTACCCGGGATTCAAAATCCTTCCTTATTATGTCAGCTCGTCCGGGCACAGTGTCCTAACTGAGGCTTGGAGGAGGGTCATGGTGGGAGGAGCCAGTGCACACCAGGTGACCTAAAGCTTTCTTTAGTTGTGCCCAGTCTCCTGCGGAGCCGCTATTCCCCATGGTCCTTATGGAGTTCCCAGCATCCACTACGGACTACGAGAAATAGATTTACCGGTGAGTAAAATCTTATTTATTAGCCTATGCCTGAATGTGCAAGCCTTGAGATGCCCACTTTAAGCACTGTACATCGCCAGTGGTTCTAGACAATACACTATCGATGAACCATCACATGCACCATCAACACTTGTACCTACCCAAAGGCATACCTCCCAACTTTTCAAATGCTGAGTGCGGGATTTGCCACACCAGAGACGAGTCCACGGCCAGAGAGGGGGCAGGGCTTCAAAAGAAGGGGTGGACATCATCAGAAGGGGTGTGTCCTGGCCGCACAACCCCCGTTTTCATCATGTTGGGGGGGTGCCCAGCGCGCAGCCCCCGCCTCACTCCACCGCACTGTTTAGATGCACACGCCATCTAACTCAGTGATCACCGGCTGCTTTGCAGAGCAGCGATGGTCACAGGATCTCCAAACTGACCCCCCTCCCTCCCCCTGCCTGCTGGACACTGTGATCCGCAGATGGGACAGCAGGACAGTAGTGGTACAGTCCCGCTGGAATCGGAACAGTTGGGAGGCATGCTATGGTAAGTGCAGGTTCGTTGCCTGAACATGACCTTTGCAGAAGTGACAGTGAGTCTGGGAATGCTGCCCCTTTCACTGAACCGTCCGCAATTCGCCCATCACAGTCCCCGCCCAGGAATGCTCAATTTCTGATCCCATATGAGCCGTTTGCAATAGCGCCTTTGTGCACACACCTAGGGTAACGCATGTGCCGTAGGGTATTCTGGTTATTTTGCACATGTGCAGTTACAATGTCTAGGGCCACTGGCGGTGTCACTGCATGCACACTGCTAAAAGTGATTGTCTCAAGGCTGGCACATTCATGCAAATAAGTTACATAAACATCAAAATAGAGGGTAGTTTGTGTGCGCTGCTGAATCAGGCCTTAGTACTCACTCACACTTCTTTAGTTTATAGAACTCTATTCACCTAATTACCATGAGAAAAGCTGCATTGCATGCAACTAAATATTACAACTGGTAGAATAGTAGGGGCACAGCGCTCATCCCTTTGTATGGTGTGATGATCGGCAATATACGTGTATTGCTCCAACGCATTTTGACGAATTAGGCGTTCTTCTTGGAGGCTTTGTGCTTCTGCCACACCACCTTGTGTAATCACTATAGTAGTTGATATCACATGTGCATTTCATGGCTGACTTGTAATATCTTATTGTATGAGATTAGTAAAACATTTTAATATATTAACACTCGCATCTATTATTCCTGCTCATAATGCAACGCAAAGCATTGAGCGCTGTACCTCCACTGTTGTACCATTTATGCTTGTGAGGTTTGGGCTACCTCTATACACAAAAGCACTACCCAAGCCACATTAGAAATCACTCTCAGTGCACAGGGTTCCCCAATTTTGTACCATAAATATTACATACTGTGGGGAGATGTTCTAAGCCTTAAAAAGTGATACATTTCACGGTGATAAAGCACCAGCCAATCAGCTTCCTAACTGCCACGTCACAGGCTGGGCTTGAAAAATGACAGTTAGGAGCTGGTTGGCTGGTACTTTATCACCGTGCAATTTATCACTCTCCAAGGCTTAGGGGAGATAAAGTGGCCAGAGTTAAAGTCCAAACCAACCAGCTCCTAACTGTCATTTTGTAAATACAGCCTGTGACATGGCAGTCAGGAGCTGATTGGCTGGTATTTTATCTCCGTGCACTTTATCTCCATCTAAGCCTAAGTACATAGACCCCTTAGTATATCTGGCCCTGTATGCATACTTCCCAACATGTAATGACTGCAAGTTGTGACCCTCGAATGGCTTCACAGCGTGCACCCAAAAAAGGGACGTGGCATAGCTGAATGGGGGTGTGGTCTCGGGCTGGATGGTGTGGCCTCACATCATGTCTGCTGTTTTCATCATTTTGGGGGCATGCGCGGCACTCCTAGAGTGCTTCCCTGCCTGGCACATGTGCACGGCATCTATTCATATATCACCCGCTGCTATGCAGTGAAGAGCAGTGGTGATCACAGGCTCCCAACCTCCTGGTGGGTTTATGCAGCCCGCCGGTGGTACAGTGGGAGCTTATCTAATCATTGAAATGCACAATAACTCACTTCAGTAAGGAGTTAAAGATTCAGATTCCAATGCATACCTCCCAACTGTCCTGACAGTCACAGGATAGTCCTGTTTTTCTGGGACTGTCCTGCTATCCCACCCACAGGCTGCAGTGTCCCGTGGTGGGGGGTGGAGGGGCAGTTGGGAGACCCTCTCTCACTCTGCAGTGGACAGATGTTGTGTATCTGTTCAACATGAGAGAGGGGCTAGGGGCATGGACAGCAGCTCACAGAGCGCTGGGCATGCCCCCATAGTGATGAAAATGAGGGCGTGGCTTACAATAGAGGCATTCCTGTGAAGCCACACCCCTTTCCATGTAGTCACTCCTCCTTTTCGAGAGCGCATACAATTGGTGCATGGAAAAGTCCCCCTTCACAGGGACTAGATGTTGGGAGGTATGCAATGGAAAAGTTGCAGATTACCAATTCTTTTAATTATTATTTAGAACTGATGTTGTACAAGCGTATAACATTTATACTAGAGATGTAGCCTGATATGTATGGAATACTCTCTATATCTCACTTTATAAGGTTGTCTTCACAGAAGTTCAAAGCTTTAATCTACGGCCTAAGGTGGATACCTAGCAGAATCTCATTTATGTTTCCTGCTACTAACCTTTGCAACGTTTGTCAGGAAACAGAGGAAAAAGAGATGAATACTGTGTAAAAAAGCAAAACAGTTACTGAGGCTAGAAGAATATGTTGTTAAACAGACCATGGCGATATAAGGTATGGTAAAACAATATGAGCACAAGCTCTATTAAATGCTAGGAAGGTTCATACAGAGCTTATCCTGAACTGAGTATGAGGAAAGACATTAACTAATAAATGTCGATGTAAAACACTGCGATTAAATGTTTAGAAAATGTGAAGAAACTTAGGGGGTCAATCCCCTAAATACCACAAAAGGTGCGAGTTGCCAACAACGGCACCTCATCTGCACCCCTTGCCCCTGTGAGGCTGCAAGCAGTTTTGTGCAAGTTCAGGCTGCTGTAAAGTGTGGGTATTGCCGCCCTAACGTGCACCCAAAATGTATTATAAGTAGCGTGCATTGTAATGCGTAGTTGCTGATATCCTGGCTATCCCTTCAAGGAGGACTAAGACAGATGGGAGATCCGAGGAGCATGTTGTAAGCAGATAGGTGGTGTGGAGGCCAGGGCACCATGATTCTGTCATCATGGCCCCAGTCCTTACTATACAAAGCAGAGATCTTTTGGATCTGTATTTTTCCTTTTATTTTAAATGCTTAAAAATGCTTAAATCATGTGATTGGGGTCTGTTTTATATTGTTTTCGCTACTATTGGCCAAAGACTGCAGCGAGTTGGTTGATTACTAAGCGATAGAGCAGTAGCGCAAACACACGCCAGTTTATAGCATATCTATGAAACACTGCCACACAGCAGTGACAGAAAAGAAAAGTGGTGCAAGATGGAATTGGTCCTTGCGCCCTCACACCCACTGTTATGTTGGATATTAAAAAGGACATGCACAGTTTAACAAACCAAGCACTTCAGTGACAGGGACTGCCACTTTTGTGGCTGAAGTGCTTGGTTTGTTTGCACCCCCACAAAACAAGCTACCAATGGGATTAAAGCAGCAAACAGTGTTTAATCCTCTCTAGAGTTTGAAGAGGTCATTCTCATCCACACCTTCATTGTTAACATCGTCATCACACAATATTAACTCACGCTCATTGCAATCTGCTATTACAGAAGTCTCTGTACTTTGACATAATAGGCGGGAAAGGTCTTTCACATGGAATTTGTAGTTCATTTTTATGAACATCAGCTTTTTCAACTTTGAGGAAGCAGCCTCCTACGCCAATCACTCATTTGGTTCCTGGCTGTGAAGGGAACTCTCTCCGAGTAGACACTGGAGGCTTACAGTATCAAATTGAGTCATGGTAGAGGTGCCACTAATGATGGGCAATTCTTTGAGGTTGGGCCAGTACTTGTGCCAACAATGATTAGGAAGGAGTGAAGGGAGCTAAAGAGATCCCCCTGTACTCTATTATATCTCTTTACATAGGAAATAGCTAGTCACACAATCATGAGAAACAGTAAATAATAAATCCTTAGCTATACAAGAACGCAGAGAGGACTATGAGGACTAACAGTATGTAGTGGCAGAGCTTTATGACACAATGATGTCATCAGTGGACAGCACAAGGCATATGATGCTATAAATAGTGACAGCACACCACTGCTCACACAGTACTCACTGAGGTGGAAATGGATTGGCATGATTTGTGTCAATATGACTCCTCGGCCACTTCACAAGCAATGGAGCAGACATCAGGAGCATTGTCTGCTTCTCCAATAATCTGGGAGTCTCATAAAGATTCCGACAGAGAAGGCAATTATAGGGTTATGAAAGACGTGTATCAAACCATTTTAAGGGAAGTGGACAAGTGGAGAAGTTGCCTTTAGTAACCAATCAGCTTCCACCTACCATTTTATAGAATCTACTTGATAAGTGATAGAAGCGTTGTTACATTCCCGCTAAATCCTCTTAAGCATCTAAAAGAAGAAAGCTGATGAAGATGATGTAAAATCCCGGCAGATTAAAAGCAATTAAAGACTGTTTTATAGAATTACAGGGCATTTTTATACCATGTTTGTTATAAATTCTAATATTGTGTTAACATTTTATTTCCATGTATACTCATTATAGAATTAAAGAAGTGTGTTATCTGAACAGTTAAAAAAACAGTTGAATGGTTTTGTGTTCTTCTTTCAACTCTATTCGATTATGGGATCTAATAAAACAAGAAAAAAATGTGCCCACTTTGCGTCAAAACTCAGTTTGAGGCAAGGTGTAGTGGATACACAGAAGGCAAATAATCGTGCAATACCGTAATAAAATCAAAAATAATTTTTTATTGCTAGACCATTACACTCACAATAAGAAAGTGTATAAAGGCATATCATCATTCCATCACCAGGTAATTTCAGGATCCAAATAATCAGTTTGAATATGCTTTTCCTGGTTTTCACACAGACCTGATAAAACAAGAACCTGTGCCCACTGTTTTTTTAAAACTCACATACAGTAATATGTAGTGGATGCACAGAAAGAGAAT
The DNA here is from genome assembly GCF_028390025.1 of Pseudophryne corroboree. NCBI lineage: Eukaryota > Metazoa > Chordata > Amphibia > Anura > Myobatrachidae > Pseudophryne > Pseudophryne corroboree. Next base: position 691,808,621 of record NC_086449.1, read on the forward strand.
AATGGTGCAATACCCTTTATATAAAAAAAAGGATTTTTAATACAACACCGCACTCACAATATAAAAAGTGAAAAGAAGCATATAATACATCACTCCACACTGAGTCCTCTCTGGTCAGAAGGGAGCATTTCCAGGGTTCCCACGATGAAAAGAAGGGAAATGACACAACCCGGGTAAAAGTGTCTACCACCGGAGATCTCCACAGTATGACCGTCCTGAACTCCAACCCCACAGTGCTTAATGAGTTTCGGATCCTCCTCAATCCTTCGTCAGAAGCATGTGTGGTAACTCTAATTTGTCCCTTTATATACCCAAATTCAATCACAAATGATCACAATCTACAAACAAATCTTGTGCCTCCGTGACCGGAACCGGTATGCGTTCCACAGTCCTCACGCATATGCGGAAGTATCTAAAAGGTTCATGCTGCGTTCCATATTGGCCATAACCGGAACCGGAAGTACTTGCGTTCCGGTATGTGTTCCACAGTCTTCGCGTATATGCAGAAGTACCTCAATAAGGAAGTAAATCGTGCTGCGTTCCATATCGGCTTCACTAAGCCGGAAGAATATTCACAAATGCGTTCCACCTAATATTTATGGGTCACAAACTCTTTATTCATAAAGGATGATGGAATCCACTTTATGGAGCATATCCAGAGGGCCCTCTGATTTATATCCCAATTTGTGGTAGTCCCAAAATGTTCATAAAATACCGCTGACCACAAAGTTCCCACCTTTGGATACAATGGAGCGCCTATGCGCTACAGTGTATCTCGAGTGCGCCGCCTCACAGCTCAGACGTGCACAGCCAATCAGGAGAGTGCCACGACGTGGCGCTCCCTGATTGGCTGAAGGGACCCTCTTTGACAGCAGTCACGGGGGGTCCCGGCAGTCAGGGAAAGGGGTCCCATGTGTAAACATGGGATCCCTTTCAGTGCGTGGTCCGTGTTTTGCGCTTTTTTATTTTGTCAAGTATGTGGATTACAAACTAAGAAAAGGACAGATCTACACTGGATTGTTGTGAGTATAATTTTATTTACAGGTACCCCGTGGATTCTACGTGGAGAAGGGGACCGACTCTTCGTGTCAACATAGGTAAGTATGTGTGTATGTCGGTGTGCATGTATGTAATAAAGTAATACTGTCACGGTGTGTGTGTGTACTGTTTTTATTTGGGTATTTTTTTGTAGTAGAACTACAGGTACCAGCGGGCCCGTTTCCCCCCCACATGCTGGTACTTGTGGTTCTCCAAGTACCATCTTGCGGGGGAGGCTTGCTGGGACTTGTAGTTCTGCTACAAAAAAACAATATTCTTTTTTTTGACACTTGGCTATCAGCCTCCCATCCGCCGCCCTTGGATGGGGGGGAAGATAGCCTCGGGCTTCACCCCTGGCCCTTGGGTGGCTGGAGGGAGGGGACCCTTTGATTTAAGGGGTCCCCACTCCTCCAGAGTACCCCAGCCAGGGGTGACTAATTGGGGATTTAATGCCGCAGGGACCAGTATAAAAGTGTCCCCCGGCTGTGGCATTATCTCTCTAGCTAGTGGAGCCCGGTGCTGGGGTTAAAAATACGGGGGACCCCTACGTGTTTTGTTCCCCGTATTTTTGGCACCAGGACCGGACGCAGAGCCCGGTGCTGGTTGTTAAAACACGGGGGATCCCCTGTGATTCCCCTCCCCCCCCCCCCCCCGTATTTTTACAACCAGGACCAGCTCAAAGAGCCCGAGGCTGGTTATGCTTAGGAGGGGGGACCCCACGCAATTTTTTTCAGGTTTTTTTTTAAACACTTTTGTGCCGTCCATGAAGTCGAATCCAGGACGCACACTATTCGTCAATTGGTCCGTTTTTCGACAGCGGGACTGTCAAATCCGTTTTTTATTGAATATGTCAAATTCGGGTCCCGGCGGCCAGGATTCGACTGTCGAATTGTGTCGAATCCACCTGGAAGTTGATTGCAATTGCATATACCCCTATAAATGCCAGAGGTACATAATAATTAAAAACACCCTTGGGCAGGTGGAAGGGGTGCCAATTCAGGCTGAAGGAGTCTCTGCCTTCAAGTGTACACAATATAGACTATATTGGGAAGGGGGCCTTGGGCTGCCGACATTAATTATAAATATAAGAGGTGCTGCCATGCTGAGACTTGTAGTTCCACACAGAAAAAAAGAGAAAATGCAGATGCACGCTCTATAGTACTAAACACTGCTAATCAGAATTTCTCTGACGTCCTAGTGGATGCTGGGGACTCCGTCAGGACCATGGGGAATAGCGGCTCCGCAGGAGACAGGGCACAAAATTTAAAAGTTTGACCACTAGGTGGTGTGTACTGGCTCCTCCCCCTATGACCCTCCTCCAAGCCTCAGTTAGGTTTTTGTGCCCGTCCGAGCAGGGTGCAATCTAGGTGGCTCTCATAAAGAGCTGCTTAGAGTAAAAGTTTTGATAGTTTTATTATTTTCAGTGAGTCCTGCTGGCAACAGGCTCACTGCAACGAGGGACCTAGGGGAGAAGAAGTGAACTCACCTGCATGCAGGATGGATTTGCTTCTTAGGCTACTGGACACTAGCTCCAGAGGGACGATCACAGGTACAGCCTGGATGGGTCACCGGAGCCGCGCCGCCGACCCCCTTGCAGATGCCGAAGTAAGAAGAGGTCCAGAAACCGGCGGCTGAAGGCTTTTCAGTCTTCATGAGGTAGCGCACAGCACTGCAGCTGTGCGCCATTGCGCTCAGGCACACTTCACACCGGCGGTCACTGAGGGTGCAGGGCGCTGGGGGGGGCGCCCTGGGCAGCAATGTTAATACCTTTCTGGCTAAAAAGAATACATCACATATAGTCCATGAGGCTATATGGATGTATTTCACCCCTGCCAGGTCTCAGAAAAACCGGGAGAAGAGCCTGCCGGAATAGGGGGCGGGGCCTATCTCCTCAGCACACAGCGCCATTTTCCTACACAGCTCCGCTGATAGGAAGGCTCCCAGGCTCTCCCCTGCACTGCACTACAGAAACAGGGTAAAAAACAGAGAGGGGGGGCATTTTTTGGCGATATTATATATATTTAAGCAGCTATAAGGAAACAACACTTATATAAGGTTGTTCCTATATAATTATAGCGCTTTGGTGTGTGCTGGCAAACTCTCCCTCTGTCTCCCCAAAGGGCTAGTGGGGTCCTGTCTTCTATCAGAGCATTCCCTGTGTGTCTGCTGTGTGTCGGTACGTGTGTGTCGACATGTATGAGGACGATGTTGGTGTGGAGGCGGAGCAATTGCCGGTAATGGTGATGTCACCCCCTAGGGAGTCGACACCGGAATGGATGGCTTTGTTTATGGAATTACGTGATAATGTCAGCACGCTGCAAAAGTCGGTTGACGACATGAGACGACCGGCAAACCAGTTAGTACCTGTACAGGCGTCTCAAACACCGTCAGGGGCTGTAAAACGCCCTTTGCCTCAGTCGGTCGACACAGACCCAGACACGGACACCGAATCTAGTGTCGACGGTGAAGAAACGAACGTATTTTCCAGTAGGGCCACACGTTATATGATCACGGCAATGAAGGAGGCTTTGCATATCTCTGATACTGCAAGTACCACAAAAAGGGGTATTATGTGGGGTCTGAAAAAACTACCTGTAGTTTTTCCTGAATCAGAGGAATTGAATGACGTGTGTGATGAAGCGTGGGTTACCCCTGATAAAAAACTGCTAATTTCAAAGAAGTTATTGGCGTTATACCTTTTCCCGCCAGAGGTTAGGGCGCGCTGGGAAACACCCCCTAGGGTGGACAAGGCGCTCACACGTTTATCCAAACAAGTGGCGTTACCGTCTCCTGATACGGCCGCCCTCAAGGATCCAGCTGATAGGAGGCTGGAAAATACTCTAAAAAGTATATACACACATACTGGTGTTATACTGCGACCAGCAATCGCCTCAGCCTGGATGTGCAGTGCTGGGGTGGCTTGGTCGGATTCCCTGACTGAAAATATTGATACCCTGGATAGGGACAGTATTTTATTGACTATAGAGCAATTAAAGGATGCATTCCTTTATATGCGAGATGCACAGAGGGATATCTGCACTCTGGCATCAAGAGTAAGTGCGATGTCCATATCTGCCAGAAGAAGTCTATGGACACGACAGTGGTCAGGCGATGCGGATTCCAAACGGCATATGGAAGTATTGCCGTATAAAGGGGAGGAATTATTTGGGGTCGGTCTATCGGATTTGGTAGCCACGGCAACAGCCGGGAAGTCCACCTTTTTACCTCAAGTCCCCTCCCAGCAGAAAAAGACGCAGTCTTTTCAGCCGCAGTCCTTTCGTTCCTATAAGAACAAGCGAGCAAAAGGACATTCATATTTGCCCCGAGGCAAAGGAAAGGGTAAGAGACTGCAGCAAGCAGCCCCTTCCCAGGAGCAGAAGTCCTCCCCGGCTTCTGCAAAGGCCTCAGCATGACGCTGGGACCTTACAAGCGGACTCAGGGGCGGTGGGGGGTCGCCTCAAGAATTTCAGCGCACAGTGGGCTCACTCGCAGGTGGACCCCTGGATCCTGCAGGTAGTATCTCAGGGTTACAGGTTGGAATTCGAGAAGTCTCCCCCTCGCCGGTTCCTAAAATCTGCTTTGCCAACGTCTCCCTCAGACAGGGCGACGGTATTGGAAGCCATTCGCAAGCTGTATTCTCAGCAGGTGATAATCAAGGTACCCCTTCTACAACAGGGAAAGGGGTATTACTCCACGCTATTTGTGGTACCGAAGCCGGACGGCTCGGTAAGACCTATTCTAAATCTGAAATCTCTGAACCTGTACATACAAAAATTCAAGTTCAAGATGGAGTCACTCAGAGCAGTGATAGCGAATCTGGAAGAAGGGGATTTTATGGTGTCCTTGGACATCAAGGATGTTTACCTTCATGTCCCAATTTGCCCTTCACACCAAGGGTACCTCAGGTTCGTGGTACAAAACTGTCATTATCAGTTTCAGACGCTGCCGTTTGGATTGTCCACGGCACCCAGGGTCTTTACCAAGGTAATGGCCGAAATGATGATCCTTCTTCGAAGAGAAGGCGTATTAATTATCCCTTACTTGGACGATCTCCTGATAAGGGCAAGATCCAGAGAACAGCTGGAGGTCGGAGTAGCACTAACTCAAGTAGTGCTCCAACAGCACGGGTGGATTCTGAATTTTCCAAAATCCCAACTGATCCCGACGACACGTCTGCTGTTCCTAGGGATGATTCTGGACACTGTTCAGAAAAAGGTATTTCTTCCGGAGGAGAAAGCCAGGGAGTTATCCGAACTCGTCAGGAACCTCCTAAAACCAGGGACAGTGTCTGTGCATCAATGCACAAGAGTCCTGGAAAAAAGGGTCTCTCTGCTATGGTGGTTGCAGAGTGCTCATCTGTTAGAGGGCCGCAGATTCGGCATACAGAACTGGGTCCTAGTGACCACGGATGCCAGCCTGAGAGGCTGGGGAGCGGTCACACAAGGAAGAAACTTCCAGGCCGTGTGGTCAAGCCTGGAAACGTCTCTTCACATAAATATACTGGAACTAAGAGCAATCTACAATGCTCTAAGCCTGGCAAACCCTCTGCTTCAGGGTCAGCCGGTGTTGATCCAGTCGGACAACATCACGGCAGTCGCCCACGTAAACAGACAGGGCGGCACAAGAAGCAGGAGGGCAATGGCAGAGGCTGCAAGGATTCTTCGCTGGGCGGAAAATCATGTGATAGCACTGTCAGCAGTGTTCATCCCGGGAGTGGACAACTGGGAAGCAGACTTCCTCAGCAGACACGATCTTCACCCGGGAGAGTGGGGACTTCATCCAGAAGTCTTCCACATGATTGTAGTCCATTGGTAAAGACCAATGGTGGACATGATGGCGTCCCGCCTCAACAAAAAACTGGACAGGTATTGCGCCAGGTCAAGAGACCCTCAGGCAATAGCTGTGGACGCTCTGGTAACACCATGGGTGTACCAGTCAGTGTATGTGTTTCCTCCTCTGCCTCTCATACCCAAGGTACTGAGAATTATACGGCAAAGGGGAGTAAGAACGATACTAGTGGCTCCGGACTGGCCAAGAAGGACTTGGTACCCGGAACTTCAGGAGATGCTCACGGAAGATCCGTGGCCTCTACCTCTAAGAAGGGATCTGCTTCAGCAGGGACCGTGTCTATTCCAAGACTTACCGCGGCTGCGTTTGACGGCATGGCGGTTGAACGCCGGATCCTAAGGGAAAAAGGCATTCCGGAAGAGGTCATCCCTACCCTGGTCAAAGCCAGGAAGGAGGTGACTGCACAACATTATCACCGCATTTGGAGAAAATATGTTGCATGGTGTGAGGCCAGGAAGGCCCCGACAGAGGAATTTCAACTGGGTCGATTCCTACATTTCCTGCAAACAGGATTATCTATGGGCCTCAAATTAGGGTCCATTAAGGTTCAAATTTCGGCCCTGTCGATTTTCTTCCAGAAAGAATTGGCTTCAGTTCCTGAAGTCCAGACTTTTGTAAAAGGAGTACTACATATACAGCCCCCGGTTGTGCCCCCAGTGGCACCGTGGGATCTCAATGTAGTTTTGGATTTTCTCAAATCCCATTGGTTTGAGCCACTCAAATCGGTAGATTTGAAATATCTTACATGGAAAGTAACCATGCTACTGGCCCTGGCTTCAGCCAGGAGAGTGTCGGAATTGGCGGCTTTATCGTATAAAAGCCCATATCTGATTTTCCATTCGGACAGGGCAGCATTGAGGACGCGTCCTCATTTTCTGCCTAAGGTGGTATCAGCGTTTCACCTGAACCAGCCTATTGTGGTGCCTGCGGCTACTAGCGATTTGGAGGATTCCAAGTTGCTGGACGTTGTCAGAGCATTGAAAATATATATTTCAAGGACGGCTGGAGTCAGAAAATCTGACTCGCTGTTTATACTGTATGCACCCAACAAGCTGGGTGCTCCTGCTTCTAAGCAGACGATTGCTCGTTGGATTTGTAGCACAATTCAACTGGCACATTCTGTGGCAGGCCTGCCACAGCCTAAATCTGTCAATGCCCACTCCACAAGGAAGGTGGGCTCATCTTGGGCGGCTGCCCGAGGGGTCTCGGCATTACAACTCTGCCGAGCAGCTACGTGGTCAGGGGAGAACACGTTTGTAAAATTCTACAAATTTGATACCCTGGCTAAGGAGGACCTGGAGTTCTCTCATTCGGTGCTGCAGAGTCATCCGCACTCTCCCGCCCGTTTGGGAGCTTTGGTATAATCCCCATGGTCCTGACGGAGTCCCCAGCATCCACTAGGACGTCAGAGAAAATAAGAATTTACTCACCGGTAATTCTATTTCTCGTAGTCCGTAGTGGATGCTGGGCGCCCATCCCAAGTGCGGATTGTCTGCAATACTTGTACATAGTTATTGTTACAAAAAAATCGGGTTGTTTATTGTTGTGAGCCATCTTTTCAGAGGCTCCTACGTTATCATACTGTTAACTGGGTTCAGATCACAAGTTGTACGGTGTGATTGGTGTGGCTGGTATGAGTCTTACCCGGGATTCAAAATCCTTCCTTATTGTGTACGCTCGTCCGGGCACAGTATCCTAACTGAGGCTTGGAGGAGGGTCATAGGGGGAGGAGCCAGTACACACCACCTAGTGGTCAAACTTTTAAATTTTGTGCCCTGTCTCCTGCGGAGCCGCTATTCCCCATGGTCCTGACGGAGTCCCCAGCATCCACTACGGACTACGAGAAATAGAATTACCGGTGAGTAAATTCTTATTAATTATAATACACTTTGCAACCTAACATTGAGCAAAATAAAGGTGCTTAGCATTATTTTTTTGACAAAACATGGGCCCACCATTCATGACCAGGTGACCTCATCTGGTGGGTTCATAAGACTAAGATTTAAGTTTGGGGCACAGGACCCCATAGCCAAGCACAAGCCAACAGCTCCAATATATCACACTAATGAGAGGTTTACTATTGCAGAGTTTATCCTAATTATTCTGTTTAGCAGGGCTTAGTGCTATAGAATGTGCATCTGCATGTTCTCACATTCATTTTCAACTAAAGTGCAGAAAAATATGCTTGAAGTAAGTTGAGTCTCACAAGACCTGGCTCGCTGAGAAGGGTTATTTGGCGCAACTGTAGCAATAGTGTATGGGGACACATCTGTACTTCATAAGAATACAGAATAACAGCTTTTTCATCTAATAGTCTGTCTAGGTATGGTTACTTTCAGAACAATGTATTAAATGTATTTGATTCACCAAAACAGACTAGCGATTTGAAGCCTATAGATAGTTTGACAAATGAAACCAAAAAGGACATCACATGAACAAGCTACAGACTATATTTTAATGGCATATAACTGCTGCTCTGACATCAGGTAGAATTCTCATTCTGGTGTCAAATCCCCCTAAAACAGCTTTTAGCTATCTGAAAAGGTCTAACTCAGAGGTGCTTGTAAAGAGAGGGGGGGGGGGGGGGTCTAAACAATAAAGAAAAACTAAAACTTTTTTTCCCCCCAGCACACTGCAATAAGCCAGTAAAAAGGCCATAATTCTATGGGGCATACCTTGCTCCTAATTTGAAATTCCTGATGGTAACCGTGCTCCCGATACTCCATACTTGAATACTCTCCAGCAAATTGCGGGAGACACCAGAATTTTCAGGTAGTCTTCAGCACCCACCGAAGAGTGTCTGGATTGTCCACATCCCACCCGCTTACTTTAGGGGACTAAATGATGTGGATTTGCACACAAGAAAAAGTGGTTGCAAATTTATTTCCCCACAGGATGCAATTTTTCTTTTTTTGTAAATCAGGATGCAGCCTGCCCCCCGGCTGCCGATGCTGTTTGAAGGGAACAGGACAGTGCAGGGTTAAGAGTACTATACAGTGGCGTAACTACTGCCCCCGCAGTCCTCGCGGTGGCTTGGGGGCGAGGGGCGCCACTGATTACAGCAGACTGACATGCGGACGAGCGCCCGCATGTCAGTCTGCTTTCTCCTTCCCGCCGCCGCTTGTTGGAGGGACACGGACGGCACAGCGTGTGCCTCTCCTGTGTCCCTCCTGCATCATCTCCGGCGGCCGCGGGTCTAATAGGGGGAAGTGCCGTCCGTGAGCTCTAATTGGCTCACGGACGGCACTTCCCCCTATTAGACCCGCGGCCGCCGGAGATGATGCAGCAGGAGGGACACAGGAGAGGCGATCTGTGCCCTCCGTGTCCCTCCAATAAGCGGCGGCGGCGGCACTGGGGGGAATATCTGGCACTGGGGGGGGGGGGATGTCTGGCACTGGGGCATATATGGCACTGGGGGGGGAGATGTCTGGCACTAGGGGGGATATCTGGCACTGGGGCATATATGGCACTGGGGGGGGATATCTGGCACTGGGGGGGATATCTGGCACTGGGGCATATATGGCACTGGGGGGGAGATGTCTGGCACTAGGGGGGATATCTGGCACTGGGGCATATATGGCACTGGGGGGGGATATCTGGCACTGGGGGGGGGATGTCTGGCACTGGGGGGGATATCTGGCACTGGGGGGGGATGTCTGGCACTGGGGCATATATGGCACTGGGGGGGAGATGTCTGGCACTAGGGGGGATATCTGGCACTGGGGCATATATGGCACTGGGGGGGGATATCTGGCACTGGGGGGGGTGTCTGGCACTGGGGGGGATATCTGGCACTGGGGGGGGATGTCTGGCACTGGGGGATATATGGCACTGGGGGGGGATGTCTGGCACTGGGGCATATATGGCACTGGGGGGGGATGTCTGGCACTGGGGGGGATATCTGGCACTGGGGGGGGGATGTCTGGCACTGGGGCATATATGGCACTGGGGGGGAGATGTCTGGCACTAGGGGGGATATCTGGCACTGGGGCATATATGGCACTGGGGGGGGATGTCTGGCACTGGGGCATATATGGCACTGGGGGGGGATGTCTGGCACTAGGGGGGATATCTGGCACTGGGGGGGGGATGTCTGGCACTGGGGCATATATGGCATTGGGGGGGATGTCTGGCACTGGGGGGGGATATCTGGCACTGGGGGGGGATGTCTGGCACTGGGGCATATATGGCACTGGGGGGGGGATGTCTGGCACTGGGGGGGGATGTCTGGCACTAGGGGGGATATCTGGCACTGGGGGGAATATCTGGCACTGGGGGCATATGTGGCACTGGGGGGGAATATATGGCACTGGCGGCATATCTGGCACGGGGGGAATATCTGGCACTGGGGGCATATGTGGCACTGGGGGGGAATATCTGGCACTGGGGGCATATGTGGCACTGGGGGGGGGAATATGTGTACCTGGCACATGGGGGGGGCTATATTTGGCACCGGGGGCATGTGAGTACCTGGCACCGTGGGGGAATATCTGGCACTGGGGTCATATGTGGCACTGGGAGCACAGCCCTAGCAACAAGGACTACCTCCTAGCAACGAGCATGACACCCAGTGCATGAAACACCTGACAACGAGCATGACACCCAGTGCATGAAACACCTGGCAACGAGCATGACACCCAGTGCATGAAACCCCTGACAACGAGAAGGTAATTGAAAAGTAATTAGAAGCCTTACTGTAGGACTTAATGTGTAATGGGCATTACGGTGTGTGGCATAATGTATCACGGACATTGCGGTGTGTGTCATAATGTGTCACAGGCATTACGGTGTGTGGTATACTATATCGCGGGCATTGTGATATGTGGTATAATGTCTCAGGGTCATTGCAGTGTGTGGCATAATGTATCACGGACATTGCGGTGTGTGTCATAATGTGTCAGGCATTACGGTGTGTGGTATACTATATCACGGGCATTGTGGTATGTGGTATAATGTCTCAGGGTCATTGCAGTGTGGCATAATACATAACGGGCATTGCGGTGTGTGGCATAGGGTATAACGGGCAGGGCATTGCGGTATGTGTCACAGGCATTACGGTGTATGGTATACTATATCACGGGCATTGTGGTATAATGTCTCAAGGTCATTGCGGTGTGTGTCATAATGTGTCACAGGCATTGTATGTGCTATAATGTATCAGGGGCATTGCAGTGTGTAGCATAATGTATAACGGGCATTGCGATTCCTGTCATAATGTGTCGGGGGCATTACGGTGTGTGGCATAATGTGTCACAGGCATTACGGTGTGTGGCATAATGTGTCGGGGGCATTATGGTGTGTGGCATAATGTGTCATGTGCATTATTGTGTGTGGAATAATGTCTAAGGGCCATTGCAGTATGTGGCATAATGTATACTGGGCATTACTATAAGGAGGAAAAATGACAAATAATGTAAGGGGCATGAATCAGGATTATTTTTCTTTCCTGTGGTGGCTAACGTCTGGGCGTGCAGGTTGCAAAACTGGGGTATAAGGTAGTCTTTTCCTGCAATACCACGCCCCTTTATGAGAAACCACGCCCATTCCAACAAAACCACGCCCCTTTTTTTGCTGCGCGCGCCTCCGGCGCGCGCATATTTATCCCTTTCTTGCTCCCAATTATGCGGCGGGTGGGGGGGGGGGGGGGCGCCAAAGAATTTTTTGGCTTGGGGGAGAAAAATTTCTAGTTACGCCACTGGTACTATAGCAAAGTGTGCATTCTTGCCAACTGTCCCTGATTGTCAGGGAGACATCCTGAAACAGTGGCATTCTCTGCAGAACCGGGCATAGGCAAACTAAGCAAATGCCTAGGGCATTTGATATGCCTAGGGGCATCATCAGCTTCTGCTGATTAAAATGATATGCGGCATGCCGATATTCTGTATGTAGCATTTCATATACAGATACAGCCACAGTCTCACACAGTATATAGGCATGCTGCATATCAGTTTAATCAGCAGAAGCTGCTTGTGCATCCTAGCCACATAGCAATGCAAATAAGATGTATTTTCATTAAAAAAAGGTGCCCGACGTTAGCATTGATGCAAGATTTGTGAGGACACATCTGTATCCAAGCAGAGGCAGAGGTCACAGTGTTAGTGGAAGTGTGAGTGCTGTGTGCATGTGAGTGGGTTGGTTGTGCAGTAGTGTTCGGAATATGTATAAGGAACATTATGTGTGTCATGTAAAAATGCATTAATAATGTGTAACATATGTGTAAAGGGCCACTATGTGTGTCATTATGTGTATAAGGGCATTAATAATGTACGGCATATGTGTAACAGGGTACTACTGTATGTGTGTCATTATGTGTATAGGGATACTAATAATGTGCAGCAAATGTGTAGGGGGCACTTTGTGTGTCATTATGTGTATAAGGGCATTAATAATGTGCGGCATATGTGTAAGGGACATTATGTGTAAAAGGGCATTAATAAAGGTTGTCATAATGTGTAAGGTGCATTATGTTTATAAGGACATTAATGTGCATCATATGTGTAAGGGGCATTACTGTGTGGAATTGTGTATAAATGCATTACTAATGTGTGGCATTATGTGTATAAGGTGCTCTACTATGTGGCGTTGCATATAAAAACGGCACTACTGTGTCGTCTAATGTGAATAAAGAGCAATAAAGTGTGGTGTAATGTGAATAAGGGGCTCTACTGTGAGGAGTAACGTTTATAAGGTAAAGTGATACTACTGTGGGATGTAATATGAATTATGGACACTATCGCAAGATAAAATGTGAATAAAGTTGCTGTACTGTGTGGCGTAATTGGAATTGGGGTTACTATTGTGTGGCCATGCCCCTTCCCAGCAAGAAGATGCCCCTTTTTGGGCTGTGCGTCAAATGTGTGAACTGTTCCTATTTAAAATATAGGGGGTACAAGGACGGCTATGGGTGAGGGGTGATGGTGCTGGGAAAGAGGTGCAAGGTCAGAGGCAGAACCAGCGGTGGTGCTAGGGGGCACCAGCCAAAATCTTGCCTAGGGCATCATATTGGTTAGGGCCGGCTCTGATTCTCCGTGAGTTCCTGAAGAGTCTAGCAATCTCCCTGATTGCACCTTAACACCATTATGTTGCTGATGTATTCTTGGAGAAAAAATAAATAAATTAGAGATATACAGTATACTGTACATTCAAATGGGATTATTGGTGCCATTTCCTTGGATTGGTTATAATAAGGCAAAATGATTCCTATAGCTACATGCATTTTTAAATAAGGTTTCTTATATGGACACCACTTGTAGAACACAATACATGAGCAGGCCCTGAGAAGGGGATGTAGTTAATATCCTGGCAGTCAGGTTCCCGGCGGTCAGAATACCATCACTGGGATCCCGACCGCCGAGAATGCCGACAGCTGCACCAGGGCTATTCCCACATTTGTGGGTGTCCACGACACCTATAGAGTGGGAATAGAACCTGTTGGCGAGGGCAGCGAGCCACCGAGCACACAGTGTGGCGAGTGGAGTGAGCCGCAAGGGGCTTTCTAGCGCTTGCCCCGCTGCCGGCATTCTGGTGGCCAGGATCCCAGCATCAGTAATCTGACTACTGGGATTCCATACCCAATCCCTTAGAAGAATCAGTGTCTTTTTTTTATCAACAAGTAGAACTTACTAACTGCTTTGGGGCTCATTAGATTTGGATGTAAGTCATTTTTATGACACCCCTCTCATATGTAGCAGTACATGTCTGCACTTTTGTAATTTAACTATCACAGTCTCCCTGAAATGCTTTTCAAAAGTAGTGGTAGTGTAGTGTAGTGCAGTGTGTGTGGGGATGGGGTGCGGGGTTAGGTGTAGTGTAGTGCAGTGTGTGTGGGGATGAGGTGCGGGGTTAGGTGTAGAGTAGTGCAGTGTGTGTGGGGATGGGGTGCGGGATTAGGTGTAGTGTAGTGCAGTGTGAGTGGGGAAGGATGGGGTGCGGGGTTAGGTGTAGAGTAGTGTAGTGCAGTGTGTGTGGGGATGGGGTGCGGGGTTAGGTGTAGAGTAGTGTAGTGCAGTGTGTGTGGGGATGCGGTGCGGGGTTAGGCAGAGCCGGATTAAGGCTCTGGGGGGCTGAAAGGGTTAAAGCTCGTCTCTGCTTCAATGTCATAGAATTGCTTGTGTTATAGAACTTAATGTTCCAGCACATTCCTTGCTACTGTCCTTGTCTCTTATCTTTTTTTATACCGTGTGAACAACCTCCCTATTTGAAATACAAACTTGCCCATATATGCATATCCTTCCACTGCGGCAGTTCCTAGCCAATCATGTTATGTTAGCCCCTTTTTGTGTTCTGTCCAATTAGTTATTGACTTGGGATATACACGCCCTAAATCCTTTCTTTTATATACTTTTGTTAAACGAACAATAAACAGTGTGAATCTTTACTGCTTGTGTTGTGCATGTTCCTTGTGGCTAAAGGTTTACACTCACAGACGTCTGAGAGGCCATCACATCGAGGGTTAAAGAATAGAGGGGCATATCCTTTCAAGTGGGGGCTACGTCCGCGATTCAGTGATCGTCCCCAGATGGTAAGATAGAGAATTTATTGTCTGTCTTTGCCATACGGGATTGCGGTCATACACTGAAGCTGAATCCGTGTCAGTGTTCTGGGAACACGTGACCAAACATCTTTAATGTCTGGGACTTAAAGATACGTCTGAGAAGGGACCAGGGGTCCAAGCGCAACTCTCCAAAGACGTTAGTATCTGGGATACTTAAAATAGACCTGGGAGTCTATACATAACGTGACGTTAGTATCTGGGATACTTAAAATAGACCTGGGGTCTATACGTAACGTAGAGAATACCTCGATTTGATCGTCTATATATTCTTGTATGTTTGTAGTGAGATAAGTTCTTATATTTGGTCCAGACGGCTGGTAAGTTTTCGTCTGCCAGATATCTTTACTCAAACACTTTTCCTGCTTCCTGTTTAAAACGCTGTATTTTTCTGACATCTTGTACGAATGGTAAGTATCGTACACGTCAAAAGATTTCATGTTCTCACTATACAGATAATATTGTGATATTGTCAATGACTAATTAACTGGTTAGCTGATGCATGTATAGTAGAGTGTTGTAAATTTTAGATATTTTCTTTTAAAGTTGTACTGTTGATTTATATTACTGTCTGACAATGGGCTCTAGTCAGAGTAAAAAAAAAAAAAAAACTACATATCCCCCGCCCCTCCCTGGTGAGACATGCAAGATGTATGTCGCCCGCAACTCTACCTCAGAGTATTACTTAGTTAACCCCTGGGTGGATAATTTAGCAGGGTAGACAGAGAAAGCAGGACAGGACCCATTCCTACGGGAAGGCAGTAATTACCCTTTCTATATGGAGGATTAAAAAAAAATGTCAGTTCCCAACAGCACAGAAGTGAGAAACTGTAAGTCTTTGAAATCCCTCTCGCCTCCCCCTTGCATTCCAATGTATCCTGCGCTCGGAGACACAGATCTCTTGGCAGCAGTAACCCTTTCACACCAGATGGGATCGCCTCCAACTCCACTGCTGGAGGGTGCGTCCACTAGCTCTATCCCTAACGCACCAGTAACCCAGAGTTTAGATAATAGTAAAACACTGTCCCAAGCCCACCATTACCCCCGATGGCTGTATATCTTATTTGCGCAAAGCTTGCAAAGGACGCAGCGATACACATATGAAGGAAGTCTTTAAAACCCGTGCTCCTTTGCCTGTGCTTTTTTGCCTGTCGCTGTAGCTTGTAAACAGAAACCTTCGGAGTCTGTTACTGAGTTTTGGAAAAGGTTTAAGGACTGCTGGACAGATGACGCTGGCTTACCTTTGCTTAACTCAGAAAGCTTACTCATTTCCACCTTCATTAACAACCTTCTGTCATAGTTTCTGTTAAGCAAAACGTCTAACGTCTCTTCCTGGACTTCTGATAGTACGATAGATTTAAAAAAAAAAACATCTATATGAGAAAGAGGCTGCAGGGTGTTTTGATGTAAAGAAACCTGCACTCACTCATAACTATCAGAACTCCAGACGCTTTGACAGACAGAACCAACCCCGCAGTCAGGGAAGATTCCAAAGACCCCGCGCACTGACGGGGCCCGGAGGAGGGTATCCCAGCCTTTATTCAACTCACCCGTCATAGTAAAGATTCACCTCTGCTGCCACTTATTATAAATGGAAGTAAAATTCCCTTTTTAGTGGACAGCGGTGCAACAACCAGTGTTTTGTGTTCTGACCTATGCAGTATCCCCTCTCACCAGAAAAGATAGAAGGTCTCCGCCCCATGATACAGCAATTCTTACAACAGGGTATTCTCAGACATATTGTATCACCATACTGTACTCCTGTGAACCCTGTTGCCAAAGCTGATGGCAGTATAAGATTTGTACAGAATCTCAGAGCGATCAATCAGTTAATTGTCCCAATTGCACCAATTGTTCCAGATGTAAACTCACTCATTTCTGCAATCCCTGCAGATGCTGCGTTCTTCTCTGTAATTGATTTGAAGAATGCCTTTTTTCAGCATACCTGTAGATTCACAGACACAATTACTTTTTGCCTTTTCTTTTGAGGGTAAACAACTTACCTGGTGCAGATTATTGACGCACCTGTTGTCTCCAGGCCACATTGGGGCCCTGGCAACCTCACCATGGTTCAGTCCTGCTACAGTATGCAGATGATCTGCTGCTCTGTAGTCAAACTGAGGAGGCCTGCCGAGAGGATGGTGTTTCATTACTAAACTGGCTTTGTGAATGTGGACACAAGGTGTCCAAAACAAAAATGCAATGATGTAAAAAGCATGTTGATTACTTAGGTTTTGTGCTCACTCAGGGAGAGAGGAAAATCAGTCCACAACGCATACAGTCTGTATTGGGCCTGGTCACCCCAACTACCCAGAAGGAACTACTGTCCTTCCTGGGTATGGTAAATTACTGCAGACAGTGGATTTCTGATTGCTCTTATTATGATAACATTTTGAGACAAGCCACACTGAAGGACAAACCTAAAACTGTACAATGGTCACAAGAAATGTTAACTGCATATGAAAGTTTAAAATGTATGTTGATGAAAAGTCCGGCACTTGGCCTCCCCAATTATGTACTACCTTTCCATCTATATGCAAGGGACAATTGTAAAACCATGGCGGGGGTGCTCACACAGTTTCATGGAGGGAAGTTGCGCCCCGTGGCATTTTTTTTCCAAAGTCATGCCAGTGTCTGTGCAAGGTATGCCTGCCTGCCTCAGGGCTTTGGCAGCCTGTGCAATGGTTGCAGAAATGGCCACTACCCTCACTTTAGGCCACATCACAGTACTCCACACCACACATGATGTCCTGGCAATACTTAAAGGCTTACACACACAGCACATGTCAGCACAACGCCTTAGTGGATATGAAGTACTCCTTTTGAGTAACCCTACCCTTACCATCAAGTACACTGCTAGTTCTTCTGGCCCTGCACCCATTCTCAATGCCCTTTTAGGCTTGAAAGGTCCCGAGGATGAACCACCCGACCTACATGACTGTGCTGCTTCCATTGAAGCTGAAACTTCTCCCAGACTTGACATGTCTCCCGTTCCCATACCAGGCGCAGACATAGTTTTTGTTGACGGCTCCTGTAGTAGGCCCAATGACAATACATACCAGGCTGGCTATGCCATTGTCACCCTCCCTGACACTGTGTTGGAAACCCTGCCAATACCTTATCAGTCCGCGCAAGCTGCAGAACTCATTGCACTCACTAGAGCATGTCCCTCCCTTGACAATGTCCATCTGCTCACTCAACTTCAAGCTGCTGCGACTAATACTGATCTCTCCGACTGGACTTACCCAATTCTGCAGAAAAAATCCTAAATCAGGATTAATCTGCAAAGAGGGGAAACCCTGTATACCCCAGTCCAGTGCCCCTTTGCTCGTTGCCCATTGCCGTGGTGTTGGTCACCGTGGTGAAGCCACAACACTCCTCCTACTAACCAATGATTTTTATGTTACTAATGCCAAATCACTTGTGGACCAGTATGTTAGCAGATGCATCACTTGCCTCAGGAACAACCCTAACAACCCTAATAAAGCTAAACACCAGCATCTTGAATACCCCACCACCCCTTTTACACACTTACAAATTGATTTTACCCATATCCCTAGTACAGGTAAACAAGAATATGCCCTGGTCATTGTAGATATGTTCTCCCGCTGGCCAGAAGTATTCCTAACTAAGTCAGAGGATGCCAAGACAGTAGCAAGAATCCTAACACAGAAAATCATCCCTAGATGGGGGTGCCCCCTGCAAATAAATAGTGATAAAGGCTCAGCCTTTACAGCCAAAATCACACAGGCCTTAGTAAAAGCTCTGCAGGTGGAGTGGAAGTTTCACATCCCGTACCACCTGCAGAGTTCAGGGGTCGTAGGAAGAATGAATAGGACCCTCAAAGACAAACTAAGGAAGGCCACAGGAGGTACCTTCCACAAATGGAAGCAGGTCCTTCCCATTGTCCTAGCAGAAATCAGAATGACCCCACAGAAAACTCTAGGATACTCACCCTTTGAAATACTAATGGGTAGACCCTTCCCCACACCCTGGGCTAAGAAACCGTTGATGATACAGGAAGGAGATCTAGAATTTATAAGGGAAGAGTATGTAAGGGCCCTCATAACCAAACTTGATGAAATTGAACATGAGGTTGTTTGTAAAAACCCTTTGAATCCACAGGAACCTACACACCCTTTTAAGGTCGGAGACAGAGTAGTGGTGAAGATCCTCCCCCGCAGCAAGAGCCCAGGAGACTTCACCTATGGCCCAGAGGCGGAAGTCGTAGCAGTTACCCGAACAGCAGTCCTGACAGAGGAAAGTCCTACCTGGATCCATGCATCCCGAGTAAAAAAGGTTCCTAGACCAGACCTAGAGAGGGAAGCAAGTGATTCCAGTGAGGTACGAACCGGGGCGGACAGCCCTGACCTCCCACCTAGCGAAGACAGAAGACCAGAGGAGGATGAAGAAAATGCCCCCTATCTTTACCCTGGGGACTATCTTGATAGCCCTACTGGCCCATTTTCCCCTCTCAATGACTGAGGTTGATATAACTCAGAATAAGGGAAACTGACACTATGGTATAACTCTTCCACCACATACACCGCAACCTACATACTAGATTATTTCCAATTCCCCCAACTAGCTGCTGTCCAAAAGTCTGTTGACTACCAGATCCGCGCTGACACCACAGACAACCTAAGCCCCGAGGTACCCTATATTTGCGTTACAGGCCATAACTGGGGAAATGATTGCAGCTCATGGTCCGCGGCTGCCTGGAACACAGGTACCCCATGGGGCTATAAGCCCGCTGAAGCCTTAGATGAAAAGGGTAAACACGGAACATCATTAACTCAACGATTAACCCTTCTCAGAATGCCCAACAATTACTGCAACTCCCGCTCAGGCTAAAAATTGCGCCATTGGCGCGCAGAAAGACGTAAGCTTTGCAAGAATCATATAGTATAACAATAATGATTCTAAGAGGGGATTGAAAGGGTTAAAGCTCGTCTCTGCTTCAATGTCATAGAATTGCTTGTGTTATAGAACTTAATGTTCCAGCACATTCCTTGCTACTGTCCTTGTCTCTTATCTTTTTTTATACCGTGTGAACAACCTCCCTATTTGAAATACAAACTTGCCCATATATGCATATCCTTCCACTGCGGCAGTTCCTAGCCAATCATGTTATGTTAGCCCCTTTTTGTGTTCTGTCCAATTAGTTATTGACTTGGGATATACACGCCCTAAATCCTTTCTTTTATATACTTTTGTTAAACGAACAATAAACAGTGTGAATCTTTACTGCTTGTGTTGTGCATGTTCCTTGTGGCTAAAGGTTTACACTCACAGACGTCTGAGAGGCCATCACATCGAGGGTTAAAGAATAGAGGGGCATATCCTTTCAGGGGCCCGGGGTACAGAAGGCAAGGGGCCCCTAAGGACTAAATATAGTATATATATAATATATGTGTATGTACAAGTATGTATGTGTGTGTGTATATTTGTATATATATATATTTCATGACCATTTAATTTTGATTAAAACAAAAAGAATAAAAAATTACTTCTGGCTTACTTTGAGCTGCTTGCAAATACAGCAGTGCCTGCAGCACATTCCTTTGCCGACATTACCCCTTCATGTACCCGCTGCCTCCCCGGCTCCTCCCTGCAACCCATGTGACAATGCTAAATTCCTTTGTCGTATAAACAACCCTTTATGAAGTCTAAGAACACTGTACGCTGTTTGCTTAAGAAGTACCGTAAGGGTACGCTATTTGCGTAACGATCGCTCCGCCGTAGGCGAGACGCTCAAGCGTCACGTTCGCTCACGGCCCAGTGATCACAAGACACGTTATTGGTTATGACTAGAGTAATGATTCGCTATGGCGTAGCATACGCTCGAGACCACGGGGAGGTCACCAGCGGCGCAGACGCTCACAACGCTATACCTTAATGTTTAAACCTTATACCAATGAAATACACAGAATAACTTAATGTGAATACAGGGTGTAAGTGCAACCTTGTGTAACCTGACTAACTACAAAGCTGCTTGAGCGTCACCGACGCTCAAGTGAACACTTAACACTATAGGAAATACACAGATACTGGTTTAGGGTCCAAAGCCTATTAACTGTATTATATCTAATATACTTGTAAAAGGGGATAACAGTACAAATGATACACTACAATATAACAGAGACTTCCTAACCAAAATACAATACTATCTAATACAATTCAATACTAGTCTAGGGGAGATGTGAGAGAAACGAGAAAGAGGGAGAGAGAGAGAAAGAGAGAGAGAGAGACGGAGAGAGAGATTGGCTCACAGTAAGACAATGATTACGGAGAGAAAACTTACGCACAAGGGGAAACGATCGCATGCGCCTGGACATCCAGCACCCGATTTTCAGCAATGAGAACCGTTGAAGAGTGAGAGCTGGATGTGGTCGGCCTGCCTATTTATGCCCCACACACAATGCAATCCAATGGTCCCTACAATCCCATTGTCCATTGGACGTCGGAATTCGGCCCTGTATCATAACAAAAGGTCATAGGTTGATTCATACAGGTGGGCTGTGACGATTTCCAACAGCTCAGGTGGGTGGGAAACTGGGTTTCCCGCCGCATACCTGAGTATGAGTAAATAATAGAAATGGACATAAACTTCTTATGTCCATAACTATTCGCACGAGCGATTAATACGCTCCAAACCAACACCGGAATATTGCTAATTAAATACTCTTCCGATGGGTACCAAACACTGCTGTATGATTCCTGTCAGACCCTTCGTACAATACAAAAAGGGATTCCTCAGCTCAGGGATATTCTATATTAACCAGACTTTCAGAATCTATCAAAGGGATCATGATCTACAAACTACATTAATTGTGAACATTTGTAACGAATGAGTCGCACGCTACGACTACATACTCTTTACCGTAAATACGCATACCGTGCGAGCGGGTGCACGCAATAGCGGGTATGCGCAGTCACGGGAAAGCGCACGCATGCGCAGCATGTACCAGTGTGCGGTGCAAATATGGCAGTGTGCATAGAGACATTTTTCTGACTTTGACAGTCCACCCTTTGGCAGTCAATAATAACTGCCACCTTCTAAAATATTTAAGGAGAAAAATGTAAGTCAGGGGTTAATTGATTTCCATGGTGGGGTAAGGAAGAAGAGAGGAGTAGGTGTGAAAAGGGTATGACCTAGTGAGAAAGTAGAAGCATGTGTGTATGAGTCCATGTTTGGAGGGTCATGTATCATCGTGCCGTACGTGTGGTAAATCAAGCTTCGAGGTATTGCGAAGTATCCATTTGAATTCCTTCTTATCCTGTGGTACAGGTCTGTGGATGGGCTGTCAAACTCTGCCGAGCTCATTTCGGCTTTCAGTTGTAACAAAATGGGGATGCACATTTTAGTTGATGATACATGAATGGGGGAGGTATGTGGTTGCTGATATCTGTGCCTGTATTCCCTATCGTCTATGTGTGTCGTTACCTGAGGGTTGTAGGGATGAAGATAAAGAACACTTATGAAAAATGCAATGATATTCTATGTCAGGGAAATGTACATCTGTTGTTGAAGTTGTGTTTGGTATCTGTTGAGAGTCGTCTTCTTTGCGCTGTTTTGCTCCTTAGGCATGAGCAACAAGCTTTGTCAGTGCCATCAGATTTACAAAAAATGTTGGGCTAGCGTGAGTTTAAAAGTACTAGGGAAACTGGGGATCCATGGCAAAGTTCATCAAGTGTCCATATCATAGGTTGTCAAAACTTCATCTTTGGTGCTTGTCTGTTGTCTGTATACATCTCGTCTCGTCAGCTTCCTCGTCCAAGGGGGTCTTTGTATCTTGGAGAAAAACAGAAAAACAGGTGAAAGAAACGGACCGTATAATCGCATTTTCATCACATTCTGGTTTCTATCATTGGGTCATAAATCAAATCCAGGTTAATTACGGTTTCCTCACTCCTCAAGCTCATCACTTTTGTACTTTGTTTGCACCTCATTAAAGCCTGCCCGCATCTAAATATCAATCCAATCGATATAATGACACCCAAGATACATAGTAGAAACTTTCCAACATCCATTATGACTCCTTGAGCCCAGTCTCCCAAACCGGAGAACCAATTTCGCGGGTTCAACCATGACACCCAACCAGTCAGCTCATTACCTACAGCAGCAAGGGTGAGATTGTGTTTTCGACGAAATTCCCACTTTAATTGCAGAATATCGTCCATCTTTTGGTCTATGACCTCTACCGGATCCTCGGTGCTATTTGTGATATACGTGCAACACTTTATGCCGTACTGTGTTGCCAATGTAACACAATATCCGCCTGTTACTGCTGTAAGATAATTAAGAACCATCCTATGCTGAACTAGTTCTGTTTTGTAGGCTTGAAGTTCTCTTCCAGTGTATCTAAACGTGTCATCATACATTTCAGTGATATTATCTAACAAATTGGCGAGTGCGGAAATGTATCTATAATTCATCACTCCTCGAGCGGTACGAGTGAAATCTAACGCTACCAGAACCTGAATCCCGGTGGATTCATGGATAAGATCAGAGGCCGGATGCTCTAACCTTTCTGACAGCTGTCTTTTAACTCGGTGCTCGTAATGAGTGTGAGTATAAGGAGCTTGGGCACCACGGTGTATGTCCTTCATTTTGTCATGTGTAACAGTCATCACTTCAGGCAATACCTTTCCAATATAACACAATCCTTCAGAGTTTGGGGCAAGCCACTTGTACGCCTTTCTCCCGCATATGAAATATGCATCATCGGGGAGAACATAAGGGACGGAGAAGGACATGATCATGTTACCAACCTTCCAGGTGAAATCTCCTGACCCTAATTCTTCCATCTGCTTAATGCACGTATCGGTTTGTACGATATGTGCACAGTATCCTGGTGATACCTCTCCAACTCTAGTAATCCTATTTCCTAAGGTATATCGATACCGGAAAGATTTTCCTCTACTGGCTATGTGGCGTACGAGCTCTGTATCTGTAGGCATTCTATCTGCTCTATGCGAAAAGGTCATGGTAAGGTTGCTCCATGACACTTCCCAATTTCCCGGCTTACGGGGATTGGAGATATTAAAACATAAGAGGGACCTATCCACATGGTATTGGTGGAGCTTCAAACTAGGAGGGCTGGAGATGTTAAACCTCCGGTCCACCGGTCTCCCACCACTTAGCTCAAGTACCTCCCCTAACGTTAAAGGAAATGGTACTAGCCCTGATTTGCTATGACCCTGAGGTACTTGAGAGCATACCCAACAATCTGTTTGGTTTAATACGTTACCCACTAAGGAGTGATAGTCACCCAATGGATGCCGGTCCATATGGATATTAAAACTGGATTGGCATTTCTTTATGCATCCATCTTCAACCATTGTCACAGAGCCTACAGATACAGTTTTTCTTTTTGAACTAACAATCCTTCAAAGAAAATGTTTACAGATAACATGGTTGTTAGATCGTGCCCGGTACTCGCCTTTGCTTGGTGATTGGGTTGCTATTGGAAATTTACACCTCCGTCTCAGTCATCAGGACCTTTCTGGATCCTTTCTCGACCTCACTGGTACTCTCACCGAAACAGACTGCTCTGGTCTACATCATGGTTAACGGGAAAATCCATATCACAGTCTCTTGGGGCAAGTCCATCTTACAGGAGGAGAAAAGAAGAAATTTGTAATGGGGGTATAAGAAAACAGTTTGAGGGGGAGAGAACTTGTTACGATAATAAGTTCTCTCGTCTTGTTGTTCTTCTTGTTCTGCTGTCCTCTCAAAGGTGCTGTCTCTCAGTCTTCCAAACGAACATTCTGGTGATGCAATGTTCCTTCCCAACCGACGATCTTTCTGTAAGGAGCAAAAATCTGGCATTACCATTGGTCCAACTGAGGGGTGACATACCATCTTTAAACCATGGAAACATGAGTGGGAAGAGAGAGACAACAAAAAAAACAAAAGAGATAGAGAACAATTCATGTGCATATATACATTACATAACTCGACAATAATCACAAATAAGAAAAGGGAAACAAAGCATTTTTAAACATTGTCAACATTAAGAAAACATTGTTAGCATTAGAAAAACATTGTCAGACTTATTAGGCTGTCATATCTATGTGTCTACTGGTCTCCTTGAGCAGTCCCTCCCCACCAGCACCTGCATTACTCCACTGTCTGTATCTGGCCAGAAATACATTGTGGCGGAGGTCATGCTGGGGTTTGGTAGACTTCTGCAAGGACCAAGTGGATATGCAATGTGTGAATTCTTACCACTACTCGTCAGAGATGGGGATAGAGAGAGAGAGAGAGAAAAAAAAACATTTTTTTCACAAATACATTTACAACTTTTCACCTGGTCATTCCTGTGTCTTCAGTGAATGACCTCCCACTTTATTAACCGTTACCTCAGGCTTACCATCAGTTCTAATGTTCACCTTTCCTGACTACATACCATGAGTGTGGGCCTGAGTTCTTCCTGTCGGATCTCTGATTATAATGGTGTGTGTGTTGTAATTTTGCTCATTTCTTGGTCTAGGGGGTCTAACTTTATGTGGGTTATTACAGTTGTTGGCATAATGCCCTTCTCTTCTACAATGATAACAAATCCTGGGTTTCCTCCACGTGTCAATGACCTGAGGTTTTGGTTGATTTGATGCCTCCTCAAACGCTCGGATGCTCATCATCATCAATCGTTTCCCCTGTACTTCCCTGATTCCTTGGATTTTATGATTATGGTGTTGTCTTTCTCTTGATCTACAATCTCTTGCAAAGTGTCCCTTTTTATGACAATTGTAACAGACTTCCATATCTGGATTTCTCGCAGGGGTGTGGGGCTTTTGTTGGGGTGGTCTTGTGGTTTGGGCCTGTATATTTGCTGCCATTAACTTATCTCTTTGTGACTCTCTGTATCTGGTGATATTCTGATCATGATTGATGACGGCCTCTCTTAGTGCGGTCACCGAGATATCTCTCCAGTTTGGGTTGGTGGTCTGTACCCTTGTTTTTAATTCATCTTTTAAACCATTCATTAATACCTTAACCGCTATTCCTTTATGTTGTGCATTTGTCTTGATGTCTGCGATCCCAGTGTTTCTAGCCATTATTTGCAGTGCTCGATTGAAATAATTAGAAACATTTTCCCTTTCGTTTTGCCTTATGGAGAAAATGTCATTCCACTTGACAGCAGCTGGGAAATATATTCCTAACTGTCGGTTAATCTGCCTAATACATTCCTGATTGTGTTCCTCCATACAAGGTACCTCCGTGTTTAATTTACAATCAGCAATGAATTTTTCAGGGTCAACCCTGGAGGGCAAACATGCCCTCAGCACTGTCCGCCATTCTTTGTTGGTGGGTTCTGTGGCGTTTCCTAGTTCTTTAATAAACCTTTGACATTTGGCTAGATTTTTCCTAGGATCAGGAAATTCAGACATAATTGATCTCAATTCGGTCCGGGACCAGAGACAGCGCATTGCACTGTCCTTGACGGGAATGATTCCCTGATCGTCAGTCTTCCCATTGGGGACTGAGATCACCCTGGCCAGATCGAGCTCAGTTACATCATCTGGTGTTGGTCTTACATTTTGGGGTACATCTGTTTGTGCGTGATATGAAACATTGTACGTACCTGTGGACACGACCTCACCTGACCCTCCGTTAGGGGGTTCGATTATTGCCTTTACCAATTTGGTCGCGTCCACCTGGATGGCTTTTGTGATGGTTGCTGGAAGAGGTGCTGACATCGTTCTGGGTTCACTTTCTTGTTTGTATTCCTTAGGGAAGTTTGACATGGGGTGCAACTTGCACAGGTTAATAGTTATACATTCAACAGTATTACAATAATCATTGTTACAGTTATTACACTTATTCTTATAATCTATACTACAGTTGCTAAGAGCGTTTTTATTGTTCAACCTTGTGCTTTTCTCTCCGCAATCAACTCCTCCCCCGATGCCATTATCTCTCCTCTCAGAAAAGTCAATTGAATCTCTTTGTAATTCACCTTCCTGTTGCCCTAACTGCAAATAATCATAATGTTTACTTCGTCCCTTTGTTGGTTCAATGAGACATATCCTCCTCCTTAAATTTTGTAACACTTCTGGACTGGAGCTACCTATTCTTGGGAATTTCTCCCTGTCTTGTACAGTCATTCTCTCCCATTCATTACATAAAACTTCAGCGTGATTTCCATATTTCTCACACATCACATATCGTGCCGACCCGACTGGCCGGTTCCCTAAATCAACCCGAACCGAGGTTGATCGCCCCCTACCTGAACAAATGGCCCCCATAATCTGCAGGTGTTGCTTATTCCTCCTTGGATCTTTATCTCAAGGTTTTCAGCGAACCCTTACAAACAAACCAAGATGTCCTGGGCAGGCCGGCGGTGGTGGTTTATCAAGTACCCCACTTACTTCTCGCCCACGTTGGCCAGTACTGCAATCACTGTAACCAGAGCTGCGGTACCCAACCCAGGGCCCCTGTGAACCTTTATTTTACTGGAACATATGAGGGTTACCCGAAGGACACTTACTCTTTCCAGTAAAGTTGGGGTTGTTAGATAGTTCCTGAGTGACCAGCGAACTTCTCTTTAAAAATAAAAAATTACACAAATCACGTCAGAATGTACAAATAGCGTTTGTGACCACTTTACTCTAATGGTATTAGGTCAGATTACTAACTACTGCACACAATTACGTGCGGTCCAATCGTTCAGTACATAAGCACTACCTGTTATGTACTGAGAGATTAATGGAATCGATGTTTCCGGCCGCGATTCCTTCAGCAAGAGCTTATGGCCTATATGGGTTCTGCACCAACACCCCAGGCGTTGTGCCTCTTGTACCTTTATAGCGGACCTTTTAGTACCTTGTGACCTCCTGGTCTTGTTCTTGTTACCTTATGGTCCGCTATACTCTAATGCTCAAATATTATTTAACCAGGGATGCCTCCCTAGCCACCGTATATGTCACTTACACGTATGTCCCTTGACGAGTACCCGACTTTCCTTTTGGTTCAACCTCTAAGTTATATAAACTTATGTGATAAAAACACACTCACTCAACACATGTACACTTTTGTTTCTATATCTATTTCTGCGCAGAAATTGTCTTCAGTCCAACTGTGTTACCAATTAGGAGCAGGATCTGTTAAACTAAATTTCAGATTTTTTCCAAAAATAGATTTGCGTTATTTACCGCGTCGCGTTATCTACCGCTGTGCGTTACTTATCGCCTTTGCGCTAATTATCGCTTTGCGCTAATTCAACTTTTCGTGACGAGCTACGTGGGCGTAACCGGACGCTACGTTGCGTAATGTACGCTGCGTGCGTCTGCCTTTGGATTGCGTACGCAAGTCTTTTGTTAGGGAC
Source organism: Pseudophryne corroboree (assembly GCF_028390025.1). Lineage (NCBI taxonomy): Eukaryota > Metazoa > Chordata > Amphibia > Anura > Myobatrachidae > Pseudophryne > Pseudophryne corroboree. The sequence continues at coordinate 691,836,392 of NC_086449.1, forward strand.
ACGTGTACGCAAAACAAAGATCCGCCGTAACACAATTTCTATTTTTATCAATGTGGATGATCCCTGATCATCTACCGCACACCACACTGACTGCCTTGTCTCCCAGACAAGCCGTGTGTTGGTCTATATTTTAACTATTACCTCTACTATGAAATAACAGCAAATCTCTTTTAGCACTTTCTATCAACTATAAAAATTGGCAAACAGGAATAGTGATATACGAAATTGAAAAAGAAATGCAGATATATATGTATGCGTGCGTGTATACGCAAGACAGAAGAGAAATAAACAGTTTTAAAAGACACAAGCGTTTTGTTCTTACTTCCGGTTCCCGGATTCCTTCAGCACTCTTTATCTAAGCGAAGCAGACGCTTATCCCGTCAGTCAGCACTGGGAGACAACCTCCCACCCTTTGCTGGGGGATAATGTCTGCTGATCTACCTAGTGCAGATATGAGAAGGATAGGACGAGTCCCCAATTGACAATGCTAAATTCCTTTGTCGTATAAACAACCCTTTATGAAGTCTAAGAACACTGTACGCTGTTTGCTTAAGAAGTACCGTAAGGGTACGCTATTTGCGTAACGATCGCTCCGCCGTAGGCGAGACGCTCAAGCGTCACGTTCGCTCACGGCCCAGTGATCACAAGACACGTTATTGGTTATGACTAGAGTAATGATTCGCTATGGCGTAGCATACGCTCGAGACCACGGGGAGGTCACCAGCGGCGCAGACGCTCACAACGCTATACCTTAATGTTTAAACCTTATACCAATGAAATACACAGAATAACTTAATGTGAATACAGGGTGTAAGTGCAACCTTGTGTAACCTGACTAACTACAAAGCTGCTTGAGCGTCACCGACGCTCAAGTGAACACTTAACACTATAGGAAATACACAGATACTGGTTTAGGGTCCAAAGCCTATTAACTGTATTATATCTAATATACTTGTAAAAGGGGATAACAGTACAAATGATACACTACAATATAACAGAGACTTCCTAACCAAAATACAATACTATCTAATACAATTCAATACTAGTCTAGGGGAGATGTGAGAGAAACGAGAAAGAGGGAGAGAGAGAGAAAGAGAGAGAGAGAGAGAGAGAGAGAGACGGAGAGAGAGATTGGCTCACAGTAAGACAATGATTACGGAGAGAAAACTTACGCACAAGGGGAAACGATCGCATGCGCCTGGACATCCAGCACCCGATTTTCAGCAATGAGAACCGTTGAAGAGTGAGAGCTGGATGTGGTCGGCCTGCCTATTTATGCCCCACACACAATGCAATCCAATGGTCCCTACAATCCCATTGTCCATTGGACGTCGGAATTCGGCCCTGTATCATAACAAAAGGTCATAGGTTGATTCATACAGGTGGGCTGTGACGATTTCCAACAGCTCAGGTGGGTGGGAAACTGGGTTTCCCGCCGCATACCTGAGTATGAGTAAATAATAGAAATGGACATAAACTTCTTATGTCCATAACTATTCGCACGAGCGATTAATACGCTCCAAACCAACACCGGAATATTGCTAATTAAATACTCTTCCGATGGGTACCAAACACTGCTGTATGATTCCTGTCAGACCCTTCGTACAATACAAAGAGGGATTCCTCAGCTCAGGGACATTCTATATTAACCAGACTTTCAGAATCTATCAAAGGGATCATGATCTACAAACTACATTAATTGTGAACATTTGTAACGAATGAGTCGCACGCTACGACTACATACTCTTTACCGTAAATACGCATACCGTGCGAGCGGGTGCACGCAATAGCGGGTATGCGCAGTCACGGGAAAGCGCACGCATGCGCAGCATGTACCAGTGTGCGGTGCAAATATGGCAGTGTGCATAGAGACATTTTTCTGACTTTGACACATGAGACAGCCAGTCAATCTGGTTATATTGAAAGCCTGCACACTGCGCAGATGCAGGCTTTCATTTTGCATCCTCCCCTATGAATGACTTCCGCCGCTGGCAGCCGAGCGCTGCTGTGTAGTGACGCGCCGGAGCGGGCAGCAAAGCTATGCGGTTAGTGACTACCAGCGCAGTGCTGCAGATTGGTGATAAGATCCGATCTGTGGCGGCTGGTGGGGGGCCCTGTCACAGCAGGGGGCCCAGGGGTACATACCCCCTGGCCCCCCCCCCCTTAATCCGGCTCTGGGGTTAGGTGTAGAGTAGTGTAGTGCAGTGTGTGTGGGGATGGGGTGCAGGGTTAGGTGTAGAGTAGTGTAGTGCAGTGTGTGTGAGGAAGGCGGTGAAGTGTGAGCAGTTGTGTAGTGCAGTGCAGTGTGTGTGGGGAGGGGTTGCAATGTAGTGGTGAATTTCCCATTAGGCACCAGACGCATGTGCCTAGGGGCGACACTTGTTTGGGGGTGGCACTTGGATGCTTGTGTTGGTAACATCAGCCCAAAAAGTACAAATAACTGTAAAATATTTCCACTGTACTGTACCATATGCCATCTTGAATGAAGTGTAAAGGGGTAGGACATGCACATACTGCCCCTGCAAGCGGTCCTACTTAGTAAATATGTATGCATAATTACAAATAAAAATATGTCATAGTGGCTTTTTTATTATTCTATTACTGTAAATTGTCTATCGTCAAATGAGGGCTTATAACCAATCAAAAACATTATAAACTTAGGGGGGAGTCGGGGGCATTACTGTTGTGCCTAGGGGCGACCTCAGCCCTAAATCCGCCCCTTAGTGCAAGGTGAGCGATAGTGTAGTGTAGTGCAGTGTGTGTGGGGTGGTGGTCCAAGGTGAGCGATAGAGTAATGTAGTGCAGTGTGTGTGGGGATGGGGGGCAGGGTTAGGTGTAGAGTAGTGTAGTGCAATGTGTGGGGAGTAGAGTGCAGGGTTAGGTGTAGGGTAGTGTAGTGCAGTGTGTGTGGAGTAGGGTGCAGGGTTAGGTGTAGGGTAGTGTAGTGCAGTGTGTGTGGAGTAGGGTGCAGGGTTAGGTGTAGGGTAGTGTAGTGCAGTGTGTGTGGAGTAGGGTGCAGGGTTAGGTGTAGGGTAGTGTAGTGCAGTGTGTGTGGAGTAGGGTGCAGGGTTAGGTGTAGGGTAGTGTAATGCAGTGTGTGGGGGGAGGGGGTGCAGTCTGAGCGGTCGCGGAGAGTAGTGCAGTGTGTGCAGGGAGGATCTGTAGGGGGAGCGATAGTGTGGTGTAGTGCAGTGCATGCTGGGAAGGGGTGCAGGGTGGGGGGTAGTACCTGTGGCCAGTCACCTGGGACAATGATAGGAAGTGGAGGAGGAGGACAACGCTGCAGAAAGTCATTATGGACTAATTAAGCTAATTGGAAACCTCCAATTACTTAATTAGCCATTATGGTAGAGTTCCAAAGCTAGTTCCAACAATATTTTCTTAAAATATGTATTTTAGAAAAAAATGTACTTGCTCTGGAGGTACTCAAATAAAATTGAGCACCGTGTGAAAAAAGAGAGAACTCACACCCAACTGAATACCAGAAATCTCACTACTGCAGGAAAATACCCAGGCCAAGGTGCAAGAGATTTGAAAATTTGCTTCCAATTGAATACAGTATATCCATATATGTGCAGTAAGTAAAATGCAGAAGACTCAGTTACACATATTTGCAGATATATAATAAGCTACCCGCCAAATCAAACCACATGTGGTAACAAAGAGAGTAACTATGGGGGTAATTCAGATCTGGTTGCTGCTGTGCATTTTCAGATCTGAACTGCGCATGTGTGAGGGTGGCGGAGCGGTGTAGTGCCTGCTGCTGTGCAAGTGTAGATTGACTACTCACCAGGCGCCGCCCCCTCTCCTTCAGGTCACGGAAACCTCCACGGACCTGGAAACTACACTTGGACCCGGACACGGCGATCCCCTTCCAGGAGCTGATGACAGAAGTGCGAGGAAGAAAAGTGAACCAATTAAGGGGTATCAACTCTTCTTCCACCGGAAAAGAGGATACCCCAGGGGTGGCGGTGACCTTCACCGGTTGGGTAAAAGGTCATCATAGGCACAAAGCCTCAGCCACCCAATTATCACCTACCAGCACTCTCAAGCTGAGGTGTACCCTGGATCTCTCGTGGCCGTGCAAGGTCCACCGAACTGGCCCTCAGGGGACAGACAAACAGAGGGACAGACGGACACAGATGATACTCACCGTTGCTAATCTTGTACTGCGATCTTCCTCTTCACTTACAGGTCCCTGTAAGGAGGCAAACAAACAACAGCCGTACAGGGCCTAACTCTATCCTGGTGTAACATCACTACACTAACTACAACAGCAGAGCCCTCAAACTAACTCTGTGTGCCTGGTGCAACAAAACTAAACACAAACTATAAGCAAACTTGGCACTGCACGGAAACAATCCAATAACAGAGTACAGTACAAGTATCTACAACGGTGCTGTCCCTTTAAGTTCCTATCTGCTTTAGATTACTGGGGAGTGGGCGCCGTACAGCCTACCGACTCTTCTGCGCTCTTCCATGCTGTCTCCTTTCTCTTCAGCTCCCGCCTGGCGTCTAATATCAGATGCCAGGGGCGGGGCCAGTTGCAGCGCAGCAAGCTCCGATTGGCTCGCCGCGGCCGCTTCCTATTGGCCGGTGCTCCGCAACCCGTGATTGGCTCACGGAGGGCGCCGGACTTGAAAGGCTGCGGGCAGCACTTCCAATTGGCTGCCGAATCTGCGCCAAATTTGAAGCGTCACTTCCACGGCACTGCACATTGCCGCAAGTCTGGTGCCAGGAACCCACAGAGGATCCAAGCACCGGACACTCGCCGCTGCTGCACTGATGTGCCCTGTGATATAGGGCAAATCTCTACATTTGCGTCAGAGCCGCACTGAGCTGGCGCGTCGCACACAGCAACAGGCATCGGTGCCTAGCGACGGGATGGTGTGAAAAATCCAAACGCAAAGAGATTGACAGGAAGAGGCCGTTTGTGGGTGGCAACTGACCGTTTTCCAGGAGTGTCCGGAAAAACACAGTCGGGACCAAGCGTTGAAGGGAGGATGTCTGACGTCAACTCCGGCTCCGATCAGCAGGATCCCATTGCACACAAAGAGTATGTCGTGGGCTGCACAGAGACTACACAAACTGATTTTTGTGCAGCTCTGCAAAAGAAGCGAATGCACACTTGCACAGCACATTGCCCTTTAGGCGGCGACTATCTGCAGCAAAAAACGCAGCACAGTGATCAGACCTGAATTAGGCACTATATTGGGTCATATATTAATGTGTTTTTAAATTGAGAGTTACCTTACCAGGAGGTACACCAAAATATTCCATTATGGCACTACAAGGATCAGCACACCCTTACAGTTTTGATTCTATATATAACAATCAATTCAGTGAAATATTCAAAATGCAAGTTGCTCGACCAATTAATAGGCATACACACAGGTGCTTCTAAGGAAGTGGTGTGACGCCTAGAAGGGGTGACACCAATCTGTGGGGTCCTCCGCAATGAAAGGAGCCAGTTGCTTCAGTGTGAAATTCTGCTTTAGCATCCGGTTCCTGTCATAGAAGAGGAGCCGACAGCGCTGCAGACAGTCTCCGGGGGCAGCCCAGTAAAGCCCTGTATCACCTGGAGTGACGACCCGTGAGGCCACACACCCTTTTTGCCGCCACGCCCCCTTTTTGCCACGAGCGTGCCTCTGGCGCGCTGGCATATCAAGGGTGCGCACCGGGTGTCACTACAGGGAGGGGTTTATCTAAACTAGAAAACACAAATAAGATTGTCTGCAACACAATGCAATGTCAGTAAAAAAAGCCAAAAGACACCACTCTTAGCAGAAATGCCTTAATGGGGGAAGCAGCTTATCATATATTTGCAAATGTGCAAATAGAATCATCTGCATTTTATTAATATATATGGGCATATACAATTCAGTGGTGGATCTAGACTTTACTTTTGGGTGGAGGGGGGCGGTTTAAGAATTAATACTGACCCCTCCCCTCTCCACACATTACTCCTCCCACTTACAGTTCTTCCCCTCCCATTTTCAACAACCATTGAAAAAATAAATAAACAGAATATTTATTAACTTAGAGAACATTTGAGGGTACATAATCCTAAATGGACAGATAAACATAATATTGCGCTCTTACGATGTGTGTGTATTCATCTACATTAATATTCCTAACAAAAATGATTACAGTATTGGGTATGTCCCTTCTACACTTCATTCCACAATTCAGTCCCTACAGCCTAAACTTTTCCCACAGTATGCACTTTGTGGTCAAAAGCCTTTAAAGCTATTGCACCAGTATGTTTTTGGACTGTGGGAGAAAACCCATTCAAACTCTACTTCTAATACCACAATCAAGACCCTAGTAGCAGGAGATCTCCCTTTACCAAAGGCCTCTCCTCATTATCGATGGTAACTCTCCTGACACAGGACAAGAGTGATGTAACTGGGGGAATTGCCTGCCAGGGAACTCTCCCGGGGAACACATTCACCTGAGCAGACACTGACTCTCACCTGCTGCGGCTCGATGCTCCAACAGACCACCCCTTATGTACTGATTGTATAAAATGCATCTGCAAGTCTATGCTCGGGTCCAGCTGCCGCTTCTTGGGGGACTGTTGTTCTGACCGAGGAGGATCCTTATTTGTAGAAAGCTAGGAATGCGCTGACTTTGGGTAGGGGGGAGGGGAGATGGTGGGGAGGGGGGGAGGAGAAGACAGCATGCAGCCCAAGCCTCTCTATCACAGAAATGAATGGTGGCCTTAATGGGCCGTTTCATGGCATGCACCCAGCTCTGTCCGGCTGGCACTTCCTCCTGACTCACTACATTCAGCCCAGCTTCTGAGTGTGTGTTGGAGCCTCCTGCTGACTATGCATTGTACTAGTACCCTCCAATCCCACTGCCCCGGCGTTCTCCGTTCCTGCCCCCACCCCACAAAGGCAATGGTCGACTAATCATAGACGGGTGTCAGTGGTGACATTGCTGTCAGGGTGTGACTGGCTCCAGCCAGCACAACTACATACAGTGCATGCCGGATCCCACTACAGACACCTCCCCATGAGACGATGCTGGAAAGACCGACCAACTGACACTTTGTCCGGCCAATCAGGTTGAGCGATGCACAATCCACCTCCAGTTCTTGATAATCAGCTGCTACAAGTCCGCCGTTGCGAATGTAAGCAATGGGAGACTGCTTATACTACTTAGATGTAACCCATCCATCTAAATGTTGCAGCCATAGAGATACTATTGCGGCGCCTGACGTTTTTATGAAGATTAGTAAAGTAGGCAGGGCTTGGGGTTGTGTGATAAGGGAGGCGATCGTCCTGATCACTCCCCTCCCCCCTGGATCCGCCACTGATTCAATTGGGAGTAAATTTTCCAAAAATCTTGCATCTTGGGGTTTTTCCCGCAGGTGCAAGATTTTTTGGGATTCAATTGGGTGCAAATTTTTCCTTTTTCCAAGCAGTGAATGTAATATCCTGCAAGATACAGGTATTAATGAGATACTGGTGAGTCTCCCTGTTGTTTTTTTTTTTTTTTTAAAGTGGCAATAGGCTAAGAATCAAAACCAACCTGGTTTTGCCCTTTAAACTATTGCCATTTTAAAAAAACAGGCAGACTTGATGGAATCGCGCCGATGCCTGCATGTCGCATAATAAACATTTGCCCCATAGAATGCTGTCTTTTTTACTGGCTTATTTTAGTGGGGTTGCAGTTATGTGACCGGATGCTTACCGCCGGGATCCAGGCCGCTGGTAATGTGTTACACACCCATTTTAGTGTGTCGGGGGAAGTTTTTGTGTTGTTTTTAATTTTTTCAGTCTCTTCCCCCATCAAATATCTTCAGTGCAAAACACAAGCATACAGTAGTGGCAAATATATTTCCCTGGCCTTACATCACAACCTGAAATAAAGGATTTTGATCACTTGTAATCACTAAAATTGAAGAATTCTTCAAATATATTGATTTAGCAGGGGTTTTCATCCCTGTATGAAGAAAAGAATAATAAATCTTCATTATTGATTAATGTTTGTTTGTTTTTCTCTCCATCTTCGAATTGACTGGAAGAAAAGCTATCAGAATAAATACATAAGTCATTAAATCCACCAGCCTTAAATCCAGGCAGAACAATTTCTGCACCAGATTTATTAACTGGTGAAAATATAGTTAAACTCCTGATGAGATCTGCTGCTACCTATATAAACTGTACATTTCAAACATAATTATTATTGTGTTTTAAATATATATATATATATATATATATATATATATATATATAGTAGCTGCAGTGGCCGGCACTCAGTCTGCAGTGTGATACTCGCCTTGGTGCCCTCCTTACCACTAAAAGTGGAATTAGATACGGAGAAAGATTGGCGGCACTCACAGGACTTAATGAGCAAAGAAATTATGAAGGCAATTGCAGCCTATCGTTCATCTATGATGAACGATAGGCTGCAATTGCCTTCATAATTTCTTTGCTCATTAAGTCCTGCGAGTGCCGCCAATCTTTCTCCGTATATATATATATATATATAGAAAAAGCAAATCAGAGGGGGCACTCACCAGACTTCTTTGTATTTTAACAAATGTTCATTTATTGAAGATAATACTTTACATGATCATCAATTTCTCAATAAGCGCTTTCGGCCCGAATCAGGGGCCTTCCTCAGGAGGTACTGTATAAAGATCACCACTTTCACCAATCGTGAACAATGAATCCAGGCATCCAGCAGCAACACTGGTTCTGCCTGACTGGCCCTAAATACCCCAATCACTTAAAAATAGCGCCAAAATCGACTGTGATGTCATTAGAGAGCGACACAAGTGTTCTCAACTATGTAAATACCTAGCCATATGGGGGAAATGAACACAACAAACCAAACTCACCCCCAACACAGGATATAGGCAAATCGGCTCATGTCCGCTCAGTCCGGTGCATCAGAAGATGCCACCATAGCACCTCATGCGCCGCTGGGACTCCGGAGCGATCACTTCCGGTCTGTGGAACGCACAAGTCGCACGACCGGAAGCGCGCGTGTGAAACGCAAACAGGAAGTGAAGTTCCGTTTTATCGGACATCACTGTCTCACAACAGACTTTGGTTATAATATACTCAACAAAAAATAATTAAAGTAATGGCGTGTAAGTGATATAGTGCATCTAACATGCACCCATAGGGTACTAGAGCCAGGCAATGCAGAGTAGAGGATTCCTATTATAAAATCACGTAACAGATCAACATCAACCAGACAACATGCATATTTGTCCAGATCCTCAAGGTACAGCAGAAATACAGACACTACTATCTTTCATTGATTTATACACCCATTGTTGGGCTGCTAGTCCATAATGTCGTGCACCCTCCTGCAATTTAAACTGTATCAAGTGGATCAAAGCAAGCATGCATAATTAAAACCAATGGATTCTTTAGTGTATTCATCAAGTATCTGTATATGCACCATACAGTGTCCCTGTTGTAAAAATATTCATTGTATTACTAACACTGTATATACTAATAACACCAAAGAATCATATAAAAAAATATGCAAAAAAGGAAGAAAAAGACAATAAGAGGGCATGCATCGGGCAAAAAAGGTCTAAAAAAGAATCTAACGTAGAAATATATTAAGCGGGTTGGACTCATTCAGACCATTCGGTGTTACGGAGCCAAGTCTGTGTATCCATCTTGCTTCAAGCTTCCTAAGGAGGAGTGAGCGATCTCCCCCTCTCGTTGGGATGGGGACCCAATCTATGATTCTGCATTTTAAAGATGCCACTTGGTGTCCTTCCTTTAGGAAATGTAGAGCCACCGGTTTATCGGTACTGCCTGTTTGAAGCGCTTGGTGTATTGAGCTGCGGTGGTTGGCCATTCGTTCCCTGAATGAACAGGTGGTCATTCCCACATATGGCAGTCCACATGGGCATAGTAGCATATACACAACATGGTCCATCCGACAATGTAACCGGTACCGGATGGTGATTGGTTTTCCACTCAACGGATGTGGAAACTTATCTCCGACCAGCATTGAGCGACATGTCACACACCCCAAGCATTTAACGCAGCCTTTTCTTGTTTTGTGTAACCAATTCTTTGCTGAATCCCCAGTTTGTCGGGTAGGGTGCATCAGTAGTTGTTTCAGGTTACGACCACGTCTAAATGCTAACATGGGTGGTTGTTCCAATGCTTTCTTAAATTTTGGATCTGAATTTAAGATAGGCCAGTGCTTCCTTAGTGATGATCTAATAGCTGGCGACTTGGCGTCAAACTGTGTGACATATATCATCCGCTGTTCTTTGGTCGGTTTTACTTCACCCACACGTGATCGTGCTCTTACCAGACATTTACTGATAGTGTCATTACTGTACCCCCTCTGAGAAAAGCGAACCTTCATCTCTTCAATCTGCTCTTCAGCAGTCGTTGGATTCGTATTATTTCTCAAAACTCGCATAAATTGTGAGATTGGAAGGCTTGATCTTAGAGCTGGCGGATGGTTACTTGTGGCGTGCAGAATTGTATTGCGGTCCGTCTCTTTTCTAAATAGTGTAGTCCCTAGTTTGGTTCCATCCCGGAAGATAGTCAAGTCTAAGAAATTAACAGACTTCATATCTGAATGTCCCGTAAAACGCACGGTAGAGTCCAAATTATTCAGATATTCTAACATCTCGTTAAACTCAAATTCAGTACCGTCCCATAGCAAAAACACATCATCTATGAAACGTTTATAATACACAATCTTAGTGCTGTATTTCGGCATGATGTTTACCGTTTCATATTCATGCATAAATATGCCTGCATAAACAGGTGCCACGTTCGAACCCATGGCGGTCCCTGAGCATTGCATATAATACTCTCCTTGATACATGAAGTGATTGTTAGTTAGTATCATCTCTAAGAATGCCAGAATACAATCAATAGGAATGGTACCAAAATCAGTGGATACAAGTAGGTTCCTTACTGCCTCAATACCCAGCCTATGGGGAATGATCGTATACAGTGACGATACGTCTAGTGTTACAATATATTATATTGTGTTATATATATATATATATTTCTCTGACGTCCTAAGTGGATGCTGGGACTCCGTAAGGACCATGGGGATTAGCGGCTCCGCAGGAGACTGGGCACAACTAAAGAAAGCTTTAGGACTACCTGGTGTGCACTGGCTCCTCCCACTAAGACCCTCCTCCAGACCTCAGTTAGATTCTTGTGCCCGGCTGAGCTGGATGCACACTAGGGGCTCTCCTGAGCTCCTAGAAAGAAAGTATATTTTAGGTTTTTTATTTTACAGTGAGATCTGCTGGCAACAGACTCACTGCAGCGAGGGACTAAGGGGAGAAGAAGCGAACCTACCTAACTGGTGGTAGCTTGGGCTTCTTAGGCTACTGGACACCATTAGCTCCAGAGGGATCGACCGCATGGAACCGGCCATTGATGTTCGGTCCCGGAGCCGCGCCGCCGGCCCCCTTACAGAGCCAGAAGCAAGAAGTGTTCCGGAAAATCGGCGGCAGAAGACTTCAGTCTTCACCAAGGTAGCGCACAGCACTGCAGCTGTGCGCCATTGCTCCTCATGCACACCTCACACTCCGGTCACTGATGGGTGCAGGGCGCTTGGGGGTGGCGCCCTGAGCAGCAATATAAACACCTTGCCTGGCAAAATCATCACAATATATAGCCCCAGAGGCTATATATGTGATAAATACCCCTGCCAGAATCCATAAAAAAGCGGGAGAAAAGTCAGTGAAAAAGGGGCGGAGCTATCTCCCTCAGCACACTGGCGCCATTTTCTCTTCACAGTGCAGCTGGAAGACAGCTCCCCAGGCTCTCCCCTGTAGTTTTCAGGCTCAAAGGGTTAAAAAGAGGGGGGGGGGCACTAAATTTAGGCGCAATATTGTTTATACAAGCAGCTATTGGGGGAAAAATCACTCAGTTATAGTGTTAATCCCTGCATTATATAGCGCTCTGGTGTGTGCTGGCATACTCTCTCTCTGTCTCCCCAAAGGACTTTGTGGGGTCCTGTCCTCAGTCAGAGCATTCCCTGTGTGTGTGCTGTGTGTCGGTACGGCTGTGTCGACATGTGGGATGAGGAAGGTTACGTGGAGGTGGAGCAGAGGCCAATAAATGGGATGTCGCCCCCTGTGGGGCCAACACCAGAGTGGATGGATAGGTAGAAGGTATTAACCGACAATGTCAACTCCTTACATAGAAGGCTGGATGACGTAAAACAGCTGTGGGACAGCCGGCTTCTCAGCCCGCGCCTGCCCAGGCGTCTCAAAGGCCATCAGGGGCTCAAAAAAGCGCCCGTTACCTCAGATGGCAGACACAGATGTCGACACGGAGTCTGACTCCAGTGTCGACGAGGTTGAGACATATACACAATCCACTAGGAACATCCGTTACATGATCTCGGCAATGAAAAATGTGTTACGCATTTCTGACATGAACCCAAGTACCATATAAAAGGGGTTTTATTTTTGGGGAGAAAAAGCAGCCAGTGTTTTGTTCCCCCATCAGATGAATGAATGAAGTGTGTAAAGTAGCGTGGGTTCCCCCGATAAGAAACTGGTAATTTCGAAAAAGTTACTGATGGCGTACCCTTTCCCGCCAGAGGATAGGTCACGTTGGGAGATATCCCTTAGGGTGAATAAGGCGCTCACACGTTTGTCAAAAAAGGTGGCACTGCTGTCTTGGGATACGGCCACCTTGAAGGAGCCTGCTGATAAAAAGCAGGAGGCTATCCTGAAGTCTGTATATACACACTCAGGTTATATACTGAGACCTGCAATTGCCTCAGCATAAATAGTGCTGCTGCAGCGTGGTCTGATACCCAGTCAGATAATATTAATACTCTAAGACAGGGATAATAGTTTGCTAACATAGAGCATATTAAAGACGTCGTCTTAGATATAAAGGATGCACAGAGGGATATTTGCCGGCTGGCATCCAGAATTAATGCAATGTCCATTCTGCCAGGATGGTATTAGAAACCCGGCAGTGGACAGGTGATGCTGCCTATAAAAGGCACATGGAGATTCTGCCTTATAAGGGTGAGGAATTGTTTGGGGATGGTCTCTGGGACCTCATATCCACAGCAACAGCTGGGAAGAAAAAAATAAAAAAATGTACCTCCGGTTTCCTCACAGCCTAAGAAAGCACTGTATTTTCAGATACAGTCCTTTCGGCTTCAGAAAAGCAAGCGGGTCAAAGGCGCTTCCTTTCTGCACAGAGACAAGGGAAGTAGGAAAAAGCTGCACCAGCAGCCAGTTCCCAGGATCAAAAATCTTCCCCCGCTTCCTCTGAGTCCACCGCATGACGTTGGGGCTCCACAGGTGGAGACAGGTGCGGTAGGGGCGCGTCTCGGGAACTTCAGGGACCAGTGGGCTTGCCCACAGGTGGATCCCTAGGTTCTGCAAATAGTATCACAGGGATACAGGCTGGAGTTCGAGGCGACTCCCCCTCGCCGTTACCTCACATCAGCCTTGCCTGCTGCCCTCGGAGAAAGGTAGTACTGGCGGCAATTCACAAGCTGTACTTCCAGCAGGTGAAATCAAGGTACCCCTCCTTCAACAAGGCCGGGGTTACTATTCGAAAATGTTGTGGTACCGAAACCAGACGGTTCGGTGAGACCCATTCTAAAATTGAAAGCCTTGAACACTTATATACGAAGGTTCAAGTTCAAAATGGAATCGCTCAGGGCGATTATTGCAAGCCTGGAGAATTTCATGGTATCACTGGACATCAAGGATGCTTACCTGCATGTCCCTATTTACCCTCTTCACCAGGAGTACCTCAAAATTGTGGTACAGGATTGTCATTACCAATTCCAGCCGTTGCCGTTGGTCTGTCCCCGGCACAGAGGTATTTACCAAGATAATGGCCGAAATAATTATCCCGTACTTGGACGATCTCCTTATAAAGGCGAGGTCCAGGGAGCAGTTGTTCGGCGGAGTAGCACTATCTCGGGAAGTGCTACAACAGCACGGCTGGATTCTGAATATTCCAAAGTCGCAGCTGGTTCCTACGACGCGTCTACTGTTCCTGGGTATGGTTCTGGACACAGAACAGGATAAAAAGGGTTTCTCCCGGAGGAGAAGTCCAAGGAGTTGTCGTCTCTAGACAGAGACCTCCTAATACGTATACAGGTGTCGGTGCATCAATGCACGCGAGCCCTGGGAAGGATGGTAGCTTCTTACAAAGAAATTCCATTCGCCAGGTCCCATGCAAGGATTTTCCAGTGGGATCTGTTGGACAAGTGGTCCGGGTCGCATCTTCAGATGCATCGGCGGATAACCCTGTCTCCAATGGCCAGGGTGTCGCTGTTGTGGTGGCTGCAGAGGGCTCATCTTCTAGGGGGCCGCAGATTCGGCATACAGGACTGGGTCCTGGTGACCACGGATGCCAGCCTTCGAGGTTGGGGGGCAGTCACACAGGGAAGAAACTTCCAAGGCTATGGAAAAGTCAGGAGACTTCGCTATAAAAAAATAATATGCTGGAACTAAGGGCCATTTACAATGCTCAAAGTCAGGCTAGACCCCTGCTTCAACACCGGCCGGTGCTGATCCAGTCAGACAACATCACGGCGGTCGCTCATGTAAACGACAGGGTGGCACAAGAAGCAGGATGGCGATGGCAGAAGCCACAAGGATTCTCCGATGGGCGGAAAATCATGTGCTAGCACTGTCAGCAGTGTTCATTCCCGGAGTGGACAACTGAGAAGCAGACTTTCTCAGAAGACACGACCTCCACCCGGGAGAGTGGGGACTTCATCCAGAAGTTTTCCAAATGATTGTACACCGTTGGGAAAGGCCACAGGTGGACATGATGGCGTCCCGCCTCAACAAAAAGCTACAAAGATATTGCGCCAGGTCAAGGGACCCTCAGGCGATAGCTGTGGACGCTCTGGTAACACCGTGGGTGTACCAGTCGGTGTATGTGTTCCCTTCTCTGCCTCTCTTACCCAGGGTAATGAGAATAATAAGAAGGAGAGGAGTAAGAACTATACTCATTGTTCCGGGTTGGCCAAGAAGAGCTTGGTAACCAGAACTCCAAGAAATGATCTCAGAGGACCCATGGCCTCTGCCGCCCAGACAGGACCTGCTGCAGCAGGGGGCCTGTCTGTTCCAAGACGTACCGCGGCTGCGTTTGACGGCATGGCGGTTGAACGCCGGATCCTGAAGGAAAAGGGCATTCCGGAGGAAGTTATCCCTACGCTATTTAAAGCTAGGAAAGAAGTGAACGCAAACCATTATCACCGCATATGGTGGAAATATGTTGCGTGCTGTGAGGCTAGGAAGGCCCCAAAGGAGAAATTTCAGCTAGGTCGATTTCTGCACTTCCTACAGTCAGAGGTGACTATGGGCCTAAAATTGGGTTCCATGAAGGTCCAGATTTCGGCTCTATCGATTTTCTTCCAAAATAGAACTGGCTTCACTGCCTGAAGTTCGGACTTTTGTTAAGGGAGTGCTGCATAGTCAGCCCCCGTTTGTGCCTCAAGTGGCACCGTGGGATCTCAACGTGGTGTTGGATTTCCTGAAGTCGCATTGGGTTGAGCCACTTAAATCCATGGAGCTACAATACCTCACGTGGAAAGTGGTCATGCTGTGGGCCGTGGCGTCGGCCAGGCGTGTATCAGAATTGGCGGCTTTGTCATACAAAAGCCCTTATCTGTATTTTATATGGATAAGGCGGAATTGAGGACTCGTTCCCAATTCCTTCCTAAGGTGGTATCAGTTTTTCATGTGAACCAACCTATTGTGGTGCCTGCGGCTACTTGGGACTTGGAGGATTCCAAGTTACTGGACGTAGTCAGGGCCCTGAAAAGTATATGTTTCCAGGACGGCTGGAGTCAGGAAAACTGACTTGCTATTTATCCTGTATGCACCCAACAAGCTGGGTGCTCCTGCTTCTAAGCAGACTATTGCTCGCTGTATCTGTAGCACGATTCAACTTGCACATGCTGCGGCTGGACTGCCGCACCCTAAATCTGTAAAAGCCCATTCCACGAGGAAAGTGGGCTCTTCTTGGGCGGCTGCCCGAGGGGTCTCGGCTTTACAACTTTGCCGAGCTGTTACTTGGTCGGGTTCAAACATTTTTGCAACAGTCTACAAGTTTGATACCCTGGCTGAGGAGGACCTAGAGTTTGCTCATTCGGTGATGCAGAGTCATCCGCACTCTCCCGCCCGTTTGGGAGCTTTGGTATAATCCCCATGGTCCTTACGGAGTCCCAGCATCCACTTAGGACGTCAGAGAAAATAAGATTTTACTCACCGGTAAATCTATTTCTCGTAGTCCGTAGTGGATGCTGGGCGCCCATCCTAAGTGCGGATTGTCTGCAATACTTGTTTATAGTTATTGCCTAACTAAAGGGTTATTGTTGAGCCATCTGTTGAGAGGCTCAGTTATATTTCATACTGTTAACTGGGTATAGTATCACGGGTTATACGGTGTGATTGGGTGGCTGGTATGAGTCTTACCCGGGATTCAAAATCCTTCCTATTTGTGTCAGCTCTTCCGGGCACAGTATCCTAACTGAGGTCTGGAGGAGGGTCTTAGTGGGTGGAGCCAGTGCACACCAGGTAGTCCTAAAGCTTTCTTTAGTTGTGCCCAGTCTCCTGCGGAGCCGCTAATCCCCATGGTCCTTACGGAGTCCCAGCATCCACTACGGACTACGAGAAATAGATTTACCGGTGAGTAAAATCTTATTATATACTAGGTGATTCATCGTGCCCTACGGGCGCTTTTCACACCGTCGTAAGGCCCTTGCACGCCCTTGTGGTGTGCAATATTTTTATTATATGGAGTATTACCTCAAATCATAACTGTGAGTTGTTAAATATTGCACGGACAGAGGGCGTGCAATGGTTAAGGGGTCGTAGCCCCTTGCAATGACGTGAACAGCGCACACAAAGCCTGATGAATCTCCTAGTAGGTGCTGTGGTTGGGGGAGTGGCGGGTGGTGGAGGTTGGGTGTGGGGGTGCCGCAGATGGGGGCCGGAGGTACTGCGAGTGGGGGAGGAGCGGGTAATGCGTCTCCTCTGTCCTCCCTTTGGCAGTGGCTCTCCCGGAGACTCGCACAGCAGCCAAGCAGCCAGTCACTATTGTTAGCGCCGGTGTCCCAATGCGCCGCATTACAGGGAAGAAGATGCACTCAATAAACTACAGCTCCCAGCAGCCCTTAGCACCGGAATGCTCCTACGCTAAGGGCTGCTGGGAGCTGTAGTTTATTTAGTGCGTCTACTTCCCTGTAATGCAGCGCATTGGGACACCGGCACTAACAATAGTGACTGGCTGGCAGAACTGACTGACCCGCTGAATCAATGTAAAAGGTGAGAGTGCTATGCAGTGTCAGTGACACTGCACAGCACTGTCACCTTTTACATTGATTCAGCGTCCAGACATTACCCTCTGGGGTATCACCCACTCTATCCGTTACATTAGCCATCTCAGAGCTTCCAGGCCGGCAGCCCAGGTGCGGTGTTTTGTGGAGTCAGGGCCTCTGGGGATCTGGGCGCGGCTGTGGCTCGGAGGCACTTCTGTGACATCACACGCAGAGGAGGCTCCAGGGCTCAGAGAGTATGCGGCACAGAGAGGGCTATGAAAGCCTTACACTGCGCCGCTTTCCTACACATTTATGCCGGTGGCCACAGTAGTTTTTGTTCTACCTGCGCCGCGGCTAGGGAGTGGGGATTGTTGATGCCGGAGGGGGCAGGCGGACTGGCAGCAGGATATAGGACGCTGCAGTAAAAGGATTTTTTGTTTTCCCTATCTACAGCGCAGAGACTTGCTGCAGATGCAGTGGCATACCCTCCTGCTGTACCTTTTTGGCAGGTACAGTACCTTGTTTTTATGGTCTGAACCGATTTTTGGCTCTCCAAACTTCCATTGAAAGTATAGGAAAAGGGGTGTGCTGCTAACCCAATGAGAGCTCCTAGCCACGCCCAGCATTATACACACAGGCACAGAGTCACAGATCTGGGCTATTATATAGGACATATATCTATCTATATATATCTATATATATTTATACACTGTGTATATATATATATATATATATATATATACACATACACACACACACACACACACGCACACACACACACAGAAGCACATAGTATCCTACTGCGCTATTAAAAACATGACTGTGAATTCAGTACATGAACTACTGTATTTCAGACTGGAGACTTATACACATGCACTCCTTGGGAAGTTGTTTAATAAAAACTCCATCACACTGTTTAAGGACTAATCCATCACTCACCAAGAGGTGAATTTTTTTCAATCAGTAGTTTGTGCATTTTTTTTATAGGACTATTTGTGACACCAGATCCCTGCACTTCTTGAATTCATTACAGAATTCCAGGGATCCTTTTGATTATGCTTATTGGATTGAGAACATCCAAAATATTCTCTGAAGAGGGGACAATACATTAATCCCCACATATGCGATCTACTTCCTAAAGTGATATTTTACCCCTGATGAAGTCATTGAGACGAAACGAGTAAGGTTCACCAGCAACCATTTATTGTGTCTTTGTATATGAGAATCCCACCCTGAGCTCACACCTTTGTTAAGCTGAGGGTGTGTTGTATGTTAACTCCTCATTACTGGCATGTTTATGAATTTTTCAAAAGCAATTTTATCATACTCTGTGAATAAATCACATTTATTATTCATATTTGACCATTAATGGTGTTCCTTTTTTAGGTGATATTTCCTTGTGAGAGGGTTTTTTCTAGGATCACTCCATATTGACCTTATCAAGGAAGATCCTTGCCATACAGAATTTTGGGGGTAATTCAGACCTGATCGCTCGCTAGCTGTTTTTTGCAGTCCTGCGTTCACATAGTCGCCGCCCACAGGGGAGTGTATTTTAGCTATGCAAGTGTGCGATTGCATGTGCAGCCGAGCGTTACAAAAAGATTTTGTGCAGTTTCTGAGTAGCCCAGGACTTACTTCTGTCTGTCCAGGACCGGAATTAACATCAGACACCCGCCCTGCAAACGCTTGGGAACGCCTGCATTTTTCCAACCACTCCCACAAAACGGTCAGTTGACACTCACAAACATCTTCTTCCTGTCAATCACCTTGCGATCGCCCGTGTGAATGGATTGTCAAAGTCAGAAAAATATCATGATGCACACTGCCATATTTGCACCTCATATGTGTCCCCGCTGCGCATGCGTACGCTCTCCCGTGCGTGCGCATACTCGCTGTTGCGTGCACCCGCAGGCGCACGGTATGCGCATTTACGGTAGAGTTTATGTGCTCCTAGCGTGCGACTCGATCGTTACATATTTTTACCATATAATGTATTTCGTAGATTATGGTCCCTTTGATAGAATCTGAAAGTTTAGTTAATGTAGCATGTTCATAGACAAAGAGATCCCTCTTTGTTTGATACGAAGGGTCAGACAAGGGTTATACAGTGGTGTTTAGTATCCATCGGAAGAGTATTTAATTAGCAATATTCCGGTGTTGGTTTGAAGCAGATTAATCGCTCGTGCGAATAGTTATGGACATAAGAAGTTTATGGACATTTACTATTATTTGCACTTTATTATCCATGCGGCGGGAAACCTAGTTTCCCACCCACCTGAGCAGTTGGAAATAGTCACAGCCCACCTGTATGAATCAACCTATGACCTTTTGTTATAATGCGAAGACGAATTCCTGTGTCCAATGAACAATAAGAATATAGGGACCATTGTACAGTATTATGTGTAGGGTATAAAAGGACAAGCCGATCTGGGCCAGCGCGCTATTCTCTTCAACGGTTCTCATTGCTGATAATCGGGAGCTGGATATCCAGAGGCGCATGCGATTGTTTCCCTTGAGCGTAAGTTTTCTCCGCAATCATATTGTCTTTCTTGTTATTGTGAGCCATATATCTCTCTCTCTCTCTTCTCCTCTTTCTCTCTCTTTCTCTTAAGTGTTATTGTACTGCTATTGTATTTCATGTGTAGTTATCTGGTTAGGTAGTCTATGTTATATTGGTAGTGTATGACTTGTATTGTATTATTCTTTTTGAACGTTCATTCATTTCCTTAAAAGGCGTTAGACCCTTAGACCGGTATTGTGTGTGTGTTCATTATATTGCAGTGGGTAATAGGAGCGTCTCTATCGCTCAAACAGCTTTAGTGTAAACCAGCTTACACTGTGTTGCATTTTCACCTTATCACTGCACAAGGGTTTACAGTATAAGTACATTGTTTATGGTATAGTTGTAAAGGTTTAACATTGTGAGCATCAGCGCCGCTTGTGATCTCCTCGTGGTCCCAAGCGTCCGCTACGCTCGTAGCATATCATTACGTTAGTCGGCAGCCTATAGCGTGCCTGCCTGTGATCTCTTGGCCGTAAGCGAACGTGACGCTAGAGCGTCTCGACTACGGCTAAGCGATTGTTACGCAACGTGCGTACCCTTACGGTATACCATACGCCAATAGCGTACTGTGTTCTTTCACCTTTTAGAGAGTTTTAAGTAAGATAAATATTAGGCTTTATCAATTGGCGGCTCGTCCGTCATTCACATATCTGCACTAGGTAATTTCAGCAGACATTATCCATCAGCAAAGGGCGGGAGGTCATATTCCTCGTAGTGCTGTCTGGATAAGCGTCTGCTTCGCTTAGTAAAGAGTGCTGAAGGAATCCGGAACCGGAGGTAAGAACAACACGCTAGTGTCTTTTAAAACTGTTTATTTCTGTCTTGCGTACGCACGCATATATCTGCATATCTGCATCTCTTTTTCATTCGTGTATTTTCATATCACTCTCCTGTTTGCCATTTCACAATTGTTAACGGGCTAAGAAAGATTTGTTGCTATCAGTAGTTAAAGAGTAAAGGTAATACATTTAAGGGGTAATTTGTAAAGCACGCACACAGCTTTGCCTAAGATACAAGGAGAGACTTGTGTGGTGCTCGGTAGATGATCGAGGATCACCTACATTGATAAACGTGTTAATTGTGTTACAGTGGATATCTGCCTTGCGTACACGTGTCTCTAACAAAAGGCTGAGACTCGCGTACGTAACCCAAAGGCCGACGCACGCAGCGTATGTTATTCTAACAGGCGAAAAGGTGGCAACGCGATAAATAGCGCAAGTCAATTTTAGTGTCTGAAATTTAAATTAATAGATCCTTCTCTAAATTTACGACTCATCTGGTCTAAAGGAAAGAAATTTCTGCGCAGAAATAGAAATAGAAACAAAAGTAAAGTGTACATGTGGTGAGTGAGTGTTTGCATATATAAGTTTCTACAATTTTTTGAGGTTGAACCAAAGGAAATTCGAGTTCTCGTGAATTACATACGTGTAAGTGACATGCACGGTGGCTAGGGAGGCATCCCTTGTTAAATATACAAAGAGCATTAGAGTATAGCAGACCAGGAGGTCATACTGTAGCACAGACCAGGAGGTCCAGAACAGACCAGGTGGTCCAGGTACAGCAGACAAGGAAGTCCGCTATAAATAGAGACAAGAGCACAACACCAGGAAGGGTTGGTGCGGAACCCATATAGGCCATAAAGCTCAGGCTGAAGGAATTCACAGCTGCTAAATTTCGATTCCACTGGTCGCTCCGCACATAAGATTAGTTGCTTATGTGCTGAACGATTGTACCGCACGTAATTGTGTGCATTAGTTAGTAATTTGACCCAGTACCATTTGCGTACGAAAGGGGTCATAAACGCTATTTGTACATTCTAACGTGATTTGTGTAATTTTTTTTTATTTTAAGGGAGGTTCGCCAGTCACTTGGGAACTATCCAGCAACCAATAGTTACTGGAAAGAGTAAGTGCTCTGCGGATCACCCTCACATGTTCCAGTAAATAGCGGTTCAGGTCGCAGGGGCCCTGGGTCGAGTACGCCAGCGCTAAGGCAGTGTGTGGGCGTATTGGTCGGCGTGGGCGAGTGAGTGGGGTACTCGGTAAACCGCCACCGTCGGCCTATCTTGAACATCTTGGTTTTTGTAAGGGTTCGCTGAAGACCCTGATTGAAGGTCAGAGGTAGTGAAAGCAACACCTGCAAGTTATGGGGGCCAGTTGTTCAGGTAGGGGGCGATCAACCTCGGTTCGGGTTGATTCAGTAAACCGACCAATCGGGTCGACAAGGTATGTAATGTGTGAAAAATATGGTTCACACACAGAGGTTTTATGTGATGAATGGGAAAGAATGACTGTACATGACGGGGAGAAGTTCCCAAGAGTAGGCAGCTTTAGCCCAGATGTGTTACTAAATCTAAGGAGAAGGATATGTCTCATTAAATCAACAAAGAGACGGATCAAACATTATGATTATTTACAGTTATGGCAACAGGAGGGTGAAATACAGAGAGGATTGGCTCAGGCGGCGGGATCCAACCCTATCAGGAAACTGATAGCTACGGCACCACCGCCACCTTACATAACGGTAGAGAAGTTGGTTGCGGAGAATGACGCACTAGGGTGTAATAAACAAGCACTTAGTAACTGTATAAATGTTAAGGATAATGTTAATAAGTTAACTAATGCAAATATTAACCCGTGCAAGTTGTACCCTGTTCTAAACTTTCCCCAGGAGTGTGATCAAGAGGACGAATCGACAACAATATCGGCGCTCTCTCTAGCAGCCACCATATCAGAAACAGCAGTGGGCACGGCCCAACCCGTAAGATTAGTATCAAAGGCCCCTAGCTGAGGGACAGGTGAGGTCGTATCAACGGGTAAGTACGGCACCATACACTATGCTGAAACCATTTCACCACAAGCTGTAGAATCTATTCAGAAGGATGTTAGTAGACTTAATCCCGTTAGGGTAATAGCAGTGCCAAATGGGAAAACTGACACTACAGGAATCACTCCTGTCAGGAACATTGCCATGTACAGCCCGTTTTCCCGAATGGAATTAAGAACCATAGTGTCTGAATTCCCTGATCCTAGAAAAGATCTAGTTGCTAGTCAGAAATACATCAGAGACCTAGGGAACACTGTAGAGCCCAATAACAAAGACTGGCAGATATTGCTGAGGGCATGTTTACCCTCCAATGTCGACTCAGCTCAATTTTTAGCTGACTGTGGATTGGATCAGGATGTACCCCTTACGGATGTGTACAACCAAGACAATGTGAAAAGAATAAATTTACAATTGAAAGAGTATTTTCCAGCTGTAGTTAAATGGAACAACATTTTCTCCATTAAACAAAAAGAGTCAGAGACAGCTTCAGAATATTTTCACAGGGCATTACTAGAAATGGCTAAATACACAGGCATAGAAGACATTAAAACAAACATAAGTCATAGAGAAGTAGCAGTATCTGTGCTAATGGATGGTTTAAAAGAAGCATTAAAGACAAGGGTACAGACCACGCAACCATGTTGGCGAGGTCTGTCGGTGGCTACTTTGAGAGAGGCAGCTGTTGATCATGATCGGAATATCACCAGACACAGGGAATTACAAAGTGATAAGTTAATGTCCGTAAGTATACAGGCCCTGACCACAAGGCAACCTTTGTATAAATCACCAAACCCTGTGGGTAAGTCAAATGTGGTAACTTGTTACTTTTGTCATAGACAGGGACACATGGCACGAGACTGTAGAGCGAAAAACACACAAATATCATATCAACCCCCTAGACAACGACATGACACACGAAATTGGGATCAGGGTCCGCAGAAACGGAGTTATGAGCCACATGCAGGGGAAACAAAAAGATATCCCCCGAACAGAGACTGGCAAGCCTCTGGTAGTTCCCAGTTAACCCCCTCTCAAGTAGTTGCTGCCAGCGGGATTCAGGGAGGTCACCATACCCAATAGGGGTGTGGCCACACCTGTAATCTGCAGCCAGTAAAATTGATTGCAAGTCTTGGAAGTGAACCCGAAATTGCAATTGATGTAGCTGGTAAATCATTAAACTTTCTTGTAGATACGGGGGCGGCCAAATCAGTGATAAATTCGACAGTGGGCATGAGAACCACTGGTAAGACAATTCCAGCCATGGGAGTAACGGGAGTAGTCCAGCACTACCCTGTTAGCAAACCAGCAGAGATTACAATAGGGCCTTTGCATACCAAGCATTCCTTTTTGCTGGCGGCATCGGCACCGACTAATCTCCTGGGAAGAGATTTATTGTGTAAAATGGGGTGTGTCATTTATTGTACTCCTGAAGGTGTATTCTTAGACATACCTGAGAATCACGCTCAGGAAGTGCGAGACATGTTAGACTCCCCATCAAAATTAATGTCCCACACTGTTATGTTAAATAGGAATCCATCCCAGGTAGAAGAAATGACATCCCAAATACCAGAGTCACTGTGGACTAAAGATGGACAAGACACTGGATTAATGGCAAACGTAGCTCCAGTAGTTGTGCAAGTAAAAGATGGTAGGATAGCTCCAAAAATCCCACAATACCCTCTGAAGCCAGAGGTGGAGTTAGGAGTATATCCCGTAATAGAGCGCTTGCTACAACAGGGCATTCTGGTAAGAACATCCAGCACTGCCAATAGTCCCATCTTCCCTGTGAAAAAGAGTGGGGGGAGGGGTTACAGGCTAGTGCAGGATCTAAGGGGGATTAACAAAATAGTTGAGAGTCAGTTCCCCGTAGTGCCAAATCCAGCTGTCATCCTTATGCAGATCCCTCCCACTGCGAAATTTTTCACTGTTATTGACCTCTGCTCCGCTTTCTTCTCGGTACCTCTGCACCCTGACAGCCAATATTTGTTTGCATTTACATACAGAGGAGTCCAATACACATGGACTCGATTACCACAAGGTTTCATAGACAGTCCAAGTATATTTTCCCAGGCTTTGCATGATTGTTTACAGTCTTTCCAACCAGAGAGTGGATCAATATTGATACAGTACGTAGACGATTTACTACTGTGTTCAGATTCACTGGAAGCGTCCCTGAAGGATATGAAACAGCTCCTGTTTCATCTTTCAGACACAGGACACAAGGTTTCCAAAGACAAACTACAATTATGCCAGCCTAAAGTAAAATATCTGGGACACTGTCTAACACAAGGACTGAGACACCTGACCGCTGATAGAATTCAAGCAATTAGAGACATGACTCTGCCACAAACCCAGCACAGATCAGAACGTTTTTAGGAATGTGTGGGTATTGCCGTAACTGGATCCCAGGTTTTTCCATTCTAGCATTACCTTTGCAGGAAATGGTCTCATCAAACAAACCTGATCGGATTTCGCATACAGACGAATCCGAGATGGCATTTGAGAGACTTAAACAGTGCCTAACGCAGGCGCCAGCATTAGGTATGCCAGATTATGGGAAACCCTTTGAGCTGTACGGAACAGAAAGTGCTGGTTGCGCGGCAGGCGTCCTAACCCAGAAGCACGGTGATGCCAGCAGGCCGGTAGCATACTACAGCGCTCAGCTAGATACGGTAGCGCGATCCCTCCCCACATGCTTGCGAAGCGTTGCTGCGATAGCATTGCTAGTAACAAAAAGCGAAGATGTAGTGTTAGGTCACAACCTCACAATTCATACACCACATGCAGTGTCAGCCTTGCTAAATTCTGCCCAAACCAGGCACGTCTCATCAGCGCGGTTTACAAGATGGGAATTGGCACTAATGGCCCCCGTAAACATCACCATAAGGAGATGCAGTGCATTAAATCCTGCAACATATCTCCCAGGTGTGCCTGGACAGGCACAAAGGGTGGAGGATGAGAGTGGTGGGGAAGGAGGATTTAATACAAAGGATGACACACATGATTGTATGGAATATTTGACCCAAAATTTCACGGCAAGGCCTGACATCAGTGACAACCCACTGGAAGATGTAGATCTTACTTTCTACACTGACGGTAGTTGTCACAGACAGTCAGACTCGGGAGACTTGTGTACTGGATACGCAGTCGTAGATGATCAAGGCACCATAGAAGCAGAACCGCTAGGCCCACCTCACTCAGCCCAGGTTGCTGAACTGGTCGCCCTAACCAGAGCATGTGAATCGGCTAAGGGCAAGTCAGCCAATATCTACACCGATTCTAGATACGCCTTCGGGGTAGTCCATGATTTCGGAGCCCTATGGCGCCTCAGAAATTTCATGACGGCAGCTGGTACACCGATAGCGCATGCAGCTCACATCAAAAGGCTTCTAACAGCGATACAGGAACCCGACAGAGTGGCTGTTATCAAGTGTAAAGCACACACATATAGCCAGGACCCAGTATCACTTGGTAACAGCCGAGCAGACGAAGCTGCTAAGATAGCAGCTGGTACCCCCAGACAGACAGACACCACACAACTGGTGGTATTTAATACCATCAACACACAGAAGTTGTGTGAAATGCAAAATTTGTGTTCCACACAGGAAAAGGCAGTCTGGAAGGCAAAAGGATATGGCCAGGAGTCCTCAGGACTCTGGACAGATGGACAAGGTAAACCAGTGGCCCCCAGAGCATATCTTCCATGTTTAGCTGAGGCAGCACACGGGCTGACTCATCTGGGCAAGGAGGGAATGTGTAAGTTGGTAAGAGCATATTGGTGCGCCCCAGGATTTTCATCTCATGCAGGTAAGAGAGCAATGTCATGCCTTACCTGTTTGAGGAAGAATATCGGAAAGGCAATACCAACAGAACCATCTCATATCCGACCTACAGGCGGCCCTTTTCAGGTAATACAGATTGACTTTATACAATTACCCCCGTGTCGAAATTTGAAATATGTACTTGTTTGTATAGATGTATTCTCAAATTGGGTCGAAGCATTTCCTGCGGCCACAAATACCACTATGTTTACTGCGAAGAAAATTGTGCAGGAATTTGTGTGTAGATATGGTATCCCTAGAATAATTGAAAGTGATAGGGGTACCCATTTTACAGGTGATGTCTTTCAAGGAATGTGTAAGTTGATGGGAATTGATAGTAAGCTGCACACTCCATATCGCCCCCAGGCGAGTGCGAAGGTGGAAAGAGTGAACAGCACTATTAAAAATAAATTGAGCAAAGTTATGGCAGAAACAGGATTAACATGGCCAGAAGCTTTACCCATTGTACTATACAGCATCAGAACCACTCCCAGGTCCCCTCTTAATCTGTCCCCCTTTGAAATCTTGTTTGGTCGACAACCGCATGTTATGATTAACCCTCAGGATGATTTGAAGTGTAACAATGAAGTGACTGTAAAATACCTGGTTAACATGAGTAAACAGCTAAGGAATCAGAATGACAATCTGAAGTTAGTGATTCCTGATTTGCCAGATAGTAATTGTCATGACATTGAACCTGGGGATTATGTAATGATACGGAATTTTCTACGCTCAGGTTGCCTTATTGACAGATGGGAAGGACCATACCAAGTCTTATTGATTAGCACGACAGCGTTGAAGGTTGCCGAGAGAGAGACTTGGGTTAATTCGTCTCATTGTAAGAAGGTTGCTGATCCAGAGAGGTCCCGTGATAAAGAACAGACGGTAGAGGAAGTTGTATCACTGGAGTGTCTGTTTCAGGAGGACTGAGACGGCACCTGAGCATTGAAAATAATAAGATCGGAGGCAGTTGTCGATCCCCTGTTCCCTTTTATTGTTTTTCTCCACTTCCCATCCCATCTCCCTCAATTATTTCTTTCCCCCTTCTCATTCTTCTCCATTTCCTCCTATAAGATGGACTTGCCCCAAGAGACTGTGATCCGGATTTTTCTGTTGACCATGATGTTGACCAGAGCAGTCTGTTCCGGCGAGAGTACCATGGAGGTCGAGAGAGGTTCTGGAATGGGTTCTGATGACAGAGATGGAGGCGTAGATTTCCAAGAACAACATAATCACCGAGTAAAGGCGAGTATCAGAAAACGATCTGGTAGCATTGACAATAGAAAAAATTGTGATGGATTGTTAGCTGAAGAGAACTGTATCTGTAGGCTCTGTGACAGTGTAGTTGAGGATGGGTGTATCAAGAAATGCCAATCCAGTTTTAATATCCACATGGACCGGCATCCATTGAGTGACTATCACTCCTTAGTGGGTAAAGTGTTAAATCAGACAGATTGTTGGGTATGCTCTCAAGGCCATAGCAAATCAGGATTAGTGCCCTTCCCGTTAACTATAGGGGAGGTACTTGAGCTAAGTGGTGGGAGACCGGTGGACAGGAGGTTTAATATCTCCAGTCCTCCTAGTTTGAAGCTCCACCAATATCATGTGGATAGATCCCTAGTATGATATAGAATTGAAGACCACGGCGCTCGGGTGCAGTTTATGTGGTAATAGTGCACAATAAAAAAGTATTATTTTAAAATTATAGTAAAACGTAGTGAGTATATTAAAAAAGATTTAAAAGGAAGATACGTGAGGTAAAAAATCCCTATTTCATATAAAAGCACTTCTCAATAAATTAATAGAGCGGCAGCTTGTAATATATATAAATATGCTTGGCATGCATATAGAATTTGTTGCAAGAATTGGAAAAACAAGCGCCCAAGAGTGAAGTTATTAGGGTTAGGGAAAATGAAGGTATAAAAAACGTATGATAAGGATTGATTCAAAAAACTTATCTGGCAGGTAAAGACTTGACTCAAGTGGTGGTCTTTTTGAGGATTAAGAACATGTGGATAAAACAGAAAAAACTAACATAGTGTGTACCGTTTATGTTACATATTATGTTACTGTTTGCTTTCACAGGCCTTATTAGGGAACTTAGCTTATTCCCATATAGCAACAATTTATAGCCTGAGCAGTATATGGATTAAAAATACAAACAAGTTTTTAATAACATAATCACATAAAAACACACATAAAAATAGCTGTATAGCATGCGTACAAGATAAAAATTAAATCAGGCTTATCTGTCCATGAAATGACTGAAATGCATGCGTACAGGATTTAAAATAGTTTTAGGCTTATCTGTCCATCAAGAGGGGATGTCTGCAGGTACTCCCAACGCGTTTCGTCCGTCAGCAACAGGACTTCATCAAGTCTTGATGAAGTCCTGTTGCTGACGGACGAAACGCGTTGGGAGTACCTGCAGACATCCCCTCTTGATGGACAGATAAGCCTAAAACTATTTTAAATCCTGTACGCATGCATTTCAGTCATTTCATGGACAGATAAGCCTGATTTAATTTTTATCTTGTACGCATGCTATACAGCTATTTTTATGTGTGTTTTTATGTGATTATGTTATTAAAAACTTGTTTGTATTTTTAATCCATATACTGCTCAGGCTATAAATTGTTGCTATATGGGAATAAGCTAAGTTCCCTAATAAGGCCTGTGAAAGCAAACAGTAACATAATATGTAACATAAACGGTACACACTATGTTAGTTTTTTCTGTTTTATCCACATGTTCTTAATCCTCAAAAAGACCACCACTTGAGTCAAGTCTTTACCTGCCAGATAAGTTTTTTGAATCAATCCTTATCATACGTTTTTTATACCTTCATTTTCCCAGATCCCTAGTATGTTTTAACATTTCCAATCCCCGAAAGCCGGGAAATTGGGAAGTGTCATGGAATAACCAAACCATGACCTTTTCATACAGAGCCGATAGAATGCCAACAGATACAGAACTTATACGCCACATAGCCGGTAGTGGAAAATATTTCCGATATAGGTATACCCTAGGAAGTAGGACCATGAGAGTTGGAGAGGTATCACCAGGATACTGTGCACATATCATACAAACAGATACGTGTACTAGACAGATGGGAGAATTAGGGTTAGGAAATTTCATATGGAAAATGTGTAATATGGTTATGTCCTACTCCGTCCCATACGTTCTCCCCGATGATGCATATTTCATATGCGGGAGGAAGGCGTATAAGTGGCTTGCCCCAAACTCAGAAGGGTTGTGTTATATTGGAAAAGTACTGCCTGAGGTAATGACTGTATCACATACTAAAATGAAAGATATTCACCGCAGTGCCCAAGCTCCTTATACTCACACCCATTACGAGCACGTAGTTAAAAGGCACCTGATAGAGAGAACAGAGCATCCGGCCTCTGACCTGATCAGTGAATCCACCGGGATTCAATTCCTAATCGCGTTGGATATCACTCGTACCGCCAGAGGAGTGATAAATTATAAATATATATCTGCGCTTGCAAATTTATTAGACAATATCACTGAAATGTATGATGACACATTCAGGTATACTGGAAGGGAGCTCCAAGCTTATAAAACAGAACTGGTTCAGCATAGGATGATTCTCAATTATCTCACAGCTGTGACGGGTGGGTATTGTGTCACCCTGGCAACTCAGTACGGCGTAAAATGCTGCACTTATATTACGAATAGCACTGAGGACCCGGTCGAGGTCATAGACCAAAAGATGGACGACATTCTCCAATTAAAGTGGGAATTCCGCAGGAGACACAATCTCACCCTTGCCGCTGTGGGTAATGAGCTGACCAGTTGGGTGTCATGGTTGAACCCGCGAAATTGGTTCTCTGGTTTAGTAGAATGGGCTCAAGGAGTCATAATGGATGTAGGGAAGTTTCTTCTATGTATCCTGGGTGTTGTCATATCGATTGGCTTGATATTTAGATGCGTTCAGGCTTTAACAAAGTGTAAACGTAGCGCCCGAGTGATGAGTTTAAGGAGTGAAGATACTGTAATAACAACGACTGATGTGATTTATGACCCAACGATAGAGACAATGTTGTGATGAAAATGTGATTCCACGGTCCGTTTCTTTCACCTGTTTCTCGTTTTTCTCCAAGGTAAAAAGACCTGCATGGAAGAGGAATTTGATGACCCGGTATACAGACAACAGATGGACTAAAGAAGAAGTTTTGACAACCTTGTACACAGACAACTGATGAACTATGCCATAGACCCCCTTATCCCTAGTAACGTTAAAATCTACGCTAGCCCAACACTTTTTGTAAGTCTATGGACATTGACAAAGCTTTTGCTCGCACTTTTGACAAAAGCCCAAAGAAGACTGCAGTCAACAGACACCAGACAAGACTTCAATCAACAAATGCATATTAACCTCACATAGAATACCACTGCATTTACCATAATTGTTTCTTATCTTCATCTCTACAGCCTTCAGGTAAAGACACACATAGTCGATAGGGAATACCGGCACAGATATCAGCATTCACATATTCCCCCATTCATGTATCATCAACTAAAATGTGCTCCCCCATTTTGTTGCAACCAAAAGCCGAAGAGAGCTCGGTAAAGTTTGACAGCCCATCCACAGACCCGTACCACGGGATAAGAAGGAATTCAAATGTATACTTCGCAATACCTCGAAGCTTGATTTAAAACACGTACGGCACGATGATACATGACCCCCCAAAACATGGATTCATACACACATGCTTCTGCTATCTCACTAGGTCATACCCTTTTCCTACCTTCTCCTCTCCTCCCCTACCCAATCATAGAAATGTATTATACATGACATATATTTTTCTCTTTTTGAAATGTTTTAGAAAGTGGCAGTTATTGTTGACTGCCAAAGGGTGGACTGTCAAAGTCAGAAAAATATCATGATGCACACTGCCATATTTGCACCTCATATGTGTCCCCGCTGCGCATGCGTACGCTCTCCCGTGCGTGCGCATACTCGCTGTTGCGTGCACCCGCAGGCGCACGGTATGCGCATTTACGGTAGAGTTTATGTGCTCCTAGCGTGCGACTCGATCGTTACATATTTTTACCATATAATGTATTTCGTAGATTATGGTCCCTTTGATAGAATCTGAAAGTTTAGTTAATGTAGCATGTTCATAGACAAAGAGATCCCTCTTTGTTTGATACGAAGGGTCAGACAAGGGTTATACAGTGGTGTTTAGTATCCATCGGAAGAGTATTTAATTAGCAATATTCCGGTGTTGGTTTGAAGCAGATTAATCGCTCGTGCGAATAGTTATGGACATAAGAAGTTTATGGACATTTACTATTATTTGCACTTTATTATCCATGCGGCGGGAAACCTAGTTTCCCACCCACCTGAGCAGTTGGAAATAGTCACAGCCCACCTGTATGAATCAACCTATGACCTTTTGTTATAATGCGAAGACGAATTCCTGTGTCCAATGAACAATAAGAATATAGGGACCATTGTACAGTATTATGTGTAGGGTATAAAAGGACAAGCCGATCTGGGCCAGCGCGCTATTCTCTTCAACGGTTCTCATTGCTGATAATCGGGAGCTGGATATCCAGAGGCGCATGCGATTGTTTCCCTTGAGCGTAAGTTTTCTCCGCAATCATATTGTCTTTCTTGTTATTGTGAGCCATATATCTCTCTCTCTCTCTTCTCCTCTTTCTCTCTCTTTCTCTTAAGTGTTATTGTACTGCTATTGTATTTCATGTGTAGTTATCTGGTTAGGTAGTCTATGTTATATTGGTAGTGTATGACTTGTATTGTATTATTCTTTTTGAACGTTCATTCATTTCCTTAAAAGGCGTTAGACCCTTAGACCGGTATTGTGTGTGTGTTCATTATATTGCAGTGGGTAATAGGAGCGTCTCTATCGCTCAAACAGCTTTAGTGTAAACCAGCTTACACTGTGTTGCATTTTCACCTTATCACTGCACAAGGGTTTACAGTATAAGTACATTGTTTATGGTATAGTTGTAAAGGTTTAACATTGTGAGCATCAGCGCCGCTTGTGATCTCCTCGTGGTCCCAAGCGTCCGCTACGCTCGTAGCATATCATTACGTTAGTCGGCAGCCTATAGCGTGCCTGCCTGTGATCTCTTGGCCGTAAGCGAACGTGACGCTAGAGCGTCTCGACTACGGCTAAGCGATTGTTACGCAACGTGCGTACCCTTACGGTATACCATACGCCAATAGCGTACTGTGTTCTTTCACCTTTTAGAGAGTTTTAAGTAAGATAAATATTAGGCTTTATCAATTGGCGGCTCGTCCGTCATTCACATATCTGCACTAGGTAATTTCAGCAGACATTATCCATCAGCAAAGGGCGGGAGGTCATATTCCTCGTAGTGCTGTCTGGATAAGCGTCTGCTTCGCTTAGTAAAGAGTGCTGAAGGAATCCGGAACCGGAGGTAAGAACAACACGCTAGTGTCTTTTAAAACTGTTTATTTCTGTCTTGCGTACGCACGCATATATCTGCATATCTGCATCTCTTTTTCATTCGTGTATTTTCATATCACTCTCCTGTTTGCCATTTCACAATTGTTAACGGGCTAAGAAAGATTTGTTGCTATCAGTAGTTAAAGAGTAAAGGTAATACATTTAAGGGGTAATTTGTAAAGCACGCACACAGCTTTGCCTAAGATACAAGGAGAGACTTGTGTGGTGCTCGGTAGATGATCGAGGATCACCTACATTGATAAACGTGTTAATTGTGTTACAGTGGATATCTGCCTTGCGTACACGTGTCTCTAACAAAAGGCTGAGACTCGCGTACGTAACCCAAAGGCCGACGCACGCAGCGTATGTTATTCTAACAGGCGAAAAGGTGGCAACGCGATAAATAGCGCAAGTCAATTTTAGTGTCTGAAATTTAAATTAATAGATCCTTCTCTAAATTTACGACTCATCTGGTCTAAAGGAAAGAAATTTCTGCGCAGAAATAGAAATAGAAACAAAAGTAAAGTGTACATGTGGTGAGTGAGTGTTTGCATATATAAGTTTCTACAATTTTTTGAGGTTGAACCAAAGGAAATTCGAGTTCTCGTGAATTACATACGTGTAAGTGACATGCACGGTGGCTAGGGAGGCATCCCTTGTTAAATATACAAAGAGCATTAGAGTATAGCAGACCAGGAGGTCATACTGTAGCACAGACCAGGAGGTCCAGAACAGACCAGGTGGTCCAGGTACAGCAGACAAGGAAGTCCGCTATAAATAGAGACAAGAGCACAACACCAGGAAGGGTTGGTGCGGAACCCATATAGGCCATAAAGCTCAGGCTGAAGGAATTCACAGCTGCTAAATTTCGATTCCACTGGTCGCTCCGCACATAAGATTAGTTGCTTATGTGCTGAACGATTGTACCGCACGTAATTGTGTGCATTAGTTAGTAATTTGACCCAGTACCATTTGCGTACGAAAGGGGTCATAAACGCTATTTGTACATTCTAACGTGATTTGTGTAATTTTTTTTTATTTTAAGGGAGGTTCGCCAGTCACTTGGGAACTATCCAGCAACCAATAGTTACTGGAAAGAGTAAGTGCTCTGCGGATCACCCTCACATGTTCCAGTAAATAGCGGTTCAGGTCGCAGGGGCCCTGGGTCGAGTACGCCAGCGCTAAGGCAGTGTGTGGGCGTATTGGTCGGCGTGGGCGAGTGAGTGGGGTACTCGGTAAACCGCCACCGTCGGCCTATCTTGAACATCTTGGTTTTTGTAAGGGTTCGCTGAAGACCCTGATTGAAGGTCAGAGGTAGTGAAAGCAACACCTGCAAGTTATGGGGGCCAGTTGTTCAGGTAGGGGGCGATCAACCTCGGTTCGGGTTGATTCAGTAAACCGACCAATCGGGTCGACAAGGTATGTAATGTGTGAAAAATATGGTTCACACACAGAGGTTTTATGTGATGAATGGGAAAGAATGACTGTACATGACGGGGAGAAGTTCCCAAGAGTAGGCAGCTTTAGCCCAGATGTGTTACTAAATCTAAGGAGAAGGATATGTCTCATTAAATCAACAAAGAGACGGATCAAACATTATGATTATTTACAGTTATGGCAACAGGAGGGTGAAATACAGAGAGGATTGGCTCAGGCGGCGGGATCCAACCCTATCAGGAAACTGATAGCTACGGCACCACCGCCACCTTACATAACGGTAGAGAAGTTGGTTGCGGAGAATGACGCACTAGGGTGTAATAAACAAGCACTTAGTAACTGTATAAATGTTAAGGATAATGTTAATAAGTTAACTAATGCAAATATTAACCCGTGCAAGTTGTACCCTGTTCTAAACTTTCCCCAGGAGTGTGATCAAGAGGACGAATCGACAACAATATCGGCGCTCTCTCTAGCAGCCACCATATCAGAAACAGCAGTGGGCACGGCCCAACCCGTAAGATTAGTATCAAAGGCCCCTAGCTGAGGGACAGGTGAGGTCGTATCAACGGGTAAGTACGGCACCATACACTATGCTGAAACCATTTCACCACAAGCTGTAGAATCTATTCAGAAGGATGTTAGTAGACTTAATCCCGTTAGGGTAATAGCAGTGCCAAATGGGAAAACTGACACTACAGGAATCACTCCTGTCAGGAACATTGCCATGTACAGCCCGTTTTCCCGAATGGAATTAAGAACCATAGTGTCTGAATTCCCTGATCCTAGAAAAGATCTAGTTGCTAGTCAGAAATACATCAGAGACCTAGGGAACACTGTAGAGCCCAATAACAAAGACTGGCAGATATTGCTGAGGGCATGTTTACCCTCCAATGTCGACTCAGCTCAATTTTTAGCTGACTGTGGATTGGATCAGGATGTACCCCTTACGGATGTGTACAACCAAGACAATGTGAAAAGAATAAATTTACAATTGAAAGAGTATTTTCCAGCTGTAGTTAAATGGAACAACATTTTCTCCATTAAACAAAAAGAGTCAGAGACAGCTTCAGAATATTTTCACAGGGCATTACTAGAAATGGCTAAATACACAGGCATAGAAGACATTAAAACAAACATAAGTCATAGAGAAGTAGCAGTATCTGTGCTAATGGATGGTTTAAAAGAAGCATTAAAGACAAGGGTACAGACCACGCAACCATGTTGGCGAGGTCTGTCGGTGGCTACTTTGAGAGAGGCAGCTGTTGATCATGATCGGAATATCACCAGACACAGGGAATTACAAAGTGATAAGTTAATGTCCGTAAGTATACAGGCCCTGACCACAAGGCAACCTTTGTATAAATCACCAAACCCTGTGGGTAAGTCAAATGTGGTAACTTGTTACTTTTGTCATAGACAGGGACACATGGCACGAGACTGTAGAGCGAAAAACACACAAATATCATATCAACCCCCTAGACAACGACATGACACACGAAATTGGGATCAGGGTCCGCAGAAACGGAGTTATGAGCCACATGCAGGGGAAACAAAAAGATATCCCCCGAACAGAGACTGGCAAGCCTCTGGTAGTTCCCAGTTAACCCCCTCTCAAGTAGTTGCTGCCAGCGGGATTCAGGGAGGTCACCATACCCAATAGGGGTGTGGCCACACCTGTAATCTGCAGCCAGTAAAATTGATTGCAAGTCTTGGAAGTGAACCCGAAATTGCAATTGATGTAGCTGGTAAATCATTAAACTTTCTTGTAGATACGGGGGCGGCCAAATCAGTGATAAATTCGACAGTGGGCATGAGAACCACTGGTAAGACAATTCCAGCCATGGGAGTAACGGGAGTAGTCCAGCACTACCCTGTTAGCAAACCAGCAGAGATTACAATAGGGCCTTTGCATACCAAGCATTCCTTTTTGCTGGCGGCATCGGCACCGACTAATCTCCTGGGAAGAGATTTATTGTGTAAAATGGGGTGTGTCATTTATTGTACTCCTGAAGGTGTATTCTTAGACATACCTGAGAATCACGCTCAGGAAGTGCGAGACATGTTAGACTCCCCATCAAAATTAATGTCCCACACTGTTATGTTAAATAGGAATCCATCCCAGGTAGAAGAAATGACATCCCAAATACCAGAGTCACTGTGGACTAAAGATGGACAAGACACTGGATTAATGGCAAACGTAGCTCCAGTAGTTGTGCAAGTAAAAGATGGTAGGATAGCTCCAAAAATCCCACAATACCCTCTGAAGCCAGAGGTGGAGTTAGGAGTATATCCCGTAATAGAGCGCTTGCTACAACAGGGCATTCTGGTAAGAACATCCAGCACTGCCAATAGTCCCATCTTCCCTGTGAAAAAGAGTGGGGGGAGGGGTTACAGGCTAGTGCAGGATCTAAGGGGGATTAACAAAATAGTTGAGAGTCAGTTCCCCGTAGTGCCAAATCCAGCTGTCATCCTTATGCAGATCCCTCCCACTGCGAAATTTTTCACTGTTATTGACCTCTGCTCCGCTTTCTTCTCGGTACCTCTGCACCCTGACAGCCAATATTTGTTTGCATTTACATACAGAGGAGTCCAATACACATGGACTCGATTACCACAAGGTTTCATAGACAGTCCAAGTATATTTTCCCAGGCTTTGCATGATTGTTTACAGTCTTTCCAACCAGAGAGTGGATCAATATTGATACAGTACGTAGACGATTTACTACTGTGTTCAGATTCACTGGAAGCGTCCCTGAAGGATATGAAACAGCTCCTGTTTCATCTTTCAGACACAGGACACAAGGTTTCCAAAGACAAACTACAATTATGCCAGCCTAAAGTAAAATATCTGGGACACTGTCTAACACAAGGACTGAGACACCTGACCGCTGATAGAATTCAAGCAATTAGAGACAT
This sequence comes from Pseudophryne corroboree, assembly GCF_028390025.1. Classification (NCBI taxonomy): domain Eukaryota; kingdom Metazoa; phylum Chordata; class Amphibia; order Anura; family Myobatrachidae; genus Pseudophryne; species Pseudophryne corroboree. Next base: position 691,873,708 of record NC_086449.1, read on the forward strand.
GACTCTGCCACAAACCCAGCACAGATCAGAACGTTTTTAGGAATGTGTGGGTATTGCCGTAACTGGATCCCAGGTTTTTCCATTCTAGCATTACCTTTGCAGGAAATGGTCTCATCAAACAAACCTGATCGGATTTCGCATACAGACGAATCCGAGATGGCATTTGAGAGACTTAAACAGTGCCTAACGCAGGCGCCAGCATTAGGTATGCCAGATTATGGGAAACCCTTTGAGCTGTACGGAACAGAAAGTGCTGGTTGCGCGGCAGGCGTCCTAACCCAGAAGCACGGTGATGCCAGCAGGCCGGTAGCATACTACAGCGCTCAGCTAGATACGGTAGCGCGATCCCTCCCCACATGCTTGCGAAGCGTTGCTGCGATAGCATTGCTAGTAACAAAAAGCGAAGATGTAGTGTTAGGTCACAACCTCACAATTCATACACCACATGCAGTGTCAGCCTTGCTAAATTCTGCCCAAACCAGGCACGTCTCATCAGCGCGGTTTACAAGATGGGAATTGGCACTAATGGCCCCCGTAAACATCACCATAAGGAGATGCAGTGCATTAAATCCTGCAACATATCTCCCAGGTGTGCCTGGACAGGCACAAAGGGTGGAGGATGAGAGTGGTGGGGAAGGAGGATTTAATACAAAGGATGACACACATGATTGTATGGAATATTTGACCCAAAATTTCACGGCAAGGCCTGACATCAGTGACAACCCACTGGAAGATGTAGATCTTACTTTCTACACTGACGGTAGTTGTCACAGACAGTCAGACTCGGGAGACTTGTGTACTGGATACGCAGTCGTAGATGATCAAGGCACCATAGAAGCAGAACCGCTAGGCCCACCTCACTCAGCCCAGGTTGCTGAACTGGTCGCCCTAACCAGAGCATGTGAATCGGCTAAGGGCAAGTCAGCCAATATCTACACCGATTCTAGATACGCCTTCGGGGTAGTCCATGATTTCGGAGCCCTATGGCGCCTCAGAAATTTCATGACGGCAGCTGGTACACCGATAGCGCATGCAGCTCACATCAAAAGGCTTCTAACAGCGATACAGGAACCCGACAGAGTGGCTGTTATCAAGTGTAAAGCACACACATATAGCCAGGACCCAGTATCACTTGGTAACAGCCGAGCAGACGAAGCTGCTAAGATAGCAGCTGGTACCCCCAGACAGACAGACACCACACAACTGGTGGTATTTAATACCATCAACACACAGAAGTTGTGTGAAATGCAAAATTTGTGTTCCACACAGGAAAAGGCAGTCTGGAAGGCAAAAGGATATGGCCAGGAGTCCTCAGGACTCTGGACAGATGGACAAGGTAAACCAGTGGCCCCCAGAGCATATCTTCCATGTTTAGCTGAGGCAGCACACGGGCTGACTCATCTGGGCAAGGAGGGAATGTGTAAGTTGGTAAGAGCATATTGGTGCGCCCCAGGATTTTCATCTCATGCAGGTAAGAGAGCAATGTCATGCCTTACCTGTTTGAGGAAGAATATCGGAAAGGCAATACCAACAGAACCATCTCATATCCGACCTACAGGCGGCCCTTTTCAGGTAATACAGATTGACTTTATACAATTACCCCCGTGTCGAAATTTGAAATATGTACTTGTTTGTATAGATGTATTCTCAAATTGGGTCGAAGCATTTCCTGCGGCCACAAATACCACTATGTTTACTGCGAAGAAAATTGTGCAGGAATTTGTGTGTAGATATGGTATCCCTAGAATAATTGAAAGTGATAGGGGTACCCATTTTACAGGTGATGTCTTTCAAGGAATGTGTAAGTTGATGGGAATTGATAGTAAGCTGCACACTCCATATCGCCCCCAGGCGAGTGCGAAGGTGGAAAGAGTGAACAGCACTATTAAAAATAAATTGAGCAAAGTTATGGCAGAAACAGGATTAACATGGCCAGAAGCTTTACCCATTGTACTATACAGCATCAGAACCACTCCCAGGTCCCCTCTTAATCTGTCCCCCTTTGAAATCTTGTTTGGTCGACAACCGCATGTTATGATTAACCCTCAGGATGATTTGAAGTGTAACAATGAAGTGACTGTAAAATACCTGGTTAACATGAGTAAACAGCTAAGGAATCAGAATGACAATCTGAAGTTAGTGATTCCTGATTTGCCAGATAGTAATTGTCATGACATTGAACCTGGGGATTATGTAATGATACGGAATTTTCTACGCTCAGGTTGCCTTATTGACAGATGGGAAGGACCATACCAAGTCTTATTGATTAGCACGACAGCGTTGAAGGTTGCCGAGAGAGAGACTTGGGTTAATTCGTCTCATTGTAAGAAGGTTGCTGATCCAGAGAGGTCCCGTGATAAAGAACAGACGGTAGAGGAAGTTGTATCACTGGAGTGTCTGTTTCAGGAGGACTGAGACGGCACCTGAGCATTGAAAATAATAAGATCGGAGGCAGTTGTCGATCCCCTGTTCCCTTTTATTGTTTTTCTCCACTTCCCATCCCATCTCCCTCAATTATTTCTTTCCCCCTTCTCATTCTTCTCCATTTCCTCCTATAAGATGGACTTGCCCCAAGAGACTGTGATCCGGATTTTTCTGTTGACCATGATGTTGACCAGAGCAGTCTGTTCCGGCGAGAGTACCATGGAGGTCGAGAGAGGTTCTGGAATGGGTTCTGATGACAGAGATGGAGGCGTAGATTTCCAAGAACAACATAATCACCGAGTAAAGGCGAGTATCAGAAAACGATCTGGTAGCATTGACAATAGAAAAAATTGTGATGGATTGTTAGCTGAAGAGAACTGTATCTGTAGGCTCTGTGACAGTGTAGTTGAGGATGGGTGTATCAAGAAATGCCAATCCAGTTTTAATATCCACATGGACCGGCATCCATTGAGTGACTATCACTCCTTAGTGGGTAAAGTGTTAAATCAGACAGATTGTTGGGTATGCTCTCAAGGCCATAGCAAATCAGGATTAGTGCCCTTCCCGTTAACTATAGGGGAGGTACTTGAGCTAAGTGGTGGGAGACCGGTGGACAGGAGGTTTAATATCTCCAGTCCTCCTAGTTTGAAGCTCCACCAATATCATGTGGATAGATCCCTAGTATGATATAGAATTGAAGACCACGGCGCTCGGGTGCAGTTTATGTGGTAATAGTGCACAATAAAAAAGTATTATTTTAAAATTATAGTAAAACGTAGTGAGTATATTAAAAAAGATTTAAAAGGAAGATACGTGAGGTAAAAAATCCCTATTTCATATAAAAGCACTTCTCAATAAATTAATAGAGCGGCAGCTTGTAATATATATAAATATGCTTGGCATGCATATAGAATTTGTTGCAAGAATTGGAAAAACAAGCGCCCAAGAGTGAAGTTATTAGGGTTAGGGAAAATGAAGGTATAAAAAACGTATGATAAGGATTGATTCAAAAAACTTATCTGGCAGGTAAAGACTTGACTCAAGTGGTGGTCTTTTTGAGGATTAAGAACATGTGGATAAAACAGAAAAAACTAACATAGTGTGTACCGTTTATGTTACATATTATGTTACTGTTTGCTTTCACAGGCCTTATTAGGGAACTTAGCTTATTCCCATATAGCAACAATTTATAGCCTGAGCAGTATATGGATTAAAAATACAAACAAGTTTTTAATAACATAATCACATAAAAACACACATAAAAATAGCTGTATAGCATGCGTACAAGATAAAAATTAAATCAGGCTTATCTGTCCATGAAATGACTGAAATGCATGCGTACAGGATTTAAAATAGTTTTAGGCTTATCTGTCCATCAAGAGGGGATGTCTGCAGGTACTCCCAACGCGTTTCGTCCGTCAGCAACAGGACTTCATCAAGTCTTGATGAAGTCCTGTTGCTGACGGACGAAACGCGTTGGGAGTACCTGCAGACATCCCCTCTTGATGGACAGATAAGCCTAAAACTATTTTAAATCCTGTACGCATGCATTTCAGTCATTTCATGGACAGATAAGCCTGATTTAATTTTTATCTTGTACGCATGCTATACAGCTATTTTTATGTGTGTTTTTATGTGATTATGTTATTAAAAACTTGTTTGTATTTTTAATCCATATACTGCTCAGGCTATAAATTGTTGCTATATGGGAATAAGCTAAGTTCCCTAATAAGGCCTGTGAAAGCAAACAGTAACATAATATGTAACATAAACGGTACACACTATGTTAGTTTTTTCTGTTTTATCCACATGTTCTTAATCCTCAAAAAGACCACCACTTGAGTCAAGTCTTTACCTGCCAGATAAGTTTTTTGAATCAATCCTTATCATACGTTTTTTATACCTTCATTTTCCCAGATCCCTAGTATGTTTTAACATTTCCAATCCCCGAAAGCCGGGAAATTGGGAAGTGTCATGGAATAACCAAACCATGACCTTTTCATACAGAGCCGATAGAATGCCAACAGATACAGAACTTATACGCCACATAGCCGGTAGTGGAAAATATTTCCGATATAGGTATACCCTAGGAAGTAGGACCATGAGAGTTGGAGAGGTATCACCAGGATACTGTGCACATATCATACAAACAGATACGTGTACTAGACAGATGGGAGAATTAGGGTTAGGAAATTTCATATGGAAAATGTGTAATATGGTTATGTCCTACTCCGTCCCATACGTTCTCCCCGATGATGCATATTTCATATGCGGGAGGAAGGCGTATAAGTGGCTTGCCCCAAACTCAGAAGGGTTGTGTTATATTGGAAAAGTACTGCCTGAGGTAATGACTGTATCACATACTAAAATGAAAGATATTCACCGCAGTGCCCAAGCTCCTTATACTCACACCCATTACGAGCACGTAGTTAAAAGGCACCTGATAGAGAGAACAGAGCATCCGGCCTCTGACCTGATCAGTGAATCCACCGGGATTCAATTCCTAATCGCGTTGGATATCACTCGTACCGCCAGAGGAGTGATAAATTATAAATATATATCTGCGCTTGCAAATTTATTAGACAATATCACTGAAATGTATGATGACACATTCAGGTATACTGGAAGGGAGCTCCAAGCTTATAAAACAGAACTGGTTCAGCATAGGATGATTCTCAATTATCTCACAGCTGTGACGGGTGGGTATTGTGTCACCCTGGCAACTCAGTACGGCGTAAAATGCTGCACTTATATTACGAATAGCACTGAGGACCCGGTCGAGGTCATAGACCAAAAGATGGACGACATTCTCCAATTAAAGTGGGAATTCCGCAGGAGACACAATCTCACCCTTGCCGCTGTGGGTAATGAGCTGACCAGTTGGGTGTCATGGTTGAACCCGCGAAATTGGTTCTCTGGTTTAGTAGAATGGGCTCAAGGAGTCATAATGGATGTAGGGAAGTTTCTTCTATGTATCCTGGGTGTTGTCATATCGATTGGCTTGATATTTAGATGCGTTCAGGCTTTAACAAAGTGTAAACGTAGCGCCCGAGTGATGAGTTTAAGGAGTGAAGATACTGTAATAACAACGACTGATGTGATTTATGACCCAACGATAGAGACAATGTTGTGATGAAAATGTGATTCCACGGTCCGTTTCTTTCACCTGTTTCTCGTTTTTCTCCAAGGTAAAAAGACCTGCATGGAAGAGGAATTTGATGACCCGGTATACAGACAACAGATGGACTAAAGAAGAAGTTTTGACAACCTTGTACACAGACAACTGATGAACTATGCCATAGACCCCCTTATCCCTAGTAACGTTAAAATCTACGCTAGCCCAACACTTTTTGTAAGTCTATGGACATTGACAAAGCTTTTGCTCGCACTTTTGACAAAAGCCCAAAGAAGACTGCAGTCAACAGACACCAGACAAGACTTCAATCAACAAATGCATATTAACCTCACATAGAATACCACTGCATTTACCATAATTGTTTCTTATCTTCATCTCTACAGCCTTCAGGTAAAGACACACATAGTCGATAGGGAATACCGGCACAGATATCAGCATTCACATATTCCCCCATTCATGTATCATCAACTAAAATGTGCTCCCCCATTTTGTTGCAACCAAAAGCCGAAGAGAGCTCGGTAAAGTTTGACAGCCCATCCACAGACCCGTACCACGGGATAAGAAGGAATTCAAATGTATACTTCGCAATACCTCGAAGCTTGATTTAAAACACGTACGGCACGATGATACATGACCCCCCAAAACATGGATTCATACACACATGCTTCTGCTATCTCACTAGGTCATACCCTTTTCCTACCTTCTCCTCTCCTCCCCTACCCAATCATAGAAATGTATTATACATGACATATATTTTTCTCTTTTTGAAATGTTTTAGAAAGTGGCAGTTATTGTTGACTGCCAAAGGGTGGACTGTCAAAGTCAGAAAAATATCATGATGCACACTGCCATATTTGCACCTCATATGTGTCCCCGCTGCGCATGCGTACGCTCTCCCGTGCGTGCGCATACTCGCTGTTGCGTGCACCCGCAGGCGCACGGTATGCGCATTTACGGTAGAGTTTATGTGCTCCTAGCGTGCGACTCGATCGTTACATATTTTTACCATATAATGTATTTCGTAGATTATGGTCCCTTTGATAGAATCTGAAAGTTTAGTTAATGTAGCATGTTCATAGACAAAGAGATCCCTCTTTGTTTGATACGAAGGGTCAGACAAGGGTTATACAGTGGTGTTTAGTATCCATCGGAAGAGTATTTAATTAGCAATATTCCGGTGTTGGTTTGAAGCAGATTAATCGCTCGTGCGAATAGTTATGGACATAAGAAGTTTATGGACATTTACTATTATTTGCACTTTATTATCCATGCGGCGGGAAACCTAGTTTCCCACCCACCTGAGCAGTTGGAAATAGTCACAGCCCACCTGTATGAATCAACCTATGACCTTTTGTTATAATGCGAAGACGAATTCCTGTGTCCAATGAACAATAAGAATATAGGGACCATTGTACAGTATTATGTGTAGGGTATAAAAGGACAAGCCGATCTGGGCCAGCGCGCTATTCTCTTCAACGGTTCTCATTGCTGATAATCGGGAGCTGGATATCCAGAGGCGCATGCGATTGTTTCCCTTGAGCGTAAGTTTTCTCCGCAATCATATTGTCTTTCTTGTTATTGTGAGCCATATATCTCTCTCTCTCTCTTCTCCTCTTTCTCTCTCTTTCTCTTAAGTGTTATTGTACTGCTATTGTATTTCATGTGTAGTTATCTGGTTAGGTAGTCTATGTTATATTGGTAGTGTATGACTTGTATTGTATTATTCTTTTTGAACGTTCATTCATTTCCTTAAAAGGCGTTAGACCCTTAGACCGGTATTGTGTGTGTTCATTATATTGCAGTGGGTAATAGGAGCGTCTCTATCGCTCAAACAGCTTTAGTGTAAACCAGCTTACACTGTGTTGCATTTTCACCTTATCACTGCACAAGGGTTTACAGTATAAGTACATTGTTTATGGTATAGTTATAAAGGTTTAACATTGTGAGCATCAGCGCCGCTTGTGATCTCCTCGTGGTCCCAAGCGTCCGCTACGCTCGTAGCATATCATTACGTTAGTCGGCAGCCTATAGCGTGCCTGCCTGTGATCTCTTGGCCGTAAGCGAACGTGACGCTAGAGCGTCTCGACTACGGCTAAGCGATTGTTACGCAACGTGCGTACCCTTACGGTATACCATACGCCAATAGCGTACTGTGTTCTTTCACCTTTTAGAGGGTTTTAAGTAAGATAAATATTAGGCTTTATCAGGATTCTTTGCACAAACCCATCGCAGAGCAACGAACCGCTTTGTACCTGTGCAACGCGCTTGCGCATTGCGGCGTATACGCATGCGCAGTTCTGACCTGATGGCAGCGCTGCAAAAAAACGCTAGCGAGCGATCAGGTCTGAATTACCCCCATTGATTGGCCCTATTAGGAGAACCTTCCGCTAAATAGTTTATGTACTGAAATCACAGTCATGTATTTACTAGCGCACTAGGATACTCTGTGTTTTTTGTGTGTTATTTTTAAGTTTCCACTAAAAGGGGTTTCATCCCAAGTGCTGCTCCATATAATTTGTCTGTTGTGAAAAAAACTAGGCCCCAAACAGCACATCATGCAAATATGTAAAAGAGGTGCAATGAGGTAGCTGTATGACTAAGCTAAGCAACACAAACAATTGCCCCATCTAGGAGTGGCACTGCAGTGTCAGGTAGGATGTCACGTTAAAAACTAGTCCCCAAACAGCACATGATGCAAAGAAGAAAAAGAAGTGCACCGAGGTTGCTGTATGACTAAGCTAAGCGACACAACCACCTGACCCATGTAGTAGTGGCATGCAGCGGCTAAATGTCGAAAGTGGCCCGCAATTTTTCAGTCCACTGACAGCATTTCCTGCATGCCTCTTGTCATTTTTCAAAAATTCTGCAATTGGTGTATTTATACGGCAGTCCCCCTGGACTAATACAGCAGTACCCCTTGACTAATACGGCAGTGTCAGACAGGATGGCACTTTAAAAAACCATGCCTCAAACAGAACATGATGCAAAGATGAAAAAGAGGTGAACCAAGGTTGCTGTATGACCAGTGGCGTCACAAGGGGGGTGCGGCCCGCTCCCGGGTGTCACCTGCTAAGGAGTGACACCAAAATGCCGGCTCCTGCACAGTGACAGGAGCCGAGTGCTGCACTGTTATATTATGTGCAGCATTCGGCTCCTGTCACTGTGTAGGAGCCAGCACAGCAGGGACAGCACTCCCCGGGAGTCAGCCCTCACCTCCCACCCCCCCCCAAATTACAAAAAAAATGGGTGTCGGGATGTGAAGCCCCGCCCCTTCGCACAAAGCCACGTTCCCTTTTTGGTCCTTCAATGGACTTAAAATGGGTGCCACTCATGAAGCCCCGCCCTCTAATTATGCCCCACCCATTTGTGCAAAGCTCCACCCCTTTTCCCCGCCACCGCACTGGGTGTTAAGGAGGTGAGGGACGCCTCTGTGTATGACTACGCTAAGCGCCAGAAGTGTGCGGCACAAACACCTGGCCCATCTAGGAGTGGCACTGCAGTGGCAGACAGGATGGCACTGAAAAAAACTAGGCCCCAAACAGCACATCATGCAAAGAAGAAAAAGTGGTGCAATGAGGTAACTGTATGACTAAGCTAAGCGGAAAAAAAAAACAATTGGCCCATCTAGGAGTGGCACTGCAGTGTCAGACAGGAGGGCAGATATAAAAAAAGGTCCAAAACAGCACATCATGCAAAGATGAAATAGAGGTGCAATGAGGTAGCTGTATGACTAAGCTAAGCGACACAAACAATTGGCCCATCTAGGAGTGGCACTGTAGTGTCAGACAGGAGGGCAGATATAAAAAAAGGCCCCAAACAGCACATCATGCAAAGATGAAAAAGAGGTGCAATGAGGTAGCTGTATGACTAAGCTAAGCGACACAAAGACCTGGCCCGTCTAGGAGTGGCATTGCAGTGGCATTTAAAAAAAAATTGTATCCAAACAGTACATCATGCGAAGAAGTAAAAGAGGGCAATGAGGTAGCTGTATTACTAAGCTAAGCGACACAAGTGTGCGGCACAAACACCTGGCCCATCTAGGGTTGGCACTGCAGTCCCATTGCACTAATGGCGGATACCGGACGCATGTCTAACACCAGCATAGTTGTTATGGCCTCAGTAATCCGCTTTGCAACAGGGTATATATATATATATATATATATATATATATGGCAGTATCACTGGACATATATGGCAGTATCACTGGACTGGACTTATACGCCAGTACCACTGTAATTATACAGCAGGTTCACTGGACTTATACGCCAGTACCACTGGAATTACACAGCAGGATCACTGGAATTATATTGCAGGATCACTGGATTTATACGGCAGTACTGCTGGACATATACGGCAGTATCACTGGACATATATGGCAGTACCGCTGGACATATACGGCAGTATCACTGGGCATATACGGCAGTACCGCTGGACATATACGGCAGTATCATTGGACATATACGGCAGTATCACTGGACATATACGGCAGCATCACTGGACTGGAGTTACACGCCAGTACCACTGTAATTATACGGCAGGATCACTGGACTTATATGGCAGGATCACAGGAATTATATGGCAGGATCACTGGAATTATGCGGCAGGATTACTGGATTTATATGGCAGGATCACTGGACTTATACTGCAGGATCACTGTAATTATTCACCAGTACCACTGTAATTATTATAAGGCAGGATCACTGGACTTATATGGCAGGATCACTGGATTTATACGGCAGTACCGCTGGAGATATACAGCAATATCAATGGACATATACGGCAGTATCACTGGACATATACGGCAGTATCACTGGACTGGAGTTATACATCAGTACCACTGTAATTTTATGTCAGGATCACTATAATTATACACCAGTACCACTGTAATTATACGGCAGGATCACTGGACTTATATGGCAGGGTCACTGGATTTATACGGCAGTACCGCTGGACATACACGGCAGTACCGCTGGACATATACAACAGTATTACTGGACATATACGGCAGTACCGCTGGAGATATACAGCAATATCAATGGACATATACGGCAGTATCACTGGACATATACTGCAGTATCACTGGACTGGAGTTATACATCAGTACCACTGTAATTTTATGTCAGGATCACTATAATTATACACCAGTACCACTGTAATTATACGGCAGGATCACTGGACTTATACGGCAGGGTCACTGGATTTATACGGCAGTACCTCTGGACATACACGGCAGTACCGCTGGACATATACAACAGTATTACTGGACATATACGGCAGTACCGCTGGACATATACGGCAGTATCAGTGGACATATACAGCAGTATCACTGGACATATACGGCAGTATCACTGGACTGGACTTATACGTCAGTACCACTATTATTATACGGCATGATCACTGGACTTATACGGCAGGATCACTGTAATTATACGGCAGGATCACTGTAATTATACGGCAGGATCACTGGACTTATACGGCAGGATCACTGGAATTATTCAGCAAGATCACTGTTATTATACAACAGGATCACTGGAATTATACGACAGTACCGCTGGACATATACGGCAGTATCAATGGACATATACGGCAGGATCACTGGACTGGATTTATATGCCAGTACCACTGTAATTATACAGCAGGATCAGTGGCTTTATAAGGCAGGATCACTGGAATTATACGGCAGGATCACTGGAATTATATGGCAGGATCACTGGATTTATACAGCAGTACCGCTGGACATATACGGCAGTATCAATGGACATATACAGCAGGATCACTGGACATACAGTATACGGCAGTACCACTGGACATATACGGCAGGCCGGCAGCACAGGGACACCACCACTGGACTGATGCCGGACGGGTGGTCTTCAGTATGCCGGCTGTCGGGATCCCGGCGCACAGTATACCGGCGCCGGAATCCCAACAGCCGGCATACCAACACTTATTGTCCCTTGTGGGGGTACACGACCCCCCTGGAGGGAGAATAAAATAGCGTGGCGCGCGTGGCACGCATAGCGCGCCACCGTGCCCGCAACGTGGCAAGCGCAGCTCATTTGCGCTCGCCACACTGTCGGTAAGCCGGCGCCGGTATGCTGGTCGCCGGGAGCCCGACCGCCAGCATACCATACTACACCCATGCAGGACAACACAGCACCACTGCAATGGACTGCACTTATACAGCAGCACTGGACATATGGCAGCAGAGGACACAACCACTGTGACTGGACAGATGCAGCACAAGACACGGACACTGAGGACGGAGACATGTCCTCGGTCTACAGTCTCCAATGCCGGAATGAAAATGGCGGCGACGCGCAGCTCCTTATATGGAATCCAAACCGTGCGAGAATCCGACAGCGGAATGATGACGTTTTTCCTCGTTCTGGTGTCCGAGTCAGGTGGGAAAACCCGAGCCTGACTCGGATCCGGGCTCGGATGATGAAGTTCGGGGGGATTCGGTTCTCTGAGAACCGGACCCGCTCATCTCTGATATATATGTATATATATAGCCACTTTCCGGAGAATAGGGAATAATTCAGTCCCTACAGTTTAAACTTTTCCCACAATATACACTTTGTGGTCAAAAGCCTTTAAAGCTACTGTACCAATATGTTTTTGGAATGTGGGAGAAAACCCATTCAAATGCGTGGAGAACATACAAACTCTGCACAGCTATTCCCTGTTGTAATTCGACCCATGTAGGTAGAGCTGTGAAGCACCATGCTGTCCTAGCCCCCTCTCTATATGTCCTAGCTTTCAACAGGTTGCATGGACTGATAATACATCAGAATGAGATTAGAGTCTTGAATAAAAAATGTTTAGTTCTACTTAAAAAATAATAATAAAAAAACACATTACAATTCCATGTAAAATATATGTCTAACAACTAGGGATGAGCGGGATCGGTTCACTGTGAACCGAACATTGTTATCCGAGTCTGGCTCGGGTCTTCCCATCTTCCTCGGATCCCAAACTGAGGCCGAACGTGATCTTCCCGCTGTCGGATTCTCGCGGGTTTTAGATTCTAAATAAGTTCCGTGTATCTGCGCCATCACTCCAGCTGTGGAGAGCGTACTGGACGGACGTGTCCTTCTCCAGTACTGTGTTGTCTGGTGTGGCGTGGGGCGATGCTCTGTCTGTTGTATCTGAAAGGGGTGCTCTCTCTGTCTGCTGTATATGAAAGGCGTGCCCTGTCTGCTGTATCTGAAAGGGGTGATCTCTCTGCTGTATATGAAAGGCGTGCCCTGTCTGCTGTAACTGAAAGGGATACTCTCTGTGTTTGCTGTATCTGAAAAAGGAGTGCTCTCTTTGTCTACTGTATCTGAAAAAGGGGTGCTCTCTCTGTCCGCTGCATCTGAAAAAGAAGTGCTCTCTCTGCTGTAGCTGAAAGGAGTGCTCTCTCTGTCTGCTGTATCTGAAAAAGGGGTGTTTTCTCTGTTTGCTGTATTTGAAAGGGGTGCTCTGTCTATCTGCTGTATCTTAAAAAGGGGTGGTATTCAGTATACCATCTATTGAGATCCAGGCGCTCAGTAAACTGGCTCCGGAATCCCGGCTCCAGGCAAGCCGACAACCATTCTCCTTCTTGGGGGTCCACGACCCCCCTGGAGGGAGAATAAATAGCCACACCACCATACCCGCAGCGAGCCCTCAAGGGCTCTCAAACAGCTGTCGGTATGCTGGCAGACAGGATCCCAGTGCTAGTATTCTGGCCACCGGGATCCCGGCCGCCGGCATACCATACTACACCCCTGAAAAAGGAGTGCTCTCTCTGCTGTATCTCAAAGGGGTGCTCTCTCTGTCTGCTGTATGAAAGGGGTGCTCTTTCTGTCTGCTGTATATGAAAAAGGGGTTCTCTCTCTGCTGTATCTGAAAGGGGTGATCTGTCCGTCCATCCAGGGGCTCTGCCCCAGTGTAAATTAAATTAATGAAAGCTAAACACAAAAAGCCTAAAATTATAATTATAACAAAATATGTATTTTTTTGTTTGTGCCGTACCCCAGTGTACTATACACTTTTTATTTTACTTTCATAAGTACTGTGACACTGCTGGTCAGACCGCAGTATATTATTTCCTACTCATACACGTTAAGTGCAACGCTGACGGTGAAGTGAACCGCAGTGTTTAATTATTATATATATTTCTGACTCATTTATGCGACACTGTAACCGCCGGTGTGCGATACAGGTTGAGTATCCCTTATCCAAAATGCTTGGGACCAGAGGTATTTTGGATATCGGATTTTTACGTATTTTGGAATAATTGCATCCCATAATGAGATATCATGGTGATGGGACCTAAGTCTAAGCACAGAATGCATTTATGTTACATATACACCTTATACACACAGCCTGAAGGTAATTTTAGCCAATATTTTTTATAACTTTGTGCATTAAACAAAGTGTGTGTACATTCACACAATTCATTTATGTTTCATATACACCTTATACACACAGCCTGAAGGTCATTTAATACAATATTTTTAATAACTTTGTGTATTAAACAAAGTTTGTGTACATTGAGCCATCAAAAAACAAAGGTTTTACTATCTCACTCTCACTCAAGAAAGTCCGTATTTCGGAATATTCCGTATTTCGGAATATTTGGATATGGGATACTCAACCTGTATATAAAAAATAATAATTAATATTTTTGACTCATTCGTGCGACACTGTAACCACAGTGTGTGATGTAAAAAATAATATATATATTTTGATTTAAATTAATATTTTGTGCTGTTTCATTCCAGTATACATGCAGGCGTGCTCTGTCCATTTCAGGGTGCTGTGTCCGTAGCTCATATTCTTATGTTATAACTTATTGTCCTATTTTCATAATTCTTCTTATCACCACATTGTGATTCATTCAAATTAATATTATTAATAATAATAATAATTAGAAATTAACTAAATTTAAATTAAATGAATATAAATAAATTCTCCACAATTGTTTAGCGAACCTTCTGCATATCAAATATATCTTTGAGGAAATGAAGAATTTGATCCAAAATAATAAATTAAAATCATGATTACAGCATCTAAAATATTGTCGTTTTTTAATCTTTGCCTTAATCATCTTTTTGTGAACTGAAACCTTGAAGCTTGCCTAATCAGAGTCGATCTGGCCCACAAGGGGTATAGGGAAAACCCCCAGTGGGCCTCACTGCCTGTGGCATACCTCCCAACTGTCCCGATTTTCGCGGGACAGTCCCGTTTTTTGGGGACTGTCCCGCTGTCCCACCCGCGGGCCGCAGTGTCCCGCGGTGGGGGGGGGGGGGGGCAGTTGGGAGTCTCTGTCACCCGCTGCCCTGCTTAGCAGAGCAGCGGTGAATATTCAGTGCAGACAGAGGGAGAGGAGGCATGCCAGCGGCTCACAGAGCGCTGGGCATGCCCCCTCAGTGACGAAAACGGGGGCGTGACTCGCGATCGCGGGTCCTCCCGTGAAACCACGCCCCCTTTTCGTAGACCACGCCCCCTTTTTGGTTGTCCCGCTTCCCCGAAGAAGGAAGTTGGGAGGTGTGCTGTGGGCCCAACCCCCTCCTTTATGGATCAGGATCTAGAACGTGCACTTGTTACATTATACTGGACAGAAGTTTGTTGTATTTTCTACAGTGCCTTCCTGCAGGGCCGCAACTAGGGGGGGGGGGGGGTGCTAGGGGGGCATGTGACCTGGGTGCCGGATTGGAGGGGGCGCCGTCATGATCAGTTTAATTCAGGGACGTGTGGTGAGCTAAAACGCTAAGGAGGCACTAGCTAGCACCAGAGCCAGATTTACACACAAAATATGAGCCAAAGGGTACATCTGGGCATTTTACACAGGTGCAGCAGTATAAACTCCTTGAACTTTGGTGAGTTTTGATCAGAGATGTGCGGAAAAGATACACAAGTGAGGCACTGCCCCACCTGCCATAGACTTTTTACTCCAGAGATTTGGCTATAAAAATGATTAGAATAATGCAAAAAAGATATTTCAAACATATTCTTTGTATTTTTCATATACTTTATACAATCAAAACTCTGGTACAAATGTAAGTATGACAGGAAAGGCTCTGCCTCACCCCACCGCACGTCACTGGTTTAATTCACCAAACATCCCTCCTTATCTGCATCGTCCCTAACAGCTAGTTATGCAGCCGCAGCAGCTAGTAGAGTCTGGAGCTTATGCTCCAGACTCTACTAGCTGCTGCGTCTGCCTAACAAGCCGGGCACAAAGCATTGGTGTGATTAAACTGAAAATAAACTACAGCTCCCAGCAGCCCTTGCGGCGGGAGCTGTAGTTTACTTTCACTTTCTTCTATGCAGTCGCGCGTAGTGCCCGCCCCGGCAGAGCCAGATAAAGAGGGGACACAGGGAACAAGCTAACTCCCCAGCCTCCCCCCAGCTGCCTTTAATCGTCACAGCAGTGCTGAGCTGAACAAGAAGATTTAGCCGAAAGGGGGCGGGGCTACACGGCACTGTACACAGTGCCAGTCCGGCCAGCAGAGAGAGAGCTCACTATCAGAGAGCTCACTATCAGCAGCAGAAGACCCTAAATAGTGAGTGTGACAAAGGGAAGGGTTACTGTATGTGTGTGTGACTACTATATATGTGTGTGACTGTACATGAATAAATGTGTGTACATATATGTGTGCCTGTATGTATACATGTGTGACTATGTATACAGGTGTGTGACTATATGTGAGTGAATGTATGCGTGCGTGTATGTGTTTACGTATGGGACAGTATGTATGTGTACAGATGTGTGATTTTACGTATATTATCTCCTCTTTTTTTCTCTATCCGTAGCCCAAATAAATGGCTAGCTAGCCCCCCCCTTCCTCTCATAAGAAGCTGTACGGCAGCTACCAGCCCTTTGCCCTTTTGGAGGTTTTTTATATATATATATATATATATATATATATATATAATATATAATGTGTGTGTCACACGTGGGGGAATGAATCGGGGGCGCCAACTTGCTGCCTTGCCCCGGGTGCCGAAGATCCTAGTTTGGGCCCTGCTTCCTGTCACTATTATATTTTCAAGCATGCACTAGCAGTATTTATTATATATAACGTACAGTATATTTGCAAAGGGACCCGGGCCATGCACACTCTAATAGTAAACTAAGCCTATGTGGAACCTGACCACACCCCCTCTGGAGGCTGGCCACATCCCTAAGTATGAGCCCCAATCAGTGCATTCCCCGGTGGTCCCTTCATGCCCTAGTCCGACACTATGCCTAATACGTTGTTTTTTTAAATACATTCTTTTGTTACATATTTTGTCCTGTGTCCGTTCTCCCAATGTATACATACAAGGGCCGCTGCTGCTCCGTCCAGCTACCTTGGTGCAACCTTTTGGCCTAAGCTGGATAAAATCAATATTGTGAGCTGTGAGATGTTCAGAATAGACTGGAAATGAGTGGAAATTAATGTTATTGAGGATAATAATACTGTAAGAACAAAAATACCCCCAAATTCTGTGATTTTAGCTATTGTTATGATTTTCCAAAACCAAAGCCCGCAAGGGCGATTTTGGTAAAACCAGTACAGATCCTAAATACAAAGGAGATCCAGATCCAAAACCAAAACACAAAAAATGCCCCCCCCCCCCCCCCCCCCCACTAACAACGGAGCTCACATATAGTGAAAAGTAAGATCAGCTAAAGGATAGAAAGTTGTTCCTAGATAAACCTCACAGCCATGGGTTAATGCACAGGCATCACAAAATGCTGGCTCTTCAGCAGTGATATGAGCCAGGTGCTGCAGTGTGACATTGTCCTGCAGGAACCGCCCACTGTCACTGAGAAGGAGCCTGCATTGCAGGCACAACACCATGGAGCTGCTCAGTATCTCTGGAGATACAGGGCATGCCCCCGTAGTGATTCAACTGGGGGAGGGGCCTTTCGCACCACTTTGTTGTTGGCAGAGTGTAGCGGTGTATGATAGTGATGTTAATACACACAACTGATAGTTGATCAGAACGCTGGTTTATTAACATACAAAAACAACACTTTTTAATGCGCCCACAGGGGAGTGTATTTTCACTTTGCAAGTGTGCGAACGCCTTTGCAGCTGACCTCTGCAAAAACATTTTGTGCAGTTTCTGAGTACCTCTGGACTTACTCAGCCCTTGCGATCACTTCAGTCTTTTTGGTGCCGGAATTTACGTCAGACACCCACCCAGCAAACGCTTGGCCACGCCTGCGTTTTCCCAAACACTCCAAGAAAACAGTCAGTCGACACCCACAAACACCTTCTTCCTTTCAATCTCCTTGCGATCTGCTGTGCGAATGGATTCTTCATTAAATCCATCGCCCAGGAACGATCCGCTTTGTACCCGTACGACGCGCCTGCGCATTGTGGTGCATACGCATGTGCAGTAGTGACCTGATCGCTGCGCTGTGAAAAACGGCAGCAAGCGATCAACTCGGAATGACCCCCATGGTACTGAGTGCACTATATTCCAACAATCCCCCTTGCTCAGGACTGTCTTTGGTCGGGTATGGGTCGTTGGGTAGACACAACTTCGGTCGACAGTCATTTGGTCGACCATGGAAGGTCGACATGCATTTAGGTCGACATGGTCAGTAGGTCGACGTGTACTAGGTCGACAGGTCAAAAGGTCGACATGTGTTTTTTTTACGTCATTTTCTTCGGAAAGTGACGGGGAACCCCAAATAGTGCACCGTGTCCCCTCGCATGGCTCGCTTCACTCGGCACAGGTTACCATTTCATTCATAGTCCACGTGGATCATTTAGTATGAAAAAATCCCAAAAATGAAAAATAAAATGTGAAAAACTCATGTCGACCTTTTGACCTGTCGACCTAGTACATGTTGACCTAATGGCCATGTCGACCTATTAACCATGTTGACCTAATGCATGTCAACCTTCAGTGGTCAACCTAATGACTGTCGACCTAAGCTGTGTCGACCTAACGACCGTATCCCCTTCGGTCACATATAAAAGAACATGAGAAATTATCAAAACTTTTCAATAAAGTCATACCTGTAATCGAAAACATGGTTATGAAGCAAAAAAACAGTAAGAACAAATCAACATCAAATATATTCTAGTCCACATTCTTTCAAGAACACATTTAGCAGGGCTGATGACAGTCCCTTTGTTAACATGTTGGCAACATTGTACTCGCCACATATTCCACATTGATGGACTTATTCTCCACTAATTCACAAATGAAGTGATGTCTTATGGCTATATGCTTAGACCGTCCATAATGCTTGGTGCTAAAAGACAAATCTATTGCTCCGTTGTTATTACATGCAATGTTGATGGGTTCACTGTGATAAAGAAGACTTAATTCACACAAAGTCTCTTTTATCCATAATGCTTCCTTTGATGTTTCTGTAAGTGCCATATACTCCGCTTCTGTAGTAAAAAGAGCAACTGTGGGTTGCTTCCTGCTCACCCAGCTGACTGCTGCGCCTGCCAATGCAGACAGATACCATGTGTAGGAACGATGGTCGTCCTCATCTAACCCCCAGTCGGCATCACAGAAAACTTTTAAGATGGAATCTTTAGACTTTGTAAATTCCAACTTTAGTGAACTTGTTTCTTTAAGGTATCTTAAAATTCTTTTAACAGCAATCCAGTGTTGCTTCCCAGAATTGATTGCAGACTGACTTGCCCAACTTACTGCATGTGTGATGTCAGGACGAGACCCAATAATTGCGTATATTAAGCTACCAACGGCATTCTGATAAGGAATCTCTTTCATTTCCTCTATCTGTTCCTGGCTGCTTGGTGACATGGCCTTTACCATTTTTACACCTTTGTCAGTGGGAGTGCTTACTGGTTTTGCGTCAAGCCTTCAGTTTCTGAAAGGAAATTTCTATTTTACCCAAAGAGAGAGCCATCAACAAACAGGACAATCATTCCACACTTTCAACCTTCGTCTGTGTATTTATAAATGGTACTGTAAGGCATGTGCGCAGATTGTGATTGCTTTCTGTGGCCCATGCACTGGACTGTCATCAGAAATTGTAGGTCCTGGGACTGACAGGTAAGGCAGGGCCCCCCACTCCCTTTTAGTGTACGCTATTGTCTAGTGGGGTTTGGAAGTCCTTGCTTTTCTGTCAGGAGAATAATGAAGTTAGCACCTGTGAAGACAGCACACCTTCCCGACAATGTCCTCACCTTCCCGACAATGTCCTCACCTTCCTGACAATGTCCCTGCTCAACTTATTCTGGCATCACAAACAGTACTGTAAATCCAATGGGTATTCTGTGCATAGGTTTGATTGTTTGTGGCGTAAGACTTTGGAGGTAGCACCCAAAATAATTCTAGTGTACCTGGGATCCATTTTCACTCTCTCCTAAAGGTGCTATTCATCATGGGTGATAGTCTCTGCCACTATGTAGTGTGAGAAATACTTATTTTTCTGTAATGTTCCTAGAACTTGTTGAATTCCCTACTGTCATTTTGTCTGTCATCCGTGGCTCCCCTGCAGGCAGCGATTCCTGTGCTGGTAGCAGCGGTCACTTCTGTCAGGAGTGGATTGACTGAGTGACACTTCATTCACATCCCTGGCCAGCACCTCACCCGCTTATTCTTTTCCCTTGATCAGACTATAAATCACTGGCAGACTTTTCCCTTACTGGCCAAAGGCCCCACCCCTCTGTGCCTGGGCCCGGAACAGCCCCCCCCCCCCCCACACACACACATTCCCCCCCTTCCCCCAATGGCGGCCCTGCCCATGTGCATTTTGCACATATCTGCTAGATCCGTCTGCATTTGAACTTGCCTTTGACTCTGAGACAGGCCGATAATGGGCATCTTTATTTTAGTATTATGATTTAAGGTTGAGCTAGGCACACCCCCGTGCCAACTGTAAAACTGTCCGCACATTTTAAATTGACCTCTCTGCGGCGTAAAATGTTTTGCCTAGGTACAAAGTTTCACCTCTAAGCTTAAGTTACTCACATATAACACAACAATATGGAGTAGTTCACAAGCGCTACAACACAAATAGACCGAAGCCCCTCAAGGTCTTTCTTAGTGTTCAGGCAGTAATCTCCTCGATCAGGCTCGCACCTCTGGACTGACCTCCTCTTATTGGGGAGCGTACACCAAAAGGTTTCTTTCACACCACCTCTGATTCGTTTAGTTCCTGTGATTATTCTCTCCCTCAATGTGGGCGCTCACCTTAGTACAGGTCCCTATGTGCCTTGAAAGGTATCTTTTCTCAGACCTTCATATACCACTTTCTATTCATAGCATTAGGGGTCACCCTCTCCCTTCAATGAGATGCTCACCTTAAACACAGGCCCTATATTCCTTGAAAGGTTTCTTTCAACGTGTCCTTCCACAGACCTCTTCTGTGAGGACGTGACGTCTTTCCTCAAGGTGATTGATTCTCGTCAGTTATAAGGTAGATATCAAAAAATCCATCCAAAAAGTATTAAAAGATTTATTCCAGATACAACACCGCAAATATACTGTATAGCAGCATAAAACATTAAAAAACAATTAAAAAAAAAAAACTCAAATAGAATCCCCAAAGAAGGCGGCCTGGGTTTATCCTTTAACACTCCCCTTGGAAACCGATAGGAGAAATTCCTCCCAAAAATACAACGAGGGGAAAAAAGATTTGTATAAAAATCTCTCCAGCCAACGGTCCTCAATACAGGGTTGTAAATTTGGAAAAACCTTTCCACCTGGGGCTTAAAACACTGGCGCCAACGCGTTTCGGATAAAGAAATCCTTCCTCAGGGCATATTACAGGACTAACCCAGTCGGCCTTTTAAACCCCACTGAGCCCTTCCCTTCCCTTCTCCAACCAATCAGAGAACAGTCACAGTTTTATACTCCAAAATACATACTCATATATTTCACTTTCCATGTATTGTATTTATATCTTAATAATTTCTGACAATACACAACCAATCCTTAAATATAGTTAAAAATAAAAAGCTATGTATAGAGACTCTTAGCGCTTGCCAGGTGCATAAGTTCCCATAGGAGAAAACAATCACAAAAGAGATTCTGTTAGAAATCGTCATATACATATCTCATTTTTTATTATTATTCATTAAACACTGGTTTTTCACATAGATTCATCACAATACTAATAAATAGACATCTCTACCTTAGCAGTGATTCTTGATCTATATATATGCAAATGGGGACTAAATCCCATACCAATCAAATTCTATAGCATCCCCTATGAATACCCAGCCAAGTTTGACCAGTATGAGTTCCCTCATAGGAACCACTTCATCTCGACTTCCACATTAAGCCCCTTGGGAACCAAAGTTCCCAGCTCGTATATAGTACTCATTTCCATTTTTGCCAATTTTGCCTCCCCATCATTTGTCCTCCAACCCGGAGTCACCACTTTAATTCCACAGAAACTGATTAAATGATTAATATTGCACTCATGTTTCTTACTGAAATGCAATGACATTAAAGGTTAAGTGTATATTGTATTGGTTAGTGTTCAAATGTTCACAAAAAATATCCAGCGAGTGCCGATCACCACTCCAAATAAAGAATATATCGTCAATATAACGACTCCACGACACCAGACTGGCACCAAGCTCATGGCCACTCCACACCTGTTGGTCTTCCCAGTGGGCCATACAGAGATTTGCATAGCTTGGCGCCAGTCTGGTGCCCATTGCCGTACCCGTCAACTGTAAATAAAAACCATCAAACAAAAAAAAATTATTATGTAGAATAAGTGATGTTCCCTCTAAGACAAAATTACTCCTATCCACCGGCATCTCCTCTTTACCCATAAAGTAGGCTAACGCTTCTAGGCCTAACTGATGGTTAATCACAGTATATAAGGCCGTAACGTACAATATACACTTATCTATAAATGTCAGTGAGGTGGAAGTCAATTTTCTGGACCTATGGGTCTATATAGAAAATGATCAGGTAAAAACCAGTAATTATACTAAACCCACTGACTGTAACTCATATATAACCACCACCAGAACTGGCTGAAGGGCATTCCAATCAGCCAGTTTCAAAGAATCAGGAGAAACTGTTCAGATGAGGAGGTTTATTCGAAGCAGGCACAGTCATTACAAGAACAGTTTGTAGCAAAGGGATATGATCAGGATAGTGTCCAATCTGCTATGGACACTACTGGTGGCTACAATCGTATGGAAATGCTAACTAAGAGTTCAATTATTAAGGATAAGATTCCAGGTGATGTGTCTTGTGTCACATCATTCAACAGCCAACATAAACAAGTGGAAAAAATAATAAGACGGCATTGGTCAATTTTAGGAAAAGATCCATGTCTTCAGGAAGTGATCACGAAGTTCCCTAGGTTTATTTATAAAAGGGCTAAGAACTTGAAGGAAAGTGTAGTCAGCAGTGTGGTATCGGTACCTAAAATGCTTACTAGAAATAGATCTAAAGGCTTTTTTAGATGTGGTCCCTGCATTATGTGCAGAGCGTGTAAGAACAAGGAAGGGAAAGTGACACAATATAAATCCACACAAACCAAGAAGGTCTATAACATAAAAGACTTCATAACGTGTAATACTAAAAATTGTGTGTATCTCCTGGGATGCTCATGGGGGTCACAATATGTAGGGAGAACTACCCGTATGCTTAAAATAAGAATGGCTGAACATATCCGGAACATCAAAAGGGGACTTGAATCCCACAATGTGTCATTGCATTTCAGTAAGAAACATGAGTGCAATATTAATCATTTAATCAGTTTCTGTGGAATTAAAGTGGTGACTCCGGATTGGAGGACAAATGATGGGGAGGCAAAATTGGCAAAAATGGAAATGAGAACTATATACGAGCTGGGAACTTTGGTTCCCAAGGGGCTTAATGTGGAATTCGAGATGAAGTGGTTCCTATGAGGGAACTCATAATGGTCAAACTTGGCTGGGTAAACATAGGGGATGCTATAAAATTTGATTGGTATGGGATTTAGTCCCCATTTGCATATATATAGATCAAGAATCACTGCTAAGGTAGAGATGTCTATTTATTAGTATTGTGATGAATCTATGTGAAAAACCGGTGTTTAATTAATAATAATAAAAAATGAGATATGTATATGATGATTTCTAACAGAATCTCTTTTGTGATTGTTTTCTCCTATGGGAACTTATGCACCTGGCAAGCGCTAAGAGTCTCTATACATAGCCAGCGCTAAGGAAATCTGATGCGCTCCAATCCGTTGTAATATCGCTGTTTCACTTCCTGTTTGCGTCTCACTGAACCGGACATGCGTCACCGGAAAGGTCCGCGAGAGACGACGGTGGCCCTATTGCATCTAGGAACTCGGTATACGCACGGGGGGACCCCTGTTGTGGAGGGACTATGACGTTTTCACGTCGAAAATGACCGGAAGTGACCGCTTGCCGGGGAGCTAAGGTTACATCTTAATTATGGATCACCGATCCGGTCTAGAGATGACGCCTTTAAAGGAAGGATATGGAGAATGACATGAGTGGAGATTCCAGGACGGACTTTATAACTCACCAATTAAGACTTATATTGTCTTTTTCCTTTTATTTTTAACTATATTTAAGGATTGGTTGTGTATTGTTAGAAATTATTAAGATATGAATACAATACATGGAAAGTGGAAAATATGAGTATGTATTTTGGAGTATAAAACTGTGACTGTTCTCTGATTGGTTGGAGAAGGGAAGGGAAGGGCTCAGTGGGGTTTAAAAGGCCGACTGGGTTAGTCCTGTAATATGCCCTGAGGAAGGATTTCTTTATCCGAAACGCGTTGGCGCCAGTGTTTTAAGCCCCAGGTGGTAAGGTTTTTCCATATTTACAACCCTGTATTGAGGACCGTTGGCTGGAGAGATTTTTATACAAATCTTTTTTCCCCTCGTATTTTTGGGAATTTCTCCTATCGGTTTCCAAGGGGAGTGTTAAAGGATAAACCCAGGCCGCCTTCTTTGGGGATTCTATTTGAGTTTTTTTTTTTTTATTGT
The DNA here is from genome assembly GCF_028390025.1 of Pseudophryne corroboree. Classification (NCBI taxonomy): domain Eukaryota; kingdom Metazoa; phylum Chordata; class Amphibia; order Anura; family Myobatrachidae; genus Pseudophryne; species Pseudophryne corroboree. Next base: position 691,898,200 of record NC_086449.1, read on the forward strand.
TTTTTAATGTTTTATGCTGCTATATATTTGCGGTGTTGTATCTGGAATAAATCTTTTAATACTTTTTGGATGGATTTTTTGATATCTACCTTATAGCTGATGAGAATCAATCACCTTGAGGAAAGACGTCACGTCCTCACAGAAGAGGTCTGTGGAAGGACACGTTGAAAGAAACCTTTCAAGGAATATAGGGCCTGTGTTTAAGGTGAGCGTCTCATTGGAGGGAAAGGGTGACCCCTAATGCTATGAATAGAAAGTGGTATATGAAGGTCTGAGAAAAGATACCTTTCAAGGCACATAGGGACCTGTACTAAGGTGAGCGCCCACATTGAGGGAGAGAATAATCACAGGAACTAAACGAATCAGAGGTGGTGTGAAAGAAACCTTTTGGTGTACGCTCCCCAATAAGAGGAGGTCAGTCCAGAGGTGTGAGCCTGATCGAGGAGATTACTGCCTGAACACTAAGAAAGTCCTTGAGGGGCTTCGGTCTATTTGTGTTGTAGCGCTTGAGAACTACTCCACATTGTTGTGTTATATGTGAATTGAAGAGTGGTGATCTTTGGGGGGATAGTGCAAAGCAGCTACAGGGCGCAAGTTACATCACTCTTGTTTTATTTAAGTTACTCACATGTCCAAATGAGGCCCAATATGTCTATTTATTGTAAGTGAAAGTATTTTCATTTTAAGCATTCAGATGTTAAGGAGAGCTACACACTCTCACAATCAATTTTTTCATGGAGATGATATTTCATGTGTTCAAGGTCACCAAGAGCTGACAGCGGCATTTGATCTGTGGAATCAAGAAATTCATTTTACCACTAGACTATTACTTGTTACAAAATGATGGCTGCTTCCTATCTGACCAAACCCTCCTCACAATGCTCATTACTGTACAGGCCGAGAAATAATAGAATCCACTGTTTTATTTTAGAAACAATTTTATTGAAAGCATCAGGATGAAAACAAATAAAATATTACAATGAAACAGACACAAAGTACTCATAAAAAAATGGTACAAAACTATAACAAAGATTAGGTAATATATAAAGACAAAGGCTCAGGAAACAACAGGTATTTTTATTTTGTTATTTTTTTAACCAAGATGTAGGGGGCTGGAGTTAAAAAGGGTTGAAACCAAGAAAGAAAAGGCCTTATTTAGCAGGGATTGCATTGCATCTGCTATGCGATCATATTCTGCCAATTACCGTGTCAGTGCGCACGCGCAGGGCCTATTCTGCGAAGGTCGGGAAATGCATTCGCAGGGCGGTCAAGGGCAGAGATAGGGCATTGCGGGAGTGTGCCAACGGAAACACGGGCGGCCACGTGACGTCACACGTGGCAGCTGCGGAAAAAAACATGGCAGCGGTGCGCCTGCCTTGGCAGCCATACTGCGCAGGCAGGGGCTAACCTTGTGTTGCGATCGCAACTGCTGGGCCTGTACTAGGCGGCACCCAGCACGCGAGTGTTAGCAGTTGCAGTTTTGCAAAATTAGGTCCAATAATTAGGTCCAATACCAACTCATTGCCCAAAACCAATACCACTCATGCCCAGCCGCAAAGCCCTACTTTACTCAGATTTCCATCAGCACCGCAGGTGGGTACAAGCAGAAATCCTCTTTAAGTGCAGCCTTGGGGCTGGGCATCCCAAAACAATTGAATAGCTTCTGGTCTCTTTAGATGGGAACTACGGGCACCCAAAACAATTGAATTGCCCCCTATGACTGCTACAGTGAAAATGCTGACTTCAGATTTAACAGAATTTGTGAATATACAATAGCATTAAGTACTGTAACTCAGCATTTACAGTGTTAATGTTAAATGATTTACACTATCATTTGTTTTTCTCACATTAACTTTCAGTTGCCTTTAGCAAATTCACAGAAGTGGTTTCTGTGCATTGTATTTACTAACCTTTCATAATTCATTTCTGTGGTCTGTCAGATCATATGATATTCTGCATTCCTGGCCAGTGTGGACGTATCTGCGTACAGTAGCAGGAATATCTGAGCCGCCTTGTATCAGAGATGCAGAGTTGTATATTAATGAAAGGATGGTGCTGCCATGTTGCCAGGGTGATGTGGGTGTGTGCAGAAAGATGCAGGAAGGCTGAAGAATACTAATGAATAAACAGTGATAATTCTGTTGGGAGTAGACGGTATTGTCAGAGGAGAAGATTAAAGATGAGAAGTAGATAAAGGAAAATTGACATTGGTTTATGATGGGGAAAAATGAAGGTGGATGTGCACTTTAGAAGGCAGAATGTATTAAAGGGGACCTAAGATATGCTACAGTACAACTTCAGGCTATGATAACTGCCTTCAACTGTTAAAATGGGTGATAAAGGTCTTACATATGATTAATTGTTTGAGTTTTCTTTCTCATCACTGAGCATTCCCTATAAACTCTTACTGAAACTAGCTGGAATATAGAATAAATGTGAACCTGTCTGTAGATCCAGCTTCCCTGAGAATTACTAAAGTAGAACTATTCATACCTTTAATTGATTGCTGTTTTTCCTGTGTGCTGACATCTATATTATTCAGACCACTAGCATCTGTAAAGGAAAAGATACACGAGTATGAAAAGCATACCCAACTGTGTTCAATTAATATTCAAATAAGCAGGTTATTAGCTGTAATATTAACAAACAAATATTCATTATACTGACAGTATATCCCAACTGTAAAGTAAAATGAAATATGCTGGCCTTATATAAAGAAATATATAAAGAAAACTGTTGACATTCACAAATATCAACATGGTTAAAAGGACGACATGTTCATAATGTTGCTATTTAACATGCTGGCACCAGAATGGCGACAGTACATTTCTGTGTTATTTTTAGGGTTAGGGTTGTTTTAGGGTTAGGCCAGTGGTTCACAAACTTTCTTGAGTCACAGTGCCCTAGAGTATCAGCTTTGTTTTCACGGCAGCCCTAGGCCAAAAGTTTCTTACTGACAAATGAAAAATATGAAATGAAGTAAATTGTGCTTACCTGTCATCCTTAGGTTCAGTTATGCAGTGGTGGATTGGGTTGTGCTTCTGTTTGTCCACATATTTTATGATTGGCAGCCACCAGCTCTGATTTTGGCCATAAAAAAATGTAATTTGATCCTGGTGGTGGCTCAAGGCACCCCTACAGTTGCCTGGCTACACACCAGGGTGCCACAACACACAGCTTGGGAACTACTGGGTTAGGCTAAGCAAAAAACTGTATGTTGACATTTGTGTGTTGACTTGTTACATCAACAATATGAACTTATAACCATGTCGACACCCATACAGCTGATTGCTTTACACAGACTTATTAGCATAAAATATAATGCTAAAATATAGATTTTTAAAAAAAAATTCAATCGTTTTCACTTTAATAATACTATCAGTTTGTAACTTGCCTAAAAGAAATTACACAAAACGAATGATTTTGAAAAGCCACTACTGTACTGCAATGGAGCCATGACAACAGTTCATTTGGAAGAGTTATGTTTTTATTTAGCAAATGTTATGTGTGCAAGGAAATGGACAGTGGGTAGTGAGGAGAAGGAGGGGCAGCAGACTATTACTTTGCCCAGGGTGCCAAGAAACCATGCAGCAGCCCAGTTAGGAATACTTAACTTGAGGAGTTGAACCTTATTCAAACAGAGCCATGGTGTCTGAATCCCATAAAATAAAAGAACCCTAAGGAATCCTGGTTGGTCATAAATGGATTCCTCTGGACCAATTCAGTAAGAGAGAAGAATTGATTCTATGAATAAAAGTTATGCAAAAAATAATGATGTTTTACTAGCCTGCTAAAAGCAGGGTGACTCCTGGGCTTGACCACTGCCAGGCTGGTAGAGGACCTGTGTGGAGTGGTAACAGTGCAATAAGAGGAGACATTAGTGGTGACATAGTATAGTTAATATTTTATGGTGATAGTGCACAACTTGGTTTGGCTTTCAGAATAAACACTATGGGGTCAACACAATTAACTCAACCCAGTACGCGAGGGGAGTGAATTGCTGATGCCACAGCATGTAAACACCGGCAACATATTGGAACTCGCCACCATGTGGCCTTATCTCATGGATTTTTGTATGCAGCCCATAATTGCAGCATATAGCAGCACATACTTGGTTCACTAGTCCTTTCATCTGCCCTACTTAGGTCATCACTGAATAAAAGCTAAGGGGGCATTTACTTTGTATAATTCCAAGACAGTCTTTTTCCCCCATGCTGAGGAGGATTTACCACAAGGCAACCAAGGCGTGACCACCGTCAAAAATATCAGAGAGCTGGGCTGGCCGAATTCGCCCAGCAGGCTGTCAGTGATTAGACAGCTGTTGGATGCCAGCTCCAGCACATGCCTGTCTATCCAGTCCTGCAGTGTTGTAAGCTTTGATCACTCATATACAAAGCAGGCAGTGAGTGAGGGTGTAATAATGGGGTATGGGGACCTGCTACATTCAGTGAGGAGAGTACTGATCTAAAATGCAGTAACTGTATGGTATAATAATGGAAGTTAGAGATGAGGGGATTTGGTGCAATCAGTGAATGGGGAAGTAATATACTGTAATAAAATATAATGAGGAAAAACAATAAATAATGTAAGGGGCATGTAGATGTGTAACAACAAAATGAGGACGACCCTTGCAGCATCAGTGTAATACAGGTCTTTACTCAGCATGAACCAGACACCAAGTGGAAGTAACAGGAGACAAACAGGAAGTGAGTCACCTCGACATGACATCATCTCACATGATGCACAGCATCCCCCCTTTCAAACTGGAAGAATGCAGAACATAGATGAAACAAATGCAACAATGTGACAATGTTAGACTTGAACAAAAGAAAAGACATTATACAATAAAGTCTTGGAACTTTGGGTTGGGTTTGGACACACGGTCCGATCTGGTAATGGTACACTGGAAACCTATAGGCATGTCCGCTGTGCCACCAGAGGGCTTTATTACTTCAGAAGTGGTCTCTGGGGAAGGACTGTCCATGCAAAGCGAATCATCACTGACATTGGTTGCAGCTGTGGTAGAAACTGATGAGTCAGGCTGTGTAGAGCTTTCTTCAGGTACACTTAACCGATGGCGGCGGTTGCGTTCATAGAGGGCATGATTAGACTGTACCACGTAACTATTTGGATGACCTGCAGGATGCTGAACCACTGCCATTCTGTCAAATCCTTGCTCGGTTTGCATACAGACAGGCTGGCCTGGAGACAGTGGTGGCAGGCGGTATATTGATCTGTCATAAGAAGCTTTGGCAGCCATTCTGTGCTTGCTGATGTCCTCTAGTACCTGTGGCTCTACTCTGAGTTGCAGGAGCTGCTTTGTCATTGGGATGCCTGTGTGGGTGCGCCGTGCTAATAGGCATTGTGCAGGGGATGGAAGTCCATCTTGGGGCATGTTTCTCAAGTTTAACAGTGCCAAGTATATGTCCGATCCATCTCGTGCACACTTCTCCATTAGGTGCTTTGCAGAGTGAACTGCACGCTCTGCCAATCCATTTGACTGTGGGTAGTGTGGACTACTAGTGATGTGCTGGAAGTGCCATGTGTTCGCAAAGTCCTTGAACTCTCTACTCTTGAATTGCATGACATTATCAGTGATCAGCTGCTGTGGGGTGCCATGTGCTGCAAAGTGTCTCTTCAGCTTTGCAATGTTCATTTGACTTGTGGTGCTGGGCAAGTAGTTTATCTTGAACCATCCTGAATAGGAGTCAACTAATACCAAGTACTCCTTCCACCTCCATTTGAATAGATCAGCCGCAAGAATGGACCACGGAAGATCAGGAATGTCATGGAGCAGCATGGGATCCCGTGGCAGGTGTGGACGCAAGGCATTGCAGGGTGCAGAAAACGAGACAGCACGGTCAATGTCACCGTACATGGAGGGCCAGAACGCGGTTTCACGGACTCTACGCTTGGTAGCCTCCAGGCTGGAGTGGCCCTGGTGTATCTGCTGGGTGTAGAACATCTGAAGGGCAGACAGAATCACAAAGCGATGACCCTGCAGGATGACACCATCAGACATGGTGAGCTCATCTCTCATACAGTAGAAGGAGCGAAAGCAGTGTGGTAGTTCCTTGGAAGACGATGGCCAGCCGTTGATAATTACAGCAGAGAGAAGCTGGCAAAGATTATCCTCAAGTGTAGCAGCACGACCTCATAGTCATCCTCAGCAGCGTTCATGTCAGTAGTCGAAAGGAAGGCTTGAGACAGAGCATCAGCAACGTACATTTCTTTGACTCGCTTATATATGGCATCCAGGTTGCAGCTTGAGCAACAAGTCCTGAATACAGGAAGAAGCAGAGTGGATGGGCTTCTTCAGTATGGTGATGAGAGACTGATGGTCGGTTTCCACCATGATAGGACGGCCATAGATGAAGTCATGGAAATGGTTGCAGGCGAACACCAGTGCCAACAGTTCTCTCTCAATTTGTGCATACCTGGTTTCAGTGTCAGTGAGAGCCCTGGAAGCAAAAGCCACCGGTCTGCGGTGTTGGAGGCACACTCTGACCACCTAGACCACTCTGTGAAGCGTCGGCAGAGAGGACTACAGAATCATGCATGTTGAGGTATTGCAGGACCAGTGGATTTGTCAGCATGGTCTTCAATCGATCAACAGCATTCATGTGTGCGTCCAGCCAACACCATTCTGAGTCCTGGTGGAGTAGCTGCCACAAAGGTGCCGTGGTTTCACTGTATTGCGGAACAAATTTAGACAGGTAGTTGGTCATCCCCAGGAAGCGCTGCAGTGCCTGTTGGTCAGCCGGAAGCGGCAATTGCTGGATAGCAGTGATTTTATTCGGGTCTGGTTTGATGCCTTGACTAGTGAGCACGTGGCCCACGTACGCCACTTCTGTAACTTTAAACTTGTATTTGTCTGGGTTGAGCTTGAGGTTCAAGGCACGGGCCCGTTCAAGTACCTGGTGCAGTCGCTGGTCGTGTTCTTCCTTGGTGCGGCCCAACACCAGGATGTCATCAATGATGATTTCACAGGGATAGCCTGCAAACAGTTGCTCCATGCAACGCTGGAAGACCTCACTGCACGTAGTGATTCCATAGGGCATGGAAAGGAAGACATACTGCTTCATGAAAGCGGTGAGCAGGGACAAAGCTCTGTCCAAAGGGATTTGCCAGAATCCGAACTTTGCATCCAGGGTACTGAAAACTGTGGCACCTGGCATGTCAGCAATCAGTTGCTCGATGGTGCGGAGAGGGTGATATGGACGCAGCAGTGCTTTGTTCATGTGTACTGGATCAATAAAAAGATGTACAGTCCCATCCTTTTTTGATGCGGCCACCATGGCGGACACCCACTGTGTTGCTTCCTCTATGGGGGCAATGACACCCAATTGAGTCATTCTGTGGATTTCTTTAATGATTTTGTCTTTCGTTGTGAATGGAACCCTCCGGAAGGCACAGACAGTAGGTACAATGGAGTCATCCAGCCTCATATGGTACACAACAGGAAGCTTGCCAAGTGTACTGCAAACAAATAAATCCTGAAAGTCTTTTATCTCTGGGACGGTCATCTGTATTGCGTGTACCTCAGGCCCCAATTTGAGAAGGCCTAGCTTCATACTGCAGGGAGGCCTAGCAGTGGTTTTACCTTTTGATCGACAATGTGGAATAGCAAATCAGTACAGGTAAACTTTAGCGTTGTGGTACCCAGTGTGGTGGTGATCTGGCCACCATAAGCTATCAAGTTGATCTTGTCTTGTGGGTTTACGTGTGCAGTTGGATCTATTTCACGTAGTTGTTTGTAGGATATGACATAGATAGGACTGAAATAGGATTCCCTTGGCAAACACATAACTCAGACTATGGTGTAACTATGGCCACACACACCCACGACCTTACCCCAACACATTTCTCATACCCCTTTGCATAGCCAGTTGCCAGCCCAGTTGACACCCAGAAATGCCCGAATAGAAAGAAGCATTAGAGATATGTCTGACTCCATATTGTCTGGAGATGCACAAAGATGTGTTTGCTCGCTGCAGTCAGGATTGTACAGTTTTCTAAACTCGCTAGTGTACTGTATATATACTTCTTAGAATCATGCCCATTACACGCTCCTCCCCCACTCTAACAATGGAATGTGCTCTGTAAAGTGCTATGGGGGAGATGTACTAAACCTTGGAGAGTGATAAAGTGGAGAGAGACAAAGAACCAACCAATCAGCTCCTGACTGCCATGTTACAGGCTGTGTTTGAAAAATGACAGGAGCTGGTTGGTTGGTTGGTTGGTTGGTTGGTTGGTAGTTTATCTCTCTCCACTGGTATCACTCCCCAAGGCTTAGTACATTATTTTGCCCCTACATATGATTGTTAATAAATAAATAAATGTTGATAAATTAAGAAATAAAATAAATGTGGCAAACCTACTAAGAAGAATATAAATCTACCAACTTGAGGAATTTCTCTGTTACCTGCCAAATGAATGCCCTCCCTGGACAATCTCTCACACTCAGCCTCTGCTCAGTCTGTAACCTAGAAGCCTCTTGAGTAGAATCTGCGCCTAAATCATGTTTGTAAGTAAAGCAAATTATCAAGCAACCGAGCAAAACCACACTGCACTGAAGGTGGGGCAGATTTAACGTGCAGAGAGACTTAGATTTGGGTGTGTTATATGTTTTCTGTGCAGGGTAAATACTGGCTGCTTTTGCATGTGGTCCATGAATGTTAGGCAGCTTTATTTTTACACTGCAATTTAGATTTCAGTTTGAAAACACCCCACAAAGAACAGGATTATAGGAGGGGCAACAGGGTAGGTCGTCACAGGGCCCCCACACACTGTCCCCCAGACTCTCAACTCAGAGGCATATCGATAACTGGTGCATAACACCGCGGTCTGCAGTCAGTGACATTAACAGAAGTACTGATAATGAAACAGACTGACTCATTATTAGTACACTGCGGGCAGTTCCAGCAGGAATGAAGCAGCGCACTGGAGGAGAGGAGAGGGCCCTTCCCAACCCGCTCAGCCTCTCTCTCCAAACCCCTCTCTGCCGGGCACTGTTTCTGAATTTCCCATCTGTGGGGGCCGCAGCTGCCAAGTGCCCTGCCACCAGGTAGGCACCACACTCATCTTCAGCCACCCACTGCAGCCAAGAGAGGAGGAAGGATGGGGAGAGGTGAGAAGGTACTCTTTACCCCAATCCCCGCTCTGGACAGCAGGGATAGAGAGGACTGAGCTGGGGAGAGAGAGAGTTTCAGAAACAGGCAGCCCTCTCTCTCTCTCTCTCTCTCTCTCTCTCTCTCTATATATATATAAATCTATCTATCTATCTATCTATCTATCTATCTATCTATCTATCTATCTATCTATCTATCAATCAGTATTTGATAGGGACCCCCACAACTTTATTGCCCAGGGGCCTCCACAGAACTTAATCTGGCCCTGGCCCCACCCAAATCTAAATCTCTCACATGTTACAATTTGATTTACTTGCAAACATGACTCGGGTTCTCTATCCTATCACTTACCTGTACTGCAGTAGCTCTGAAGTTTTTGTTCCTTACCAGTCACACAAGTGAACTTTCCCCCTTTAAATCGCCTTACTCCTTACCCTCTCGCTCCTCCACTTTGGAGACTCCTCGCCTTTAAAAAGAAAAATGCTTGAACCCTTTAAATATTCTGCTTCATCAGTTTTTTGTTTACGCAATATATATAACAGCTATAAATCTTTATGTACAGTGCAGTGTGATATTACGTCTTCCTTCCTATTAATGCTTTCAATAAATTAGAAAAAAACGTACAGTATGTGCAGAATGTACTTTTTATGTTATACATATAAATTTATTACTACTAAGAAAAAATCGTTTTCCACATAATTAATTTAAATATAATACAGCTAAAATATTCCACTAATTAGATTTGTTGTAAGTGCGCCATTTGATCTAACAATATAAATGTAAATACATTTTTTTAATCAAAACGTTAAACTGAAATTTACCTCAGAAGACATTTTTCAATCGATATGTAATTATATAAGGCGCATACATTTCAGTGCTAATACACAGTTGTTGGCCTCTAATCGCTCTCTCCAAGTTTTGACAATAAAGTTTTAGTTTTTTTTCTTTATTGTGACAAGGCGCGCATGACACCATGATGTCATGCATGACACACTACTATCTAAGGAGCCGCTCGCACAGCCAACTGAGGAACAGCCGCCCAAAAGACAAGCTAAGTGAGTGTGGGCTGCAGGGGGCTGGATGCTGTTCTGGCTGGGGAAAGAGGGGGCTGGCTGGAGTGACAGTATTGTGATGACTGAACACACAGGGACTTCCTGGAAAGACAGGGGAGAGAGGGGTTGGCTGGTGAGATAAAAGGTGACTGGCTAGAGAGACAGAAGGGGGCTGGCTGAGGGGACGGGCTGGCTGTAGAGACAGAAGGGGGCTGGCTGGGGAGACAGGGGCTGGCTGTAGAGACAGAAAGGGGCTGAATGGGGAGATAGGGCTGGGTGGTGAGACAGAAGAGGGCTAGCTGGGGAGACAGGGGCTGGGTGGTGAGACAGAACGGGGCTGGCTGAGGAGACAGGGGCTGGGTGGTGAGACAGAAGGGGGCTGGCTTAGGAAACATGGACTGGTTGGAGAGACAGAAGGGTGCTGGTTGGGTAGACAGAGGTTGGCTGGTGAGACAAAAGGGGGCTAGCTGGGAAGACAGGGACTGGCTGGTGAGATATTGCCTGGGTGTTGGCTGGGAAGACAGACTGGCTGGAGATACAGAAGAGGGCTGGCCCTGGAGATGAGCTGGTTGAATAGGCAGAAGGGTGCTGGCTGGAGAGACAGGGGCTGGGTGATGAGACAGAAGAGGGCTGGCTGGGGAGACACGGGCTAGCTCGTGAGATAGAAAGGGGTTGGCTGGAGGGACAGGCTGGCTGGAGAGAATGAAGGGGGCTGGTTGGGGTGCAGGGGCTGGCTGGTGAGACAGAAGGGGGTGGGCTGCCTGGGAGCACTACCATCTATTTCACCTCTGGGCGCCTAGTATGAACTTATGTCCCTGATACACACTATTAAGTTTAATTATGATTACAGTATATCTAGGCTAGCAGTGATTAAGTACATGAAGAATGTCATAGCAGTACACATCTGCCAATGTGGTTTTGAAGAGGACCTGACCATTTGATTTTCTATTCTCTTGAGTTGCATATTTAATGAGAGGCTTGAATGTCTACAGTAAATCTCTTGATTTGGTGATTACTGACCCTCCTTTCCTCCTTTTTTGTAGTGATAAGCGGGTTCGGTTCCTCGGAATCCGAACCTGCCCGAACTTCACCTTTTTTTTACACGGGTCCGAGCGACTCGGATCCTCCCGCCTTGCTCGGTTAACCCGAGCGCGCCCGAACGTCATCATCCCGCTGTTAGATTCTCGAGAGACTTGGATTCTATATAAGGAGCCGCGCGTCGCCGCCATTTTCACACGTGCATTGAGATTGATAGGGAGAGGACGTGGCTGGCGTCCTCTCCGTAATAGAAAAGACTAAGTCTAAGAGTGACATTGTTATAATTGTGGGGAGGATTGGGGACGGGGAGCAGCTGTTAGGGAGTACAGTGCAGGGTTTTGATTACACCACCAGTGAGTTTAATCCGTTGTTTCTCTGCCTGAAAAAAAACGCTCCACCATATCTGTGCTCACTCAGTGTGCTGCACTGCTGCATATATCTGTGCTGAGTGCACTGCTCACACTGCCTAATTGTGGGGACTGGGGAGCAGTTATAGCAGGAGTACAGTGCACAGTTTTGCTGACAGTGACCACCAGTCCAGTATACGTTTGTCTGCCTGAAAAACACTGTGGTGTTTTTTTTTTTCTTCATGCTAGTTTGTTTAGCAGTCTGCTGACAGTGTCCACCAGGTCCGTTATACAGTATATTATATATATATAAGCAGAAGTACGGTAGGCCACGGCTGTACCTACCTCTGTGTCGTCAGTGCACTCGTCGTCCATAAGTATAAGTAATACTATACTATCCATCCATCTACATTGTATACCTGTGGTGTTTTTTTTTTCTTTCTTCATACTAGTTTAGCTGTCTGCTGACAGTGTCCACCAGGTCCGTTATACAGTATATTATATATATATATATAAGCAGCAGTACGGTAGGCCACGGCTGTACCTACCTCTGTGTCGTCAGTGCACTCGTCGTCCATAAGTATAAGTAATACTATACTATCCATCCATCTACATTGTATACCTGTGGTGTTTTTTTTTTTCTTTCTTCATACTAGTTTAGCAGTCTGCTGACAGTGTCCACCAGGTCCGTTATACAGTATATTATATATATATATATAAGCAGCAGTACGGTAGGCCACGGCTGTACCTACCTCTGTGTCGTCACTCGTCGTCCATAAGTATAAGTAATACTATACTATCCATCCATCTACATTGTATACCTGTGGTGTTTTTTTTTTCTTTCTTCATACTAGTTTAGCAGTCTGCTGACAGTGTCCACCAGGTCCGTTATACAGTATATTATATATATATAAGCAGAAGTACGGTAGGCCACGGCTGTACCTACCTCTGTGTCGTCACTCGTCGTCCATAAGTATAAGTAATAATAGTATACTATCCATCCATCTACATTGTATACCTGTGGTGGCTTTTAGTTGTGCGCAAAATATGGAGAACAAAAATGTGTAGGTTAAAAAAATAGGGAAAGATCAAGATCCACTTCCACCTCGTGCTGAAGCTGCTGCCACTAGTCATGGCCGAGATGATGAAATGCCATCAACGTCGTCTGCCAAGGCCGATGCCCAATGTCATAGTACAGAGCATGTAAAATCCAAAACACAAAATATCAGTAAAAAAATTACCCAAAAATCAAAATTAAAAGCGTCTGAGGAGAAGCGTAAACTTGCCAATATGTCATTTACGACACGGAGTGGCAAGGAACGGCTGAGGCCCTGGCCTATGTTCATGGCTAGTGGTTCAGCTTCACATGAGGATGGAAGCACTCATCCTCTCGCTAGAAAAAAGAAAAGACTTGCGGCAAAAGCAAGGCAAAGAACTGTGCGTTCTTCGAAATCCCAAATCCCAAAGGAGAGTCCAGTTGTGTCGGTTGCGATGCCTGACCTTCCCAACACTGGACGGGAAGAGCTTGCGCCTTCCACCATTTGCACGCCCCCTGCAAGTGTTGAAAGGAGCACCCGCAGTCCAGTTCCTGATAGTGAAATTGAAGATGTCAGTGTTGAAGTACACCAGGATGAGGATATGGGTGTTGCTGGCGCTGGGGAGGAAATTGACAAGGAGGATTCTGATGGTGAGGTGGTTTGTTTAAGTCAGGCACCCGGGGAGACACCTGTTGTCCGTGGGAGGAATATGGCCATTGACATGCCTGGTGAAAATACCAAAAAAATCAGCTCTTTAGTGTGGAAGTATTTCAACAGAAATGCGGACAACAGGTGTCAAGCCGTGTGTTGCCTTTGTCAAGCTGTAATAAGTAGGGGTAAGGACGTTAACCACCTCGGAACATCCTCCCTTATACGTCACCTGCAGCGCATTCATAATAAGTCAGTGACAAGTTCAAAAACTTTGGGCGACAGCGGAAGCAGTCCACTGACCAGTAAATCCCTTTCTTTTGTAACCAAGCTCGCGCAAACCACACCACCAACTCCCTCCGTGTCAATTTCCTCCTTACCCAGGAAAGCCAATAGTCCTGCAGGCCATGTCACTGGCAAGTCTGACGAGTCCTCTCCTGCCTGGGATTCCTCCGATGCATCCTTGAGTGTAATGCCTACTGCTGCTGGCGCTGCTGTTGTTGCTGCTGGGAGTCGATCGTCATCCCAGAGGGGAACTCGGAAGACCACTTGTACTACTTCCAGTAAGCAATTGACTGTCCAACAGTCCTTTGCGAGGAAGATGAAATATCACAGCAGTCATCCTGTTGCAAAGCGGATAACTGAGGCCTTGACAACTATGTTGGTGTTAGACGTGCGTCCGGTATCCGCCGTTAGTTCACAGGGAACTAGACAATTTCTTGAGGTAGTGTGCCCCCGTTACCAAATACCATCTAGGTTCCACTTCTCTAGGCAGGCGATACCGAGAATGTACACGGACGTCAGAAAAAGACTCACCAGTGTCCTAAAAAATGCAGTTGTACCCAATGTCCACTTAACCACGGACATGTGGACAAGTGGAGCAGGGCAGACTCAGGACTACATGACTGTGACAGCCCACTGGGTATTGCCTCCCGCTGCAAGAACAGCAGCGGCGGCACCAGTAGCAGCATCTCGCAAACGCCAACTCGTTCCTAGGCAGGCTACGCTTTGTATCACCGCTTTCCAGAATACGCACACAGCTGACAACCTCTTACGGCAACTGAGGAAGATCATCGCAGAATGGCTTACCCCAATTGGACTCTCCTGGGGATTTGTGGCATCGGACAACGCCAGCAATATTGTGCGTGCATTACATCTGGGCAAATTCCAGCACGTCCCATGTTTTGCACATACCTTGAATTTGGTGGTGCAGAATTATTTAAAAACCGACAGGGGCGTGCAAGAGATGCTGTCGGTGGCCAGAAGAATTGCGGGCCACTTTCGGCGTGCAGGCACCGCGTACAGAAGACTGGAGCACCACCAAAAAAACCTGAACCTGCCCTGCCATCATCTGAAGCAAGAGGTGGTAACGAGGTGGAATTCAACCCTCTATATGCTTCAGAGGATGGAGGAGCAGCAAAAGGCCATTCAAGCCTATACATCTGCCCACGATATAGGCAAAGGAGGTGGAATGCACCTGTCTCAAGCGCAGTGGAGAATGATTTCAACGTTGTGCAAGGTTCTGCTGCCCTTTGAACTTGCCACACGTGAAGTCAGTTCAGACACTGCCAGCCTGAGTCAGGTCATTCCTCTCATCAGGCTTTTGCAGAAGAAGCTGGAGGCATTGAAGGAGGAGTTAAACAGAGCGATTCCGCTAGGCATGTGGGACTTGTGGATGGAGCCCTTCATTCGCTTAACCAGGATTCACGTGTGGTCAATCTGTTGAAATCAGAGCACTACATTTTGGCCACCGTGCTCGATCCTAGATTTAAAACCTACGTTGGATCTCCCTTTCCGGCAGACACAAGTCTGCAGGGGTTCAAAGAACTGCTGGTGAGAAAATTGTCAAGTCTAGCGGAACGCGACCTGTCAACATCTCCTCCTTCACATTCTCCCGCAACTGGGAGTGCGAGGAAAAGGCTACGAATTCCGAGCCAACCCGCTGGCGGTGATGCAGGGCAGTCTGGAGCGACTGCTGATGCTGACTTCTGGTCCGGACTGAAGGACCTGCCAACGATTACTGACATGTCGTCTACTGTCACTGCATATGATTCTCTCACCATTGAAAGAATGGTGGAGGATTATATGAGTGACCGCATCCAAGTAGGCACGTCAGACAGTCCGTACGTATACTGGCAGGGAAAAGAGGCAATTTGGAGGCCCTTGCACAAACTGGCTTTATTCTACCTAAGTTGCCCTCCCTCCAGTGTGTACTCCGAAAGAGTGTTTAGTGCCGCTGCTCACCTTGTCAGCAATCGGCGTACGAGGTTACAACCAGTCATTTCAGTCACAGACGTGTGGCAGACCCTGTCGCTGAAATGATGGGTTGGTTAAAGTGTGCATGTCCTGTTTATACAACATAAGGGTGGGTGGGAGGGCCCAAGGACAATTCCATCTTGCACTTCTTTTTTATTTCATTTTTCTTTGCGTCATGTGCTGTTTGGGGAGTATTTTTTGGAAGGGCCATCCTGCGTGACACTGTAGTGCCACTCCTAGATGGGCCAGGTGTTTGTGTCGGCCACTAGGGTCGCTTAGCTTACTCACACAGCTACCTCATTGCGCCTCTTTTTTTTCTACTTTGCGTCATGTGCTGTTTGGGGAGTATTTTTTGGAAGGGCCATCCTGCGTGACACTGCAGTGCCACTCCTAGATGGGCCAGGTGTTTGTGTCGGCCACTAGGGTCGCTTAGCTTACTCACACAGCTACCTCATTGCGCCTCTTTTTTTTCTACTTTGCGTCATGTGCTGTTTGGGGAGTATTTTTTGGAAGGGCCATCCTGCCTGACACTGCAGTGCCACTCCTAGATGGGCCAGGTGTTTGTGTCGGCCACTAGGGTCGCTTAGCTTACTCACACAGCTACCTCATTGCGCCTCTTTTTTTTCTTCTTTGCGTCATGTGCTGTTTGGGGAGTATTTTTTGGAAGGGCCATCCTGCTTGACACTGCAGTGACACTCCTAGATGGGCCAGGTGTTTGTGTCGGCCACTAGGGTCGCTTAGCTTACTCACACAGCTACCTCATTGCGCCTCTTTTTTTTCTTCTTTGCGTCATGTGCTATTTGGGGAGTATTTTTTGGAAGGGCCATCCTGCCTGACACTGCAGTGCCACTCCTAGATGGGCAAGGTGTTTGTGTCGGCCACTAGGGTCGCTTAGCTTACTCACACAGCTACCTCATTGCGCCTCTTTTTTTTCTTCTTTGCGTCATGTGCTGTTTGGGGAGTATTTTTTGGAAGGGCCATCCTGCGTGACACTGCAGTGCCACTCCTAGATGGGCCAGGTGTTTGTGTCGGCCACTAGGGTCGCTTAGCTTACTCACACAGCTACCTCATTGCGCCTCTTTTTTTTTTCTTTGCGTCATGTGCTGTTTGGGAAGTATTTTTTGGAAGGGCCATCCTGTGTGACACTGCAGTGCCACTCCTAGATGGGCCAGGTGTTTGTGTCGGCCACTAGGGTCGCTTAGCTTACTCACACAGCTACCTCATTGCGCCTCTTTTTTTTCTTCTTTGCGTCATGTGCTGTTTGGGGAGTATTTTTTGGAAGGGCCATCCTGCCTGACACTGCAGTGCCACTCCTAGATGGGCAGGTGTTTGTGTCGGCCACTAGGGTCGCTTAGCTTACTCACACAGCTACCTCATTGCGCCTCTTTTTTTTCTTCTTTGCGTCATGTGCTGTTTGGGGAGTATTTTTTGGAAGGGCCATCCTGCCTGACACTGCAGTGCCACTCCTAGATGGGCAAGGTGTTTGTGTCGGCCACTAGGGTCGCTTAGCTTACTCACACAGCTACCTCATTGCGCCTCTTTTTTTTCTTCTTTGCGTCATGTGCTGTTTGGGGAGTATTTTTTGGAATGGCCATCCTGCGTGACACTGCAGTGCCACTCCTAGATGGGCCAGGTGTTTGTGTCGGCCACTAGGGTCGCTTAGCTTAGCCATCCAGCAACCTCGGTGCAAATTTTAGGACTAAAAATAATATTGTGAGGTGTGAGGTGTTCAGAATAGACTGAAAATGAGTGTAAATTATGGTTATTGAGGTTAATAATACTATGGGATCAAAATGACCCCCAAATTCAATGATTTAAGCTGTTTTTTAGGGTTTTTTTGAAAAAAACACCCGAATCCAAAACACACCCGAATCCGACAAAAAAAATTCGGTGAGGTTTTGGCAAAACGCGTTCGAACCCAAAACACGGCGGCGGAACCGAACCCAAAACCAAAACACAAAACCCGAAAAATGTCCGGTGCACATCACTACTTTTTTGGTGTTTTGGTTGGTTTTAAGTATTTTAGAGTATGTTGCCTATTTTAGATGGGAAATAATGGCAGACCATCATTCTGGGTGTAATACTATATATTTTGGGTGCACTCACCTCCGTTGACTGGTATTTGACTGTACCACCCTAAGGGGGCAGTATCATAACCCTTACTAATGGATAGTCAAAGTTGAAGATAGAACGGTTGTCCTGTATTTGTTAGGCCTAGACACCTTGGGGGTCATTCCGAGTTGTTCGCTCTGTAAATTTCTTCGCATCGCAGCGTTTTTCCACTTAGTGCGCATGCGCAATGTTCGCACTGCGACTGCGCCAAGTAAATTTGCTATGCAGTTAGGAATTTTACTCACGGCTTTTTCATCGTTCTGGTGATCGTAATGTGATTGACAGGAAGTGGGTGTTTCTGGGCGGAAACTGGCCGTTTTATGGGAGTGTTTGAAAAAACGCTACCGTTTCTGGGAAAAACGCGGGAGTGGCTGGAGAAACGGAGGAGTGTCTGGGCGAACGCTGGGTGTGTTTGTGACGTCAAACCAGGAACGACAAGCACTGAACTGATCGCAGATGCCGAGTAAGTCTGGAGCTACTCAGAAACTGCTAAGAGAGGTCTAATCGCAATATTGCGAATACGTCGTTCGCAATTTTAAGAAGCTAAGATTCACTCCCAGTAGGCGGCGACTTAGCGTGAGCAAATCTGCTAAAAGCAGCTTGCGAGCGAACAACTCGGAATGACCCCCCTTGTGCGGTATCTGCCTGCAATGCATGTCATGGTTAGTTGGGTCTAGCCATCCTTTCATTGCCACTATACAGATTCTCTATTATTAACATTTCAAATTAGTAGCTAACTTTTCTGCCAAAGTTTACATATCTGAATCTTTATTTATTATGATAATATTAATTTATGGTTTAGGGGACGAGTGTGTGACAACACATTTCAGCCCTAAGATTTACAGATATATGGAGAAAACCAAAATATGTACAGTATATCAATTTATATCTTACCTCATTTATTGCTTACTTATTTAGTGTACTTATTTAGCATTTTCTATGAACATCAGAAATATTGTATATCAATTCCCTCAATTACAGCAGTTAGTTATCTTTTTATATTTTCAGTCAGCTGTGATTTTCAGTCCATTGTATAAGACACTCGTTATTTTTCTGTGTGTCATAAGGTTATATGAAGAATGTTTTTTCCCTAATTTCCCGTGACTATATCTGCCACTTTTATGCATACTTTAATTTAGAATCCCATTCAAATGAATGGAGGGGCATTTTAGGAGCATCTTAGGGGCACATCTGAAGACTCTGAGCACTTCATATACACTCCAAAAAAATCCGGCTGGATCTATGCTTCAGGTTGTCTTAGAAACAAGCTAGGACCTCAGACAATTTTCATTTTATGTTGTACAATTAAAGGATAAAATGATACACTTAGTGCAAAAGGAGTACTTAATTCTAATATACAAATTTAAAAATGGCGCCTAGGTAATGAGATACACACAGCGTTTTAATATGCAACTGTAACTTTTAAGATTATCCATAGGTTTCCTGACAATAATTAATACCATCTTCAAAAGCATAATGACCTGCTATAAATCTCAAGGGAGGCCATTAGCTTTACACTCTTTTTCTTCATTCAGAAATATGAGGCCTAAACTGCAGTTATTAACCAGTTGCCATTGCCCGTGGTGATCCCTCGGAGTGTACGGCAGATGCAAACATTCAAATCAGACTCATTTTCCTCATGGTTTTTATTTCCACAAAACTTTACTGATTTAGAAATGTGGGTAATGTGTGCTAATTTGACAATGACAACAATGTGAACATTGTTAGAGTTTTGCAGATATCGACATGTTACAGTATCTGTTGACATTTCAACAATGTTGACAGCATAACTGTAAACGTTGTGCTGTCAACATTCTGAATGTTGACATTGTGACCGTCGACATGCTGACCCCGTATTCCGAATATGGGGGGAAATGTAATAGGGTGTGAGAAACAGGATGTGAGTGTTTTCCTGTTTTTTTTAGAGTTGCAATCATTTACATTGCAAAACCAAGTTGATTTTGCCATGTTTATAATTGCCACTTTAAAAAAAACAGGAAAACTCTCACAAAATCTCTCACTTCCTGATTGTCAGGGGTAGATGTACTAAAATGGGAGTGCTATTTAAGAAGGGATGTTGCCCAAAGCAACCAATCAGATTCTATTTCTCATTTATCTAGCACCTTCTAGAAGATAATACCTGGAATCTGATTGGTTGCTATGGGCAACATCCCATCTTAAATAGAACTCCCATCTTAGTAAATTTAACCCTCACACTCTATTACATTCCCCCCGTGTGTGATGTTCAAACTACTTGCAATTTTAAGAGCTAATCCAATTAGGTGCGAGTTGCCTTGTGTGAGTTCCGAGTTGACGTTTTCAGGGAAAATTCGGAATGCAAATTTATTTTGCAATCCAATTATGAACTCACACTGAAGTAGAGATGTGTGGCTGGCACTTTTCGTGTTTTGTGTTTTGGTTTTACTTCTAATTCCACTTTCGTGTTTTGGTTTTGGCTTGGTTTTGCCAAAACCACCCTTTTGTGTTTTGGTTTTGGATCTGGATGATTAAAAAAAAAAAAAAACATAAAAAGGCTATCACAGAATTTGGGGGTAATTTTGATCCTACGGTATTATTAACCTTAATAATATTAATTTCAACACATGTCCAGTCTATTCTGAACACCTCACACCTCACAATATTGTTTCTAGGCCAAAAGGTTGCACTGAAGTTGCAGGATGACTAAGCTAAGCGACACAAGTGGACAACACAAACACCTGGCCCATCTAGAAGTGGCACTGCAGTGGCAGACAGGAGGGCAGATATAAAAAAAGGCCCCAAACAGCACCTCATGCAAAGAAGTAGAAGAGGTGCAATGAGGTTGCTGTATGACTAAGCCAAGCGACACAAACAATTGGCCCATCTAGGAGTGGCACTGCAGTGGCAGAAAGGAGAGCAGATATAAAAAAAAGGCCCCAAACAGCACCTCATGCAAAGATGTAGAAGAGGTGCAATGAGGTAGCTGTATGACTAAGCCAAGCGACACAAACAATTGGCCCATCTAGGAGTGGCACTGCAGTGGCCGACAGGATGGCACTTTTAAAAAACTAGGCCCCAAACAGCACCTCATGCAAAGATGTAGAAGAGGTGCAATGAGGTAGCTGTATGACTAAGTCAAGTAGCACAAACAATTGGCCATCTAGGAGTGGCACTGCAGTGTCAGACAGGAGGGCAGATATAAAAAAAAATGTCCCCAAACAGCACTTCGTGCAAAGATGTAGAAGAGGTACAATGAGGTAGCTGTATGACTAAGCCAAGCGACACAAACAATTCCCACCGGAATTATACAGCAACATCACTGGAACTATATGGCAATATAACTGGAATTATATGGCAGTACCACTGGGCATATACGGAAGTGTCAGACAGGATGGCACTTTAAAAAAAGAGTCCCCAAACAGCACATGATGCAAAGAAGAAAAAGAGGTGCAAGATGGAATTGTCCTTGGGCCCTCCCGCCCACCCTTATGTTGTATAAAAAGGACATGCACACTTTAACAAACCAATCATTTCAGCAACAGGGTCTGCCACATGACTGTGGCTGAAATGACTGGTTTGTTTGGGCCCCCACCAAAAAAGAAGCAATCAATCTCTCCTTGCACAAACTGGCTCTACAGAGGCAAGATGTCGACCTCATCCTCATCCTCCGATTCCTAACCCCTTTCACTGTGTACATCCTCCTCCTCACAGAGTATTAATTTGTCCCCACTAGAATCCACCATCACAGGTCCCTGTGTACTTTCTGGAGACAATTGCTGGTAAAGGTCTTCCCGGAGGAATTTATAATTAATTTTGATGAACATCATCTTCTCCACATTTTGTGGAAGTAACCTCTTACGCCGATCGTTGACAAGGTTACCGGATGCACTAAACACTTTTTCGGAGTACACACTAGAGGGGGGGCAACTTAGGTAAAATAAAGCCAGTTTGGGCAAGGGCATCCAAATTACCTCTTTTTCCTGCCAGTATACATACGGACTGTCTCATGCCTACTTGGATGCTGTCACTCATATAATCCTCCACCATTCTTTCAATGGTGACAGAATCATATGCAGTGACAGTAGACATGTCAGTAATCGTTGGAAGGTCCTTCAGTCCGGACCAGATGTCAGCTTTCACTCCTGACTGCCCTGCATCACCGCCAGCGGGTGGGCTAGGAAATCTTATCGTTTTCCGTGCAGCCCCAGTGGTGGAAGAAATTGAAGGAGGAGCTGTTGACGGGTCACATTCAGCTTGAGTTGACAATTTACTCCCCAGCAGGTCTTTGCACCTCTGCACACTTGCCGGAAAGAGAGATACAACGTAGGCTTTAAACCTAGGATCGAGAACGGTGGCCAAAATGTAGTGCTCAGATTTCAACAGATTGACCACCCTTGAATCCTGGCAAAGCGAATGAAGGGCTCCATCCACAAGTCCCATATACTTAGCAGAATCTCTCCGTCTTAGCTCCTCCTTTAGTTTCTCCAGCTGCTTCTGAAAAAGCCTGATGAGGGGAATGACCTGTCTCAAGCTGGCAGTGTCTGAACTGACTTCACATGTGGTAAGTTCAAAGGGTTGGAGAACCTTGCACAAGACCGAAATCATTCTCCACTGTGCTTGAGTCCGGTACATTCCCCCTCATTTGCCTATATCGTAGGTGGATGTATAGGCTTTAATGGCCTTTTGCTGCTCCTCCATCCTCTGAAGCATATAGAGTGTTGAATTCCACCTCGGTACCACCTCTTGCTTCAGTTGATGGCAGGGCAGGTGCAGGAGTGTTTGCTGGTGCTCCATCTTCGGCACGCAGTGGCAGAATGTCGAAAGTGGCCCGCAATTTTTTGGGCCACTGACAGCATCTCCTGTACACCCCTGTCATTTTTCAAAAAAATCTGCACCACCAAATTAATTGTATGTGCAAAACATGGGACGTGCTGGAATTTGTCCAGTTGTAATGCACTTATTGGTGGCGTTTCCGATATCACAAATTCCCAGGAGAGTCTAAGTGGGGTAAGCCAATGCGGTGATGTCTCTCAGTTCCGGGAGAGGTTGTCAGCTGTGTGCCTGTTATGGAAAGCGGTGATACACAGCGTAGCCTGCCAAGAAACAAGTTTTGATTTGCGAGATGCTGCTACTGGTGCCGCTGCTGCTGTTGTTGCTGCGGGAGGCAATACGTCTACCCAGTGGGCTGTCACAGTCATATAGTCCTTAGTCTGCCCTGTTCCACATGTCCGTGGTTAAGTGGACACTGGACACAACCGCATTTTTTAGGACACTGGTGACACTTTTTCTGACGTCTCTGTACATTCTCGGTATCTCCTGCCCAGTGAAGGGGAACCTAGATGGGATTTGGTACCGGGGACACAATACCTCCATCAATTGTCTTAAACCCACTGCACTAAAGGCGGATAGCGGACGCACGTGTAACACCAACATAAGTGTCAAGGCCTCAGTTATCCGCTTTGCAACAGGATGACTGCTGTCATATTTCATCTTCCTCACAAAGGACTGTTGGACAGTCAGTTGCTTAGTTGAAGTAGTACAAGTGGTCTTCCGACTTCCCCTCTGGGATGACGATCGACTCCCAGCAGCAACAACAGCAGTGGCAGCAACAGCAGGCGTACCACTCAAGGATCCTCCGGAGGAATCCCGGTTAGGAGAGGACTCAGTCTTGCCAAGGACATGGCCTGCAGGACTACTGACGTTCATGGCTGAGGAGGAAGTTGACGTTGAGGGAGTTGGTGTTGTGGCTTGCAAGAGCTTGGGTACAAGAGTAAGATGGGATTTAGGTGTCATTAGACTGCTTATGCTCTTACCCAAAGTTTCACAACTTGACACTGACTTCTGATGAATGCGCTGCCCTTGACGTATAAGGTAGGATGTTCCTAGGTGGTTAACATCCTTACTCCTACTTATTACAGATTGACAGAGGCAACACACGGCTTGACACCTGTTGTCTGGATTTGTGGAGAAATAATTCCACACCGGAGATGGCTTTTTTGGTCTTTTGCCGAGGCATGACAATGTGCTTCTTCATCCCACGGACAACAGGTGTCTCCCCCGGTGCCTCATTTAAACAAACTACATCACCATCAGAATCCTCATCGTCAACTTCCTCCTCAGCGCCAGCAACACCCATATCCTCAACCTGGTGTACTTCAACAGTGACATCTTCAATTTGAATATCATAAACTGGACTGTGGGTGCTCCTTTCAGCACTTGCAGGGGGCGTGCAAATGGTGGAAGAAGCCACCTCTTCCCATCCAGTGTTGGGAAGGTCAGGCATCGCAACCGCCGACACACTTGGACTCTCCTTGGGGATTTGTGATACCATCTCAGAACGCACAGTTCTTTTCTATGCTTTTTCCAGCTTAACTCTTTTAATTTTTCTAGCGGGAGGATGAGGGCTTCCATCATCATGTGAAGCTGAACCACTAGTCATGAACATAGGCCAGGGCCTTAGCCGTTCCTTGCCACTCAGTGTCGTAAATGGCATATTGGCAAGTTTACGTTTCTCCTCAGACCATTTAAATTTATTTTTTGGGGGTCTTTTTACTGAACTTTGGCTTTTTGGATTTTACATGCCCTCTACTATCACATTGGGCATCGGTCTTGGCAGACGAAGTTGATGGCTTTTCATCGTCTATGTCATGGCTAGTGGCAGCAGCTTCAGCACTAGGAGGAAGTGATTCTTAATCTTTCCCTATTTTATCCTCTAAATTTTTGTTCTCGATTATTTTCTGGAGTTATAAAACACTATATGCTGCACAGGAGCACTGGACATATGGCAGCAGAGAATACCACTGTGACTGGTCACTGGAATGACTGATGGCTGATGCACAGGGCACTACCACTGGTCTGATGCAGGACAACACAGCAACACTGTAAGGGACTTGTTGTTGTTGTTGTTATTATTATTATTATTATTATTATTATTATTATACAGCAGCACTGGACATATGGCAGCAGAGTATACCACTGTTACTGCCTGGTCACTGGAATGGCTGATGCACAGGACACTACCACTGGTCTGATGCAGGACAACACAGCAACACTGTAAGGGACTTATTATTATACATCAGCACTGGACATATGGCAGCAGAGTATCCCACTGTGACTGCCTGGTCACTGGAATGACTGATGGCTGATGCACAGGACACTACCACTGGTCTGATGCAGGACAACACAGCAGCCCTGTAAGGGACTTATTATTATACAGCAGCACTGAACATATGGCAGCAGAGTATACCATTGTGACTGCCTGGTCACTGGAATGATTGATGGCTGATGCACAGGACACTACCACTGGTCTGATGCAGGACCACATAGCAACACTGTAAGGGACTTGTTATCATTATACAGCAGCACTGGACATATGGCAGCAGAGTATACCACTGTGACTGGTCACTGGAATGACTGATGGCTGATGCACAGGACACTACCACTGGACTGATGCAGCACAATACACCACCACTGGACTGGACTTATACAGCAGCACTGGACATACAGTATGGCAGCAAGAGAATACAACCACTGTGACTGGACAAATGCAGCACAAGACATGGACACTGAGGACACAGAGAACGGAGACACGTCCTCTCTCTACACTCTCCAATGCCTGAGTGAAAATGGCGGGGCGCGCGGCTCCTTATATGGAATCCAAATCCCGCAAGAATCCGACAGCGGGATGATTACGTTTTGCCTCGCTCTGGTTTTCGAGTCAGGCAGGAAAACCCGAGCCTGACTCGGATCCAGGCTCGGAGCGTGATGTCCGGAAGGGTCCAGATCTCTGAGAACCGAACCCGCTCATCTCTACACTGAAACAGAGTAAACTCACAGTTATCTGTTTGTGCCCCCTGAGGGTATGCAAAGGTGGGAAAAATCTTTGTTTTAAGGTAAAAGCATCCCAACTTTCTTTAGAACCCTATGGACCCCCCTCCCTTCATGACTAATTAGGCATTTAGAGGTTTTCAATCAGTTTTGGGTATAAAATTAACCAAAAATTAACTTTTTAGGGTTATGTGTGCCAAATTTAGTGAAAGCATTCATTTCATCCAAAACTAATTGCTTCGGATCAGTTTTTGGATCATTTTAAAACGGACATAAAATTACCCCACAAACACCCTTTTTTCTATTTATTTATTTTTTTGTAATTTTTGTTTAATTCTTTTACAATTAAATGGAAATTGTAAGCTTTTTACATTCTTTTACTTATCTAAAAAAGAAGTACAAATCTGCCATTTTATACCTTTTAAAAGTGTTGAATATTTTATTTCCCCCCCCCACTAACATCCTTCTATATGATTCTGCTAAAGAAATTGTCACTTTTCTGTGGTTCAGGAAGGTCTCCCCAACTTTTCATGCACTTTGCCCACATTGCATATTGTAGAATATTGGCTCACCCCTGCTATGAGCACTGTGAATCATAGGCATTTTTAATTGGATTGCAGAATTCTCGGGTGCGCGCATTCATGTGAAGTCTGCGAGTTTCATGAAACAAACTTGCACTTGAAGACTTGCACCTAACTCAGTGGTTCCCAAACTTTTTGGAATCATGGCACCCTAGAGTTTCAGAACTTTATTCACGGCACCCTTAGGCCAAAAATGTATTAGCGAGAAATTTAGAAATAAATATTAAATAAAAAATTGTGCATATATGTCATCTTTAGGGTCTATTATGTGGTGAGGAACAAGATTTGCTTCTGTTTGCCCACATATTTTATGATTGGCAGCCACCAGCACTGGTTTTGCCTATTACATTGACCAGAAATAATTTTGATTGGTCCTGGACCACCAATCCAAGGCACCCCTGCAAGTGTTCTGAGGCACCCCAGGGTGCCTAGGCACACAGTTTGGGAACCACTGACCTAACTGGATTGACCCCTAAGCATTATGTAGGCAAAGGTTTGGATTTTTTCTTTCTTTGTTTTGTTATATATTTTTTTAGAGTATATAAATGTAAAGCCTAGATATGGACAAATCACTATGAGATTGTGGAAAGATAGCAGATAGTGGGGTATATTTACTAAGGTCCCGATTTTGACCGAGATGGTGTTTTTTCTTCAAAGTGTCATCTTGGGAATTTACTAAACTCAAATCACGGCAGTGATGAGGGCATTCGTATTATTTTGGAAGTCCTAGGAAAAAATTACGAATCAATACACCATCGGTCAAATACGCCTGGAATTTGGTAGAAATCGGTCATTTACTAAAAAGTGCAAATCACAAACACTGCCGACAATAGCCAAACACTGCCGTGATAAAATACAAATCGTGAAAAAGTGCTAAAAAAACCCAGACCTGCTTTTTTTTACCGTGTTCGGAACCATGCATGTTTTTCATTGGGAAGGGGTGGGAAAGTGTTAATTTTTGTAAAAAAAAATGCATGGGGTCCCCCCTCCTAAGCAAAACCAGCCTCGGGCTCTTTGAGCCGGCCCTGGTTAAAAAAATATGGGGAAAAAAATTACAGGGGTTCCCCCATATTTAAACAACCAGCACCGGGCTCTGCGCCTGGTCCTGGTTCCAAAAATACGGGGGACAAAAAGCGTAGGGGTCCCCCGTATTTCTGAAACCAGCACCGGGCTCCACTAGCCAGATACATAATGCCACAGCCGGGGGACACTTTTATATTGGTCCCTGCGGCCCTGGCATTACATACCCAACTAGTCACCCCTGGCCGGGGTACCCTGGAGGAGTGGGGACCCCTTCAATCAAGGGGTCCCCCCCTCCAGCCACCAAAGGGCCAGGGGTGAAGCCCGAGGCTCTCCCCCCCATCCAAGGGCTGCGGATGGGGGGCTGATAGCCTTTTTGTCAAAAAATTAATATTGTTTTTAGTAGCAGTACTACAAGTCCCAGCAAGCCTCCCCCGCAAGCTGGTACTTGGAGAACCACAAGTACCAGCATGCGGTGGAAAACCGGGCCCGCCTGTACCTGTAGTACTACTACTAAAAAAATACCCCAATAAAAACAGAAGACACACACCTTGAAAGTAAAAGTTTAATACATACATCCACACCTCCATACACACATACTTACCTATGTTCACACGAGGGTCGGTCCTCTTCTCCATGTAGAATCCATGGGGTACCTGTTGGAAAAATTATACTCACATAATCCAGTGTAGTTCGGTCCTCTTCTTTTCTATTTGTAATCCACGTACTTTGCAAAATAAAAATACGGACACCCGACCACGCACTGAAAGGGGCCCCATGTTTTCACATGGGACCCCTTTCCCCGACTGCCAGGAACCCCCCCTGACTTCTGTCTAAGAGGGTTCCATCAGCCAATCAGGGAGCACCACGTTGTGGCACCCTCCTGATTGGCTGTGTGCTCCTGTAGTGTCTGTCAGGCAGCACACGGCAGTGATACAATGTAGCGCCTATGCGCTCCATTGTAACCAATGGTGGGAACTTTGTGGTCAGCGGTGAGATTAATTTCGGTTCTCCAAGTACCAGCTTGCGGGGGAGGCTTGCTGGGACTTGTAGTACTGCTACTAAAAACAATATTCATTTTTTGACAAAAAGGCTATCAGCCCCCCATCCGCAGCCCTTGGATGGGGGGGGGACAGCCTCGGGCTTCACCCCTGGCCCTTGGGTGGCTGGAGGGGGGGGACCCCTTGATTGAAGGTGTCCCCACTCTTCCAGGGTACCCCGGCCAGGGGTGACTAGTTGGGTATGTAATGCCAGGGCCGCAGGGACCAATATAAAAGTGTCCCCCGGCTGTGGCATTATGTATCTGGCTAGTGGAGCCCGGTGCTGATTTCAGAAATACGGGGGACCCCTACGCTTTTTGTCCCCCGTATTTTTGGAACCAGGACCAGGCGCAGAGCCCGATGTTGGTTGTTTAAATATGGGGGAACCCCTGTCATTTTTTCCCCCATATTTTTTCAACCAGGGCCAGCTCAAAGAGCCCGAGGCTGGTTTTGCTTAGGAGGGGGGACCACACGCATTTTTTTTTCCAGATTTTAACAATGATTTTTATTTTAATAAAGGTGCACAATGAAGCCCAGCACGGATCTCACAGATCCGGCCGAGATTCATTGTGTTAAAGTCGGCAGTGTTTTACAAGTCACTCACGTACAACACTGCAAAAAAATACGAATGACATCGACATCGGTAAATACGAAAATGCAGAATACGATAGCTTAGTAAATTAGTCGTAATAAATTCAAAAAGTTGCAACTTTACACTTTCGATGTCATTCGTGATTGAACTTTAACCTCAATCGGGAAAATACAATTTTTAGTAAATATACCCCAGTGTATTTATTTGACATACCTTATTTTACAGTATACACTAGCTATTTTGGTTGATGACAATAATATACGGCTAGCTATTAATTAAAGTCACATTAAACTATGATGAAACAAAGGCTTAAAGCAAAGACATGCACCATATTGATGATATTTTAGCCAACCTTTTGCACTATTTGCTAATTAATGCCTTTCTTGTTTTAAAAGAACAAGTCTTGTGGCTTCAGTGTTTTGTAGACAATATAAATGTGCAAATGTCCTTAGCTGTCAAAAGGTTACTAATTAAAATGTTAGAAATGCACTCAGTACTATAATCAAATACTAATAATACAAGAACTACGGGCACGTGTTGGGGTGGGTTTTAATAAAAAAAAAATTTCAGAAAGATTTCAGCAATATGACAAGTATAGAAGAATGACAAATCGTATAACATGGACCAATGGATATAAAATAATAGCAGTCTCTAGTCATGCAGCAGAGGTGTCATCACGAAACAATAACTTGAATAATAATAATAATAATAAAAAAGACCAACAACAATAATGAGATAACAACATTAAAACAACAACAACAACAACCACCGCGCAGTTGTTCCGCAAAGCTGATGATAATAGATTTGATAATAATAATATATTAATATAGTGTGAATTCTCCTATGGGACGCAGAATGGAGGTTGGAATTCTGGGGGTAATTCAGATCTGATCGCTGCTGTGCGTTTTCATACAGCGAGCAATCAGGTCCTAACTGCGCATGCGTATGCCCCGCAATGTGCACGCGCGTCGGACAACAACAAAGCGCATCACCGGTCAGCAACGGGAAGAGGCCGTTTGTGGGTGGCAACTGAGCTTTTACTGGAAGTGTCCGGAAAAACACAGGCATTACCAAGCTTTTCATGAAGGGTGTGTGACATCAGCTCCGGCCCCGGTCAGCCCGTTCTCATTGCACTGTAGAAGTAAATCCTGGGATGTGCACAGACTACACAAAGTGGATTTTCGCAGATCAACATACACATGCAATCGCACACTTGCACACACTCCCCCTGGGGACGGCAACTATCTGATTGCAGGACAGCAAATTAGCAGCCCAGCGATCAAATCTGAATGACCTCCTCTGTCCGGTTAGTGCAGGCCACAAATTATATGGAAAGTGGCTTAGAGAGCTTTGTTTTGAGATAATGTGGGGAGATATGAACATATCTCTGTCTGCGAAAGGAATACGTAGGGGCATATACATTTAGTGCCTTAGTGCCGGTTCTTTCGTCCAGGCGGGAAACTGCACTTTTCGGCTGTTTATAGGTCGAATTTACATCATTCGACCTATTCAATACCCGTGACGTTTTTTTGACTGGTTGAAAAAAGCGGCACGGGCAAAAACCACGTGGATTGGCGAATTCGCCCTGATCCACGTGTTTTGGTGAATTTGCATGTGTTTTCACCCATTTTGGGTCCATTTTTGCCCATGCCGATTCGTCCACCCAAAAAAAACCCGAAAAGGCATGGGCAAAAAGGGACTCAAAAATGGGAGAAAATTGAATACACTGATGTCAAAATAGTGCCATTTCTTCGGCTAGCCGAAGAAAACGTCACTAAATGAATACGCCCCATAGGGCCTAATTCAGAGTTATAAACAAATCCACAAGTCCGATGGTTTACGTACATCTCTCATGGTTGTAGATCTGTTCTGCATATTTGCTGATCTCATTCTGCAAGAGTGCTAACAATGCCACCTCTCCACATGTTATATCTGCCCCCCCCCCCCTGCACTGCACATGGTTTTGCCCAACTTCTAACAAATTTGCTGCTGCGATCAACTCTGAATTAGGCCCAAAGGTGCAAGTGGGTCCACAGCATGCAAAACACAGTTTCATCACTGGGGGGGTGATTGCTCCACTAATGAACACTAGAGTGCTGAAAACAATAGCAGCGGATGCATATGGCACTACAGAATACTACTATATACTGTACTATAGCAAGCCTGATGGGTAGGCAAGTCACTTACTGTAAAGCTTACACTGTAAATAAAGTTTTTTTATGCTCAGTAATGCTGGTCATATATACAACAGAGAGGTGTGGCAAGGACGCAGTGATACTGTAGCTGCCGTTCAGGGGCGTAAGTTAATGCCAGAGGCCTGGAGGCAAAAAAAATTACACATACACACACACACACACACACACACACACACACACACACACACACTATACCACTTATACACAAATAGCCACATATACACACACACAGCCACATAGCTACGTACTCACAGCCACATATACACACACACCTATACAAATACACACACACACACACACACACACACTCACATTGACGTACACACTGTCCCAACCCTCACACTCTCCTCCATCAGTTACGGCTTAGTTCTCACCATTGGCAGGTGTCAGCATGTAGGAGTTGGGCAGTGGCGCTGAGGGGAAGTAGGCAAAGCCGGCCAGCTGTGCTGTGAGGCAGGAGCCGGAGCCGGCAGCTACCCTGTGGGGCGGGAGCCGGCCAGTTACCCTGTGGGGCGGGAGCCGTCCAGCCGTCGTGAAGCCGGAGCTGGGCAGCTGTGCCATCAAGGGGGAGCTGGGGAGCTGCGTCATCAGAGGGGAAGGGGGGTATCATTATGTGGGAGCCGGAGCCGGCCAGCCGCACTTGTCAGGGGCGGGAGCCGGCGTGTCATGCGAGAGACAGGAGCCGCAGGCGGACAGCTGCACTGTCAGAGGCAATGGAGAAGGTGCACCCGTCACTGCTGGAGCCCAGCGGCAACCGACTCCATTGCCTCCCGGACTTCCGCCACTGCGTCTGTTACAAATTGATGGGGGGCTCCAGGGACGCTGTTTGAAATTATCACATTGATACTGGACACAAAAAAAAATTGCCTCTATGAAGAGCTGAGTGTGCATCTTTTCACGCAAGCAAACAAGCAGTTATTGGTTATAGTGTATATGGCTGGGGCACTCACGATCGCTTACACTTATCAAGCACACAAAAATAGTCTTTTTCACTGATATGACTGCATATTTTGCCCAAAAATAAAATATTAAAAAATCATTGCAATCAGTGACATCTAAGTCACTACAGATCCCAGCATACCCTGCCCCCTTTTTGCTATTAGGGCATGCTAAAACTGAGGCAGAGCATGCTGGGATGTGTAGTTCCACAGCAACTGGAGGGCTGAGGCTGAAGACCCATGGCATATGCCATCCTGTGACTAAAAATGTCACCCTGCAGCCATGTGAAGGCATACGTAATGCAACTAGTTTATATATATATATACACACAGACACACATACTGTATATATCTGTAATGAGCAAACTATAAAGCTGCTTTCAGCAGACTCTGATTGGATACTTGCTGTCTCCGCTCAGAGCTCTATAGTAAGCTGCAGATTCAGATATAGCCATGCTCATTGCACCCGCAGCGAGGCCGCATGGACACACTTGGCGTGCCATGCTTTGGGTGCAACTTATGCCAGGCTGTGACTAGCCTCAGCCTCTCTATGGCTGAGCACATGCATAAGCACGTGAGCGTCATAGTCTCTGGCACACAAGTCACGCCAGCTTTGCTGTGAATAGGATGCACAGCGGTAAAGCTGAGCGTGGCTACATCTGTAGGTGTGACCACACCATTTAGTAAATACTTGCCTACTTTTGAAAAAGTATTTATTTCAAGGGGATTGTGAATGCAACACTTATATGAGTGGTGCTAAAGCGGGTGTGCACTGCTACAGCTGAGTGGTGTGTGATTACATTTACTTACGTCCAACTGTAAATGAGCCCCAAAGCGGTCAAATTGTCTGTTATATATACTGCTCAAAAAAATAAAGGGAACACTTAAACAACACAATGTAACTCCAAGTCAATCACACTTCTGTGAAATCAAACTGTCCACTTAGGAAGCAACACTGATTGACAATCAATTTCACATTCTGTTGTGCAAATGGAATATACAACAGGTGGGAATTATAGGCAATTAGCAAGACACCCCCAATAAATGAGTTGTTCTGCAGGCGGTGACCACAGACCACTTCTCAGCTCCTATGCTTTCTGGCTGATGTTTTGGTCACTTTTGAAAGCTGGCGGTGCTTTCACTCTAGTGCATAGGTTCTCAAACTCGGTCCTCAGGACCCCACACAGTGCATGTTTTGCAGGTAACCCAGCAGGTGCACAGGTGAATTAATTACTCACTGACACATTGTAAAAGGTCTACAAGTGGAGCTAATTATTTCACTTGTGATTCTATGAGGAGACCTGCAAAACATGCACTGTGTGGGGTCCTGAGGACCGAGTTTGAGAACCTGTGCTCTAGTGGTAGCATGAGACGGAGTCTACAACCCACTCAAGTGGCTCAGGTAGTGCAGCTCATCCAGGATGGCACATCAATGCGAGAAGTGGAAAGAAGGTTTGCTGTGTCTGTCAGCGTAGTGTCCAGAGCATGGAGGCGCTACCAGGAGACAGGCCAATACATCAGGAGACGTGGAGGAGGCCGTAGGAGGGCAACAACCCAGCAGCAGGACCGCTACCTCCGCCTTTGTGCAAGGAGGAACAGGAGGAGCACTGCCAGAGTCCTGCAAAATGACCTCCAGCAAGCCACAAATGTGCATGTGTCTACTCAAACAATCAGAAACAGACTCCATGAGGGTGGTACGAGGGCCCGACGTCCACAGGTGGGGGTTGTGCTTACAGCCCAACACCGTGCTGGACATTTGGCATTTGCCAGAGAACACCAAGATTGGCAAATTTGCCACTGGCGCCATGTGCTCTTCACAGATGAAAGCAGGTTCTCACTGAGCACGTGTGACAGATGTGACAGAGTCTGGAGACGCCAAGGAGAATGTTCTGCTGCCTGCAACATCCCCCAGCATGATCGGTTTGGCAGTGGGTCAGTAATGGTGTGGGGTGGCATTTCTTTGGGGGGCAGCACAGCCCTCCATGTGCTCGCCAGAGGTAGCCTGACTGCCATTAGGTACCGAGATGAGATCCTCAGACCCCTTGTGAGACCATATGCTGGTGCGGTTGGCCCTGGGTTCCTCCTAATGCAAGACAATGCTAGACCTCATGTGGCTGGAGTGTGTCAGCAGTTTTTGCAAGACGAAGGCATTGATGCTATGGACTGGCCCGCCCGTTCCCCAGACCTGAATCCAATTGAGCACATCTGGGACATCATGTCTCGCTCCATCCACCAACGCCATGTTGCACCACAGACTGTCCAGGAGTTGGTGGATGCTTTAGTCCAGGTCTGGGAGGAGATCCCTCAGGAGACCATCCGCCACCTCATCAGGAGCATGCCCAGGCATTGTAGGGAGGTCATACAGGCACGTGGAGGCCACACACACTACTGAGCCTCATTTTGACTTGTTTTAAGGACATAACATCAAAGTTGGATCAGCCTGTAGTGTGTTTTTCCACTTTAATTTTGAGTGTGACTCCAAATCCAAACCTCCATGGGTTAATAAATTTGATTTCCATTGATAATTTTTGTGTGATTTTGTTGTCAGCACATTTAACTATGTAGAGAACAAAGTATTTAGTAACATTCATTCAGATCTAGGATGTGTTATTTTAGTGTTCCCTTTATTTTTTTGAGCAGTGTGTGTGTATATATATATATATATATATATATATTAGTGATGTGCACCGGACATTTTTCGGGTTTTGTGTTTTGGTTTTGGGTTCGGTTCCGCGGCCGTGTTTTGGATTCGGACGCGTTTTGGCAAACCCTCACCGAAATTTTTTTGTCAGATTCGGGTGTGTTTTGGATTCGGGTGTTTTTTTCAAAAAACCCTAAAATACAGCTTAAATCATAGAATTTGGGGGTCATTTTGATCCCAAAGTATTATCAACCTCAATAACCATAATTTCCACTCATTTTCAGTCTATTCTGAACACCTCACACCTCACAATATTATTTTTAGTCCTAAAATTTGCACCGAGGTAGCTGTGTGACTAAGCTAAGCGACCCAAGTGGCCGACACAAACACCTGGCCCATCTAGGAGTGGCACTGCAGTGTCAGACAGGATGGCACTTGAAAAAAATACTCCCCAAACAGCACATGACGCAAAGAAAAAAAGAGGCGCAATGAGGTAGCTGTGTGACTAAGATAAGCGACCCAAGTGGCCAACACAAACACCTGGACCATCTAGGAGTGGCACTACAGTGTCACGCAGGATGGCCCTTCAAAAAAATACTCCCCAAACAGCACATGACGCAAAGAAAAAAAGAGGCGCAATGAGGTAGCTGTGTGACTAAGATAAGCGACCCAAGTGGCCGACACAAACACCTGGCCCATCTAGGAGTGGCACTGCAGTGTCACGCAGGATGGCCCTTCAAAAAAATACTCCCCAAACAGCACATGACGCAAAGAAAAAAAGAGGCGCAATGAGGTAGCTGTGTGACTAAGATAAGCGACCCAAGTGGCCGACACAAACACCTGGCCCATCTAGGAGTGGCACTGCAGTGTCAGACAGGATGGCACTTGAAAAAAATACTCCCCAAACAGCACATGACGCAAAGAAAAAAAGAGGCGCAATGAGGTAGCTGTGTGACTAAGATAAGCGACCCAAGTGGCCGACACAAACACCTGGCCCATCTAGGAGTGGCACTGCAGTGTCACGCAGGATGGCCCTTCAAAAAAATACTCCCCAAACAGCACATGACGCAAAGAAAAAAAGAGGCGCAATGAGGTAGCTGTGTGACTAAGATAAGCGTCCCAAGTGGCCGACACAAACACCTGGCCCATCTAGGAGTGGCACTGCAGTGTCACGCAGGATGGCCCTTCAAAAAAATACTCCCCAAACAGCACATGACGCAAAGAAAAATGAAAGAAAAAAGAGGTGCAAGATGGAATTGTCCTTGGGCCCTCCCACCCACCCTTATGTTGTATAAACAGGACATGCACACTTTAACGAACCCATCATTTCAGCGACAGGGTATGCCACACGACTGTGATTGAAATGACTGGTTGGTTTGGGCCCCCACCAAAAAAGAAGCAATCAATCTCTCCTTGCACA
Source organism: Pseudophryne corroboree (assembly GCF_028390025.1). Lineage (NCBI taxonomy): Eukaryota > Metazoa > Chordata > Amphibia > Anura > Myobatrachidae > Pseudophryne > Pseudophryne corroboree. Next base: position 691,934,054 of record NC_086449.1, read on the forward strand.
AACTGGCTCTACAGAGGCAAGATGTCCACATCATCATCATCGTCCGATTCATTACCCCTTTCACTGTGTACATCCCCCTCCTCACAGATTATTAATTTGTCCCCACTGGAATCCACCATCTCAGGTCCCCGTGTACTTTCTGGAGGCAATTGCTGCTGGTGAATGTCTCCACGGAGGAATTGATTATAATTAATTTTAATGAACATCATCTTCTCCACATTTTCTGGAAGTAACCTCGTACGCCGATTGCTGACAAGGTGAGCGGCGGCACTAAACACTCTTTCGGAGTACACACTGGAGGGAGGGCAGCTTAGGTAGAATAAAGCCAGTATCTGCAAGAGCCTCCAAATTGCCTCTTTTTCCTGCCAGTATACGTACGGACTGTCTGACGTGCCTACTTGGATGCGGTCACTCATATAATCCTCCACCATTCTTTCAATGGTGAGAGAATCATATGCAGTGACAGTAGACGACATGTCAGTAATCGTTGGCAGGTCCTTCAGTCCGGACCAGATGTCAGCACTCGCTCCAGACTGCCCTGCATCACCGCCAGCGGGTGGGCTCGGAATTCTTGGCCTTTTCCTCGCACCCCCAGTTGCGGGAGAATGTGAAGGAGGAGATGTTGACGGGTCACGTTCCGCTTGACTTGACAATTTTCTCACCAGCAGGTCTTTGAACCTCTGCAGACTTGTGTCTGCCGGAAAGAGAGATACAACGTAGGTTTTAAATCTAGGATCGAGCACGGTGGCCAAAATGTAGTGCTCTGATTTCAACAGATTGACCACCCGTGAATCCTGGTTAAGCGAATGAAGGGCTCCATCCACAAGTCCCACATGCCTAGCGGAATCGCTCTGTTTTAGCTCCTCCTTCAATGTCTCCAGCTTCTTCTGCAAAAGCCTGATGAGGGGAATGACCTGACTCAGGCTGGCAGTGTCTGAACTGACTTCACGTGTGGCAAATTCAAAAGGTTGCAGAACCTTGCACAACGTTGAAATCATTCTCCACTGTGCTTGAGTCAGGTGAATTCCACCTCCTTTGCCTATATCGTGGCCAGATGTATAGGCTTGAATGGCCTTTTGCTGCTCCTCCATCCTCTGAAGCATATAGAGGGTTGAATTCCACCTCGTTACCACCTCTTGCTTCAGATGATGGCAGGGCAGGTTCAGGTGTTTTTGGTGGTGCTCCAGTCTTCTGTACGTGGTGCCTGTACGCCGAAAGTGGCCCGCAATTCTTCTGGCCACCGACAGCATCTCTTGCACGCCCCTGTCGTTTTTTAAAAAATTCTGCACCACCAAATTCAAGGTATGTGCAAAACATGGGACGTGCTGGAATTTGCCCAGATGTAATGCATGCACAATATTGCTGGCGTTGTCCGATGCCACAAATCCCCAGGAGAGTCCAATTGGGGTAAGCCATTCTGCGATGATCTTCCTCAGTTGCCGTAAGAGGTTTTCAGCTGTGTGCGTATTCTGGAAAGCGGTGATACAAAGCGTAGCCTGCCTAGGAACGAGTTGGCGTTTGCGAGATGCTGCTACTGGTGCCGCCGCTGCTGTTCTTGCAGCGGGAGGCAATACATCTACCCAGTGGGCTGTCACAGTCATGTAGTCCTGAGTCTGCCCTGCTCCACTTGTCCACATGTCCGTGGTTAAGTGGACATTGGGTACAACTGCATTTTTTAGGACACTGGTGACTCTTTTTCTGAGGTCTGTGTACATTTTCGGTATCGCCTGCCTAGAGAAATGGAACCTAGATGGTATTTGGTACCGGGGACACAGTACCTCAATCAAGTCTATAGTTGGCTCTGAAGTAACGATGGATACCGGAACCTCGTTTCTCACCGCCCAGGCTGCCAAGGCCTCAGTTATCCGCTTTGCAGCAGGATGACTGCTGTGATATTTCATCTTCCTCGCAAAGGACTGTTGGACAGTCAATTGCTTACTGGAAGTAGTACAAGTGGTCTTCCGACTTCCCCTCTGGGATGACGATCGACTCCCAGCAGCAACAACAGCAGCGCCAGCAGCAGTAGGCGTTACACTCAAGGATGCATCGGAGGAATCCCAGGCAGGAGAGGACTCGTCAGACTTGCCAGTGACATGGCCTGCAGGACTATTGGCATTCCTGGGGAAAGAGGAAATTGACACTGAGGGAGTTGGTGGTGTGGTTTGCGGCAGCTTGGTTACAAGAGGAAGGGATTTACTGGTCAGTGGACTGCTTCTGCTGTCGCCCAAAGTTTTTGAACTTGTCACTGACTTATGATGAATGCGCTGCAGGTGACGTATAAGGGAGGATGTTCCGAGGTGGTTAACGTCCTTACCCCTACTTATTACAGCTTGACAAAGGCAACACACGGCTTGACACCTGTTGTCCGCATTTATGTTGAAATAATTCCACACCGAAAAGCTGATTTTTTTTGTATTTTGACCAGGCATGTCAATGGCCATATTCCTCCCACGGACAACAGGTGTCTCCCCGGCTGCCTGACTTAAACAAACCACCTCACCATCAGAATCCTCCTTGTCAATTTCCTCCCCAGCGCCAGCAACACCCATATCCTCATCCTGGTGTACTTCAACACTGACATCTTCAATTTGACTATCAGGAACTGGACTGCTGGTGCTCCTTCCAGCACTTGCAGGGGGCGTGCAAATGGTGGAAGGCGCAAGCTCTTCCCATCCAGTGTTGGGAAGGTCAGGCATCGCAACCGACACAATTGGACTCTCCTTGGGGATTTGTGATTTCGAAGAACGCACAGTTCTTTGCTGTGCTTTTGCCAGCTTAAGTCTTTTCTTTTTTCTAGCGAAAGGATGAGTGCTTCCATCCTCATGTGAAGCTGAACCACTAGCCATGAACATAGGCCAGGGCCTCAGCCGTTCCTTGCCACTCCGTGTCGTAAATGGCATATTGGCAAGTTTACGCTTCTCCTCAGACGCTTTTAATTTTGATTTTTGGGTCATTTTACTGATCTTTTGTGTTTTGGATTTTACATGCTCTGTACTAAGACATTGGGCATCGGCCTTGGCAGACGACGTTGATGGCATTTCATCGTCTCGGCCATGACTAGTGGCAGCAGCTTCAGCACGAGGTGGAAGTGGATCTTGATCTTTCCCTATTTTTTTAACCTCCACATTTTTGTTCTCCATATTTTAATGCGCACAACTAAAAGGCACCACAGGTATACAATGTAGATGGATGGATACTATAGTATACTTATGGACGACGAGTGACGACACAGAGGTAGGTACAGCAGTGGCCTACCGTACTGCTATATACAGTATAATGGACCTGGTGGACACTGTCAGCAGACTGCGTTTATAGTATAAAAAAAAAAGACACCACAGGTATACAATGTAGATGGATGGATACTATAGTATACTTATGGACGACGAGTGACGACACAGAGGTAGGTACAGCAGTGGCCTACCGCACTGCTATATACAGTATAATGGACCTGGTGGACACTGTCAGCAGACTGCGTTTATAGTATAAAAAAAAAAGACACCACAGGTATACAATGTAGATGGATGGATACTATAGTATACTTATGGACGACGAGTGGCGACACAGAGGTAGGTACAGCAGTGGCCTACCGTACTGCTATATACAGTATAATGGACCTGGTGGACACTGTCAGCAGACTGCATTTATAGTATAAAAAAAAAAAACCACAAGTATACAATGTAGATGGATGGATACTATAGTATACTTATGGACGACGAGTGACGACACAGAGGTAGGTACAGCAGTGGCCTACCGTACTGCTATATACAGTATAATGGACCTGGTGGACACTGTCAGCAGACTGCGTTTATAGTATAAAAAAAAGACACCACAGGTATACAATGTAGATGGATGGATACTATAGTATACTTATGGACGACGAGTGACGACACAGAGGTAGGTACAGCAGTGGCCTACCGTACTGCTATATACAGTATAATGGACCTGGTGGACACTGTCAGCAGACTACGTTTATAGTATAAAAAAAAAGACACCACAGGTATACAATGTAGATGGATGGATACTATAGTATAATTATGGACGACGAGTGACGACACAGAGGTAGGTACAGCAGTGGCCTACCGTACTGCTATATACAGTATAATGGACCTGGTGGACACTGTCAGCAGACTGCGTTTATAGTATAAAAAAAAAAGACACCACAGGTATACAATGTAGATGGATGGATACTATAGTATACTTATGGACGACGAGTGACGACACAGAGGTAGGTACAGCAGTGGCCTACCGTACTGCTATATACAGTATAATGGACCTGGTGGACACTGTCAGCAGACTGCGTTTATAGTATAAAAAAAAAGACACCACAGGTATACAATGTAGATGGATGGATACTATAGTATACTTATGGACGACGAGTGACGACACAGAGGTAGGTACAGCAGTGGCCTACCGTACTGCTATATACAGTATAATGGACCTGGTGGACACTGTCAGCAGACTGCGTTTATAGTATAAAAAAAAGACACCACAGGTATACAATGTAGATGGATGGATACTATAGTATACTTATGGACGACGAGTGACGACACAGAGGTAGGTACAGCAGTGGCCTACCGTACTGCTATATACAGTATAATGGACCTGGTGGACACTGTCAGCAGACTACGTTTATAGTATAAAAAAAAAGACACCACAGGTATACAATGTAGATGGATGGATACTATAGTATAATTATGGACGACGAGTGACGACACAGAGGTAGGTACAGCAGTGGCCTACCGTACTGCTATATACAGTATAATGGACCTGGTGGACACTGTCAGCAGACTGCGTTTATAGTATAAAAAAAAAAGACACCACAGGTATACAATGTAGATGGATGGATACTATAGTATACTTATGGACGACGAGTGACGACACAGAGGTAGGTACAGCAGTGGCCTACCGTACTGCTATATACAGTATAATGGACCTGGTGGACACTGTCAGCAGACTGCGTTTATAGTATAAAAAAAAAGACACCACAGGTATACAATGTAGATGGATGGATACTATAGTATACTTATGGACGACGAGTGACGACACAGAGGTAGGTACAGCAGTGGCCTACCGTACTGCTATATACAGTATAATGGACCTGGTGGACACTGTCAGCAGACTGCGTTTATAGTATAAAAAAAAGACACCACAGGTATATAATGTAGATGGATGGATACTATAGTATACTTATGGACGACGAGTGACGACACAGAGGTAGGTACAGCAGTGGCCTACTGTACTGCTATATACAGTATAATGGACCTGGTGGACACTGTCAGCAGACTGCGTTTATAGTATAAAAAAAAAAGACACCACAGGTATACAATGTAGATGGATGGATACTATAGTATACTTATGGACGACGAGTGACGACACAGAGATAGGTACAGCAGTGGCCTACCGACCGTACTGCTATATACAGTATAATTTACCTGGTGGACACTGTCAGCAGACTGCGTTTATAGTATAAAAAAAAGACACCACAGGTATACAATGTAGATGGATGGATACTATAGTATACTTATGGACGACGAGTGACGACACAGAGGTAGGTACAGCAGTGGCCTACCGTACTGCTATATACAGTATAATGGACCTGGTGGACACTGTCAGCAGACTGCGTTTATAGTATAAAAAAAAAAGACACCACAGGTATACAATGTAGATGGATGGATACTATAGTATACTTATGGACGACGAGTGACGACACAGAGGTAGGTACAGCAGTGGCCTACCGTACTGCTATATACAGTATAATGGACCTGGTGGACACTGTCAGCAGACTGCGTTTATAGTATAAAAAAAAAGACACCACAGGTATACAATGTAGTTGGATGGATACTATAGTATACTTATGGATGACGAGTGACGACACAGAGGTAGGTACAGCAGTGGCCTACCGTACTGCTATATACAGTATAATGGACCTGGTGGACACTGTCAGCAGACTGCGTTTATAGTATAAAAAAAAGACACCACAGGTATACAATGTAGATGGATGGATACTATAGTATACTTATGGACGACGAGTGACGACACAGAGGTAGGTACAGCAGTGGCCTACCGTACTGCTATATACAGTATAATGGACCTGGTGGACACTGTCAGCAGACTGCGTTTATAGTATAAAAAAAAAGACACCACAGGTATACAATGTAGATGGATGGATACTATAGTATACTTATGGACGACGAGTGACGACACAGAGGTAGGTACAGCAGTGGCCTACCGTACTGCTATATACAGTATAATGGACCTGGTGGACACTGTCAGCAGACTGCGTTTATAGTATAAAAAAAAGACACCACAGGTATATAATGTAGATGGTTGGATACTATAGTATACTTATGGACGACGAGTGACGACACAAAGGTAGGTACAGCAGTGGCCTACTGTACTGCTATATACAGTATAATGGACCTGGTGGACACTGTCAGCAGACTGCGTTTATAGTATAAAAAAAAAAGACACCACAGGTATACAATGTAGATGGATGGATACTATAGTATACTTATGGACGACGAGTGACGACACAGAGGTAGGTACAGCAGTGGCCTACCGTACTGCTATATACAGTATAATGGACCTGGTGGACACTGTCAGACTGCGTTTATAGTATAAAAAAAAAAGACACCACAGGTATACAGTGTAGATGGATGGATACTATAGTATACTTATGGATGACGAGTGACGACACAGAGGTAGGTACAGCAGTGGCCTACCGTACTGCTATATACAGTACAATGGACCTGGTGGACACTGTCAGCAGACTGCGTTTATAGTTATATAGTATAAAAAAAAAAAGACACCACAGGTATACAATGTAGATGGATGGATAGTATACTTATGGACGACGAGTGACGACACAGAGGTAGGTACAGCAGTGGCCTACCGTACTGGTATAGTATAATGGACCTGGTGGACACTGTCAGCAGACTGCTAAACTAGTATAAAAAAAAGCCACCACAGGAGTATTTTTCAGGCAGACAAACGTATACTGGTGGTCACTGTCAGCAAAACTGTGCACTGTACTCCTGCTATAACTGCTCCCCAGTCCCCACAATTAGGCAGTGTGAGCACTCAGCACAGATATATATCATGCAGCACACTGAGCACAGATATGTTATGGAGCGTTTTTTTCAGGCAGAGAACGGATAAAAAACTAGCAAAACTCTGCACTGTACTCCTCCTAACAGCTGCTCCCCAGTCCCCAATCCTCCCCACAATAAGCTAAGCAATCAGATCAACTGTGTAGTATACTATTAATAATTAACTATATAAACGGAGAGGACGCCAGTCACGTCCTCTCCCTATCAATCTCAATGCACGTGTGAAAATGGCGTCGACGCGCGGCTGCTTATATAGAATCCGAATCTCGCAAAAATCCGACAGCGGGATGATGACGTTCGGGCGCGCTCGGGTTAGCCGAGCAAGGCGGGAGGATCCGAGTCTGCTCGGACCCGTGTAAAAAAATTTAAAGCTCGGGTGGGTTCGGTTTCTCGGAAACCGAACCCGCTCATCACTAATATATATATATATATATATATATATATATATATATACTGCCTTGGTCAGTTGAAGAATATTGAGGTGTGTGATTATCCCTTTCTGGCTGCACCAGTATTTTATTACTATGATTTGTTAAGAGAATCTACAGGGTGGCCCAGTAGTAGGTATACACTCAGTAATGCTCTTGCAGTATTCTTTCTGGTTTTGTTGCAGCATTGGAATGATGGCAGGGACTCTGAGTGAAGAACCAAGAAATACACTATGTAATGTAACTCTAGTATAAATATAGTAATATAAATATCTAATATAATATAAACATAGTATAACATAAATATATACACTTATACCTACTTTTGGTCCACGTTATGAGTCCTTGTGTTTATAGCTCATACAGATTTAGTATTTGTTAGAATGACAATAGATCTGATTAAAGTAAAATGTGGAAGTATATTAAGAAGTAGAGGGAGAACTGAAGAACTACGATATGTATGAGATCTTGAATCAAATCTTAGTGATGGTGGCAAAGCTAATATTAATTGTGTGATAGGAAAGGAGGTTTCAATAATTTTTAGACAGACCAGGTGTTCATTTTTGATTACTACTTTGTCAAACAAGTGTCACAATAGTCTGAGGTGAAACCTGTTTGTGACATGGCCCTAATGTGGCCATACTGTACCATGATGTGTAGACAGTGGCATAACTACTGCCCCCGCAGCCCTCGCGGGGGCTTGGGGGCGAGGGGCTGCGGGGGTGCCGCCACTGATTTAGAGCAGATTGACATGCGGACGAGCGTCCGCATGTCAATCTGTTGTCACTAACCCTCCCTGCTGTAAGGAGGGACACTGAGGGCACAGCGCGCGCCTCTTCTGTGTCCCTCCTGCGTCTCCGGCGTGTCTAATAAAGGAAGTGCCGTTCGTGAGCTCTGATTGGCTCACGAACCGGCACTTCCTTTAACAGACCCGCGGCCGGAGACCCATGAGGGACACAGGAGAGGCGCGCGCTGTGCCCTCCGTGTCCCTCCTTCACAGCAGTGGGGGAGTGTGGGGGAGGGCACTGAGGGCGCATATATGGCACTGGGGGGGGCACTGAGGGGGCATATATGGCACTGGGGGGGCATATATGGCACTGGGGGGGCACTGAGGGGGCATATATGGCACTGTATGTGTACCTGGCACATGGGGGGGCTATATTTGGCACTGGGGGCACGTGAGCACCTGGCAGTGTGGGGGAATATCTGGCACTGGGGGCATATATGGCACTGGGGGGGCACTGAGGGGGCATATATGGCACTGGGGGGGCACTGAGGGGGCATATGGCACTGGGGGGGCACTGAGGGGGCATATATGGCACTGTATGTGTACCTGGCACATGGGGGGCTATATTTGGCACTGGGGGCACGTGAGCACTTGGCACTGTGGGGGAATATCTGGCACTGGGGGCATATGTGGAACTGGGGGGGGCTATATTTGGCACTGGGGGCATGTGAGTACCTGGCACCGTGGGGGAATATCTGGCACTGGGGGCATATGTGGCACTGGGAGCACAGCCCTAGCAACAAGCACTGCCCCCTAGCAACGAGCATGACACCCAGTGCATGAAACCCCTGGCAACGAGCATGACACCCAGTGCATGAAACACCTGGCAACGAGCATGACACCCTGAGCATGAAAACCCCTGGCACCGTGCATGGAACCAAGAGCATGAAACCCCTGGCAACGAGTAGGTAATTTAAAAGTAATTAGAAGCCTTACTGTAGGACTTAATGTGTAATGGGCATTACGGTGTGTGGCATAATGTATCACGGACATTGCGGTGTGTGTCAGAATGTGTCACAGGCATTATGGTGTGTGGCATACTATATCACGGGCATTGTGGTATGTGGTATAATGTCTCAGGGGCATTGCAGTGTGGCATAGGGTATAACGGGCATTGTGGTATGTGTCACAGGCATTACGGTGTATGGTATACTATATCACGGGCATTGTGATATGTGGTATAATGTCTCAGGGTCATTGCAGTGTGTGGCATAATGTATCACGGACATTGCGGTGTGTGTCATAATGTGTCAGGCATTACGGTGTGTTGTATACTATATCACAGGCATTGTGGTATGTGGTATACTGTCTCAGGGTCATTGCAGTGTGGCATAATGTATAACGGGCATTGCGGTATGTGTCAGGCATTACTGTGTGTTGTATACGATATCACGGGCATTGTGGTATAATGTCTCAGGGTCATTGCAGTGTGTGTCATAATGTGTCACAGGCATTGTATGTGCTATAATGTATCAGGGGCATTGCAATGGGTATCCGGACTCCAGGTCGACAACAAAAAGGTCGACACACCTTAGGTCGACGCCAATTGGTCGACACGCCTTGGGTCAACGTGGACAAAATGTCGACAGGAACAAGGTCGACATGGAAAAAGGTCGACATGAGTTTTTAATGTTTTTTTTTCTTTTTTCGAACCTTTTCATACTTAACGATCCACGTGGACTACGATTGGAACGGTAATCTGTGCCGAGCGAAGCAGAGCGGAGCGAAGGCACCATGCCCGAAGCATGGCGAGCGAAGCTAGCCATGCGAGGGGACGCGGTGCACTAATTGGGGTTCCCGGTCACTCTACGAAGAAAACGACACCAAAAAAACATAAAAAACTCATGTCGACCTTTTTCCATGTCGACCTTGTTCCTGCCGACCTTTTGTCCATGTCGACCTAAGGTGTGTCGACCAATTGGTGTCGACCTAAGGTGTGTCGACCTTTTTGTTGTCGACCTTGAGTCCCAGACCCTTGCAGTGTGTAGCATAATGTATAACGGGCATTGCGATTCCTGTCGTCATGTGTCACAGGCATTACGGTGTGTGGCATAATGTGTCACAGGCATTACGGTGTGTGGCATAATGTGTCACAGACATTGTATGTGCTATAATGTATCAGGGGCATTGCAGTGTGTAGCATAATGTATAACGGGCATTGCGATTCCTGTTGTCATGTGTCACAGGCATTACGGTGTGTGGCATAATGTGTCACAGGCATTACGGTGTGTGGCATAATGTGTCGGGGGCATTATGGTTTGTGCATATTGTGTCATGTGCATTATTGTGTGTGGAATAATGTCTAAGGGCCATTGCAGTATGTGGCATAATGTATACTGGGCATTACTATAAGGAGGAAAAATGACAAATAATGTAAGGGGCATGAATCAGGATTATTTTTCTTTCCTGTGGTGGCTAACGTCTGAGCGTGCAGGTTGCAAAACTGGGGTATAAGGAAGTCTTTTCCTGCAATACCACGCCCCTTTGTGCAAAATCACGCCCATTCCAACGAAGCCACGCCCCCTTTTTGCGCCGCACGCACACGCCTTCGGCACGCGCATGCTTCTCCCTTTAATAGTGCCAATTATGGGGGATAAGGGGGGGGGGGGCGCCGAAGAATTTTTTGGCTTGGGGGAGAAAAACTTCTAGTTACGCCACTGTGTGTAGAGTCAGGGGCGCATCTAGAGAGGAGGCCCGTGTGCAGGCTCCGACTGGGCCCCCTCATTTCTAGCCAGCAGCAACATAGCTCTGGTCACTAAGGGTCACTAGGCTACCCTAGAGCTGTCCTAGAGTCTATTGCGCATGCGCAGGTCTCTGTGAAAATGGCACATTGGGCATTTTCCAGTGATTTCCTTACTGCGCATACATGAAACATAGAGAAAATGGTGCCGCAAAGTTGCTGCTGCGGGAGTATTTTAAAAAATGGCCGTAGGGTTGTGCGGAGAGGCCCCCACTGGAGTATACTGTAGCTATGGTATATAAATGCTGTTTGCACAGTAGGTACAGTATGTGTGTATGTGTGCATATATATATATATATGTATATGTGGTAATGACTATAGACTGTAAGCTCCAGTCATGTTAATGATCCATATACTCTGTAAAGCATTGTGTAATACAGTATGTGTGTGCCATGGATGAGTTTGTTAATAAATAAATGAATAAATAAAATTATGCGTATGGGGCCTCATTCAGATGTCATCACAAAGCAGCTAAAGTACGCAAGATGGTTGATGTTTTCTTACTGCGCATGCATCTGAGCCGCAATGCACATGTGCAGCGATTGAATAGCAATGCCGCTCGTAATGAGGAATTAGTTGCAAAGTAAGTGTCAGGTAGAAAGTGTTTGGGGGTGGTAATGGGGAATGGTCCGGTTAATGCAGGCATGTTATGGCCATTTTAACAGTGTTCTCTGGGTGTGCATAAATTACCGGTTGCAATCTCACTTGCTGGTGGAGAGCCCTCTGTGACCCAGGAGAGCAGCTCAGCCTGCGAGTCTTCAGAGGCACTCAGACTCTGCGTGATGACCCGATCTGTGACGATGTTACAAATGGTACAGCAGCTGTACACCAGCAGACGGATATGAGGAGGCAGCATTGGGCGTCCCTATGCTCAGGTTAGATTCTGGGCATATTAGCAGTTGCATTAACAACATCTGCATTAACAACGACATCTGTATGAGGCCTATGGTGCCTTTATCTAACATAAAACTTCATTTCAAGCTGTCTGCTTTCTGTATACTGTACCAAAAACATCTCCCCTGGTGGAGACTTAAGGGTCTATAGCAAAAATAATTCAGCCAAATTTAATTGATATTATCTGCTGAGACATCCAAAGTGAAAAGGTCTGTCCTGGCAAGTTCTGAGTAGTGGCTTACAGCTCTTTCTACTGCGTAATCCCTGAATGCCTGGCAAGCTCAGTTGACGACATCATAGGAACAAGATTCCCAAAGGTACTGAAGGGGTAAGTGTAGTTAGAGATGGCATTATGAAACTTCTCTACTCCACTTTATACTGTATATATCGTCAGACGCAGTACTCCATGACATTCTATGGGGGCAGCAGTTTGTTGGGTGACCAGTGAAATGTCTTCTCCCGGCTTTTCACTCCACTTAAATGTGGTGAAAACCGAAATATTACATTCTCCTCCTAATATGCTGGAAAAATGCGAGTATTAGGTTTACTAAATGGACCCCTTAGAGGCATATTTATCATAATCCGCATTTTTAAAGCAGATGTGATAAATATATGATATCTAAAATGCAACATGAAAATGAAAATTTTCCTGAAAAATTTGAAATAATCTCTTGCCGGGAGATGGGCTTGATAAGAGCCCATCCCAGCAAAGAGCTGGTAGCACCGATTCCCAGTTCAAGTCCTGGGGGCTCTTACTGCACAGTGTCAGCCATCTGTATCCATCTCTGAAAGATAGACCATTACAGTAGCCCAGAGGCTACAATGGATAATGCCATCTTCAGATTGCGTCAGCTATTGGGGTTGAGCGAGCTTGGTAAATCCAACACAGAAAGCTATTGAGGCTGCTTTGAAGTCTTGCATACCTCTTGAACACTGGTGTTTTGGGGGGATATCCCTCTAATATTAATTGATAAGAAGGTTCCTTGGCCAATTTAAAAATGATCTCTGTATAATAAGTATTTTTAAAAATGCATAATTTAATAAGCCCTATTAAAGGGGTACAGTTATCTTAACCACTATGGCCTTTTATTAGACCTCGCTGAGTTACATTTACAGAAGCTGTCTGTGCTATCTTCTTTTGACAGCCATTAGGGAGGAGTAATGCAAATTGTCAGTCAGTAGCAGACCAATAAAAATCCAAACGCCAGGAATATCATCGTCGACCTTTGGACTCCATCTCGATTTAATCAAGTGGACACTTTTAAATCTAGAATTCATGATGTCTAATAGGCTTTTCATAATCATAAAATTGTGGCAATATAATATACAATTTATCAATAGCTAATGAATAAAAAGTAGCCAGGATGTTGCCATAGCAAAGCAAGAGCAAATCATTTACATAAATGCAGGGACCTTCAGAGCAGATAATAAACTACTCAGATGTACAGAACACGTCACTCATCCAGTTCTTTACAGGAGATAATCCAGAGCTTCAAATCTCCAAATCTCTCTAAATAAATTTGTAAGGTATGAACCAGTCTTTAGAACCAAGGATTGAAAGCTGCCTGGAAGGTTGCGGGCACAAGAGACTAACAAAAACAGAAACAATAGAATAATATATGCTTGCAAAACACACAGGAATAAAACAGTAGAGCAATAAATGCAGAAAAACAACAAACAAACTGAAAGTGGAGCAACAATTGCCACGATACTGTACAATCACAAAGCCGTTCTACAATTGAACTATTCTGTAATGCAGTTTTATCTTTGAGATAACATGCAAGATCACTTGGTCATAAAAGTGATATATAACTATGCTGCAATTTTATCAAACAAATGAAAAAAAATATATAAATACAATGAAAACAGATATAGGAAACAGTTGATATGCAAATCTTGTTTTTAGATTTTAATATTCCACATTAATCATTGTGGCTGTACATTGCTCTGACCTCCCACTGCCCCTGCTTGTTTACTTGCTATCAATTGTATGGAGCAGGTTCTCCTTCATTCATGATGGGCACCCTTTACAAGACCCTTTTCATCCCCGGAGACCCCCTCCATGCCTACAGATATCTGTAGTTTAGTATTCTGGAAGTGATGCATTGATGTGTGTGTGTTTTTAAGTCAGCCTGCCGGTGGGAGCCATAAGTGAACAAAAGACAGAAAAAAAAATACTGTGTGTTTATGTGGCAGCACTCCAGATATGTTATAATGCTATCTGCTGCCAGCACTAGACTAAGGGAATCTACCTAGCATTTACATTTGATGGGGAGCTGTTTTGAATAATAACTGTGAAGACTGTGAGTCAGTGTGTGTGTGTGTGTGTGTGTGTGTGTGTGTGTGTGTGTGTTGATTGAAAGAGAGAGAGAGCGAGAGAGAGAGAGAGAGAGAGAGGGAGCGATAGGAGAGGGGGAGAGAGCAAGCCTCTGAACAGAACGCTGGCTGGTGGCTGAGCTGCAGTGTTCTCTGTTATATATTTTTTTCCCCCGGAGTAGTCTATCTGAGCGGATTTATATTCAAGGGGGATAAGAAAAAGTCACACAAGTATCATTTCCAAAATGGGTGCAGTGATGGGGACATTCTCCTCCTTCCAGACCAAACAAAGAAGAGCCTCTAAAGGTAAGATTCTTGCCTTGCCTGAATGCTTACAATTAAAATCACTGGTCACTTAACCGGATAACCATGTGCAGTCTGTAGCCTTAGAATGAAGCCATAAACTGGCTGCATGCTTATTGCTCAGGTATTGGAGCTGAGAAACATCTATTGATGCTGTGGATGAGCCAGAGGTTCATTATTACTGCAATCAAATATCTTTGCTTTCATTTCTTATGATGAGACAGACTATGGAAATGTATTAGATGTAAAGTACCTTCCCACAGACTCCAACTCTCCAACCATATGCAGCTGCTGTTCTAACATAGACACCGCTCCAAGCAGTTATCTAACAGATGCAATGAGATGTGTCATATGTGAATCCTACATAAATTAATACGTGTCCACTTTGTCGTAAGAGGGGGTATGCAAAACAGGACTGTGGGTTTCAGTGGGATGTCTCTGGCAGGTAAAGTGGCTGAGGTGTTCATTCATGGGCTGCTGGAGGAAGAGAATGAAGATGTCTGTTACCTACATCACGTCTATACTTTGTTTTCCGAGCCCCCGCATTGTGATCCATTATGTCAAAATCCAACAGCACTGTCCCACCGTGTATTGTCATACAGTGTATTGTACAATTCGTGCATTACTGGACAATTTAGAAAGCAACAATTCAAGCTATTGAATGCAACAAGAACACAGAACAGCAGCCTCACATCATTCAAATGTGACATCTATTTTAGTTATTACGGTTATACACTAATAGGGGTTTCCTTGCAAATTCACACTGCAGTCGGGAAATAGGTAATAATATATTTAGACTGGGAAGGACTGAAATGGGATACTGCCATATTGAAAACTGTTGCATCCTTCTGTGTGGGGAAATATATTAGTTTGTCTCTCGTTTTAGTAAACACTTAAGACAAGCACTTGAGAAAGGGAAGCATGATGGATGTACACTCAGACACGTGCTGCACCTGTCACAGATCAGACTCATTTGTATACAGTGTGTTGTATTTTATAGTGAGCAGTGTGACTGTATTTCTCAAACAAGCGTTCATTCTTCCAGTTTAATTATGTATGCTTTTTGTTTACCCACTTATCATACATACCTAATTACGCTTCTGCTGAGATACAAAACATGTTGCTCTAAGTCTGTAGCACCTGTAGAAGTCTCCTCAGGTCAAAACAATGACTGGTAGATAATAGATTTGCAATGAAGTCTCCTTAGGTTTTAACACACGAATGAACACTTTGCCAAAAATCAATGCAAATACTCTAGACTTTTTTCTCCTACATTGGTGTGTCGTTTAGTATAGCAGCCTTTGTATGACCTACGAATAACAATGTAAATGGTAAAAATAGATTTATCTTGGCCAAATAATTATAATAGATATTTATTATTAACTGTTTGTTAATAGAGACAAACATATTCTGCAGTTCTTTATAGAGAATGTTTCAGTCATTCACATCCACCCCTGGCCCAGTGGAGCTTACAATCTATTTTACCCACTACATGTACACACTGTGGTTATTAATGGATTTTTTGTCAGCAGCTACAGTAATTAATCTACCAGTATGTTTTGAGAATTTGGGAGGAAACCCTTAAAACATAGACAGAGCATACATAAAATGCACAGATAGACCTTTTGGCCAATTATTGAAATCAGAGGTCATGACCTCACTGTTGTGAGGCAGTAATACTAATTACTATACCATCCGTATATGGAAAAATATTGTTTTTGTGACATTACAGTGTTACATCACTGGTATATACGGAAATCAACATAACTTTGTCAAACGATACTCGAGTAACAAGTCTGTAATGGGGTATGGATTGAGCTGTAGATCTATAACAGTATACTGTATCTACAGCTATTTCATCTTCCCAATCTTTGTAAATAACATATGGATACAACCTGTTTTAATTGAGTCCTTGCTACTTCCCCTGAACGTTTCATCAAAGTATCCCCAAATTTCTCAATAAACTTAGGCAATTCCTTCTAAATCTACTGCACATTTTGGGTGATTTCTTTTTGGTTATATACTAATGGATTGGAGAATCTTACCAGCTGGCATTATCTATGTGCATGTAGTAATGTTTTAATGCTGGTAAAAACAAAAAACACTAGAAAAGAAATCACGTTAGAAAGAAATCACTATTAACAATGCCAATATACTCACTACCACAGTTGCTTGCATTTGCTTGTATTACAGTAGCATTCTATCTTCTGTAGCTCATCTTTTTCTATTCACATGCCCTTACCACGGGTTAAACTAGGGTGACCTATGATTTACATAGGTTCTGTGGCTGGCTAAAACCAGGTGAACTTCAGGCTAGAGTTTAGCCAGCCACAGAACCTGTGTAAATCATAGGTGTCCCAGATTAAAGGGATATTATGGTCACCCTAGTGTGGGTACCTGGCCTAAAACATTTACAAATTGTTACGGTAAGAGTTCATGAGGACCACACAATGCAGCAGGTTACAACTTCAAATGTCAGTGTACGTTAAAAATTATTTTAGGAGCAGATTTAACGGGATGGCATTGGGATCCCGGGGCTTCGGATGCCGGCGGTCAGAATACCGACAGTGGCATCCCGACGCGCAGGATCTCGAAGGTAAGTATGCTAATCCTCCTGATTTAACAACTAGTGATACAGTTTTCTTAAATGGTGCTCCAGCCAATCAGCTCCTAACTGTCATGTATTTGAAAATGACAGGTGCTGAGATTGGTTGGAGCACCATTTAAGCTTAGTAACGAGTAGAGATGTGCGGTTCGGTTTTCCTAAAATACGAAAACACTTGAACTTAAGAGTTCCGAGTTCAATGGAGTCCCAGTTCGGAATCACTTTGGTGTTCCGAGTGGAACCGTGTCCTGGATCAGGTCAGTTGTCAGTTCAGAACATGGATTTAAAAAAAATTAACTTGGGTTTTGGAGTGCATGTAAACAGGTCCAAATGACATGATTTTATCTGTTTTATAGATTTTAATACTTTGTCAATGTTTATCGATTTTTTATAAATTTTAAAGGAATCCAAAACTGAACCAAAATGCGAACCTAAACCAAAATACTTGAGGGTGATTTTGCCCAAACCATAACACGATGATGAATTAGATCAAAACCAAAACACAGGGGTCTGCGCACATCTCTAGTAACAAGTCATAACAAGAATATCACTCTATAGATCTGCCAGAGTCTAAGTAAAGGAGGAATCCCATGTGATCTAAATATGCACTGGGAAATAGTTAACCACTGTATAAAAAAAAAAAAAATCACAGTAGTCTAAAGTTAGCCACCTGTACTGTGATACTGCTGCTTGGCTGCTGGACCCCTCCAACAAGCCTGAGAATTAGTATCCGGTTCCCCTGGTCATTTTTCAATTGCCTTTCCGAACATGTGTGATGATGAGCCTTTATTGTGGGGCCACACACAGTATTGGCTGTATGCACAGACCGGTAATATGTATGATCGAACATAAGAGTGAAGTTTGTGTTTTTCCCTATCACATTCTACTCTCTCTCTCACCCTCTCCCACCCTCCTGTATAAGATGACTATAGAATGAGGGGTTTTACTATATCTTGAGAACTAACAAAGACTGGAACCAATGTCACAGCCTCTGAGCACACTTGGGGGGGAGGGAGGACATTTGAGAAAATAAAGTAAGTCTTACCTCATACATTTCTTTATAGTTGTAATATGGGCCAGTTGGGAAAATGATCTGTATAATATAATATTCCCTCCAACATGTACAAACAGTTTAGGCTTCATGATCATGTTTATAGGTTTTCTCTCCATGCCTTACTTTTTTAATTTTAAATAATACAACTAACTATTGAATATGTAAGCTTGCTGTGCCATAGCACTGATTTTATGAAGGAATTGTCAGAAAAGAGCAAATGAAGGAAACAGATAACTCTGAACCATGAAGGTGAAATAGACTGACCAGTGCTAATCCAGGGCAAACGCAGGATTTTTATGGGGGGGTTTCCGTATATATATATATATATATATATATATACACACACACACACACACACACACACATGTAATTGGCATGTAGATAGATAGATAGACAGACAGACATACAAAATTATGGTGTTAATGAAGCTTGGCTCCAGCACTCAAAAAACAGATAGATCTGTGACAGATGCTCTCACATGTAAATCGACATACTCATCCAAAGGCTCTGTACAATGGGGGTCATTCCGACCCGTTCGCTCACTGCGTTTTAATGCAGCAGAGTGAATGGGTCCCTGCTGCGCATGCGCCGGCGCCGTAGTGCGCCTGTGCATGCGGGACGGCCGAAGGCCGTAGCAGTATAGCGATCGCCTCTGCCTGATTGACAGGCAGAGGCGATCGATGGGCGGGAGGGGGTGAAACGGCGTTTGGCTGCCGTTTCGTAGGCGTGGTCTGGCCAACGAAGGCGTGGCCGGACATAATGGGGTTTGGGCTGCAGCGGCTGCGTGACATCATACGCAGCCGCTGGGGGCCAGGGAGCGAGGAGTAGCTCCCGGCCAGCACGCTAAAGCTGCGCTGGCCGGGAGTTACTCCTGAAGTGCAAAGGCATCGCCGCTGCGCGATGCATTTGCACTTCTGCGAGGGGGGCCGGACTTACATGCGGGCGGACTACCCCCGTGCTGGGCGTCCCCCCGCATGTCAGGAAAGATGATCATAGCTGTGCAAAAATTAGCACAGCTACGATCAACTCGGAATGACCCCCAATGATCGGCACAACACACAGTACTCTCAAATCATTTGTGCCGTTCATTGTACAGAGTGCTGCACCTTTGGATGAGTATTACACACTACATAACATCCAAACCCCTCAATACAGTAATACTACGTTCCACACACACTACAACAGCAGCACTGTTCCTATCCCCATACTACTGCAATACCATTGGCCATGATTTATGTGAACCAGTGCATTAACTTTTCTACATTCTCCAAATCAATATATAAATATGTTTTTTTATAACACTGTTATCATGTCCAGCTAAAAAAAAAGTAGTAGTGAGGTCACAGCTTGACCTCACTACTACTTTTTTTTTTATATTAGACAAGTTGATCTGCACTCCAGCAGATCAGGGTATCACCCTATTAATATTAGTAAGCTGGACATGATAACAGTGTTCTAAAAAATATATTTTCTATAGATACTGTAGGAAAATACTGAAAAACTTGTGGTAAGCTTGGCCATCATGACGCCTGTTGATGCTGTCCCCTGCCCGCCACAACTGTGTCTTCTCCAGGGCACTTGGCTTAAAGACCCAGCTTACGCTGCACCCATTATACCTGTGCCCTCCTCTGTGTTGTATCCCGTCAGCGTGCCCGCTCCCCATTCTATCCCGCCAGGGTCAGTGTACCTGTGGGTCTCCTCCGTGACTCTTGGTGCTGGGCTTAGCTGCTGGTCGGTGAAGAGCTTCCTCCCTCTCTTTTTCCTTGCGCACTGCCCGGCAATTGGAGGGATGATGTATCAGCAGCTAGCGCTTCCTTTACTTTATGTAAAGCCACAGTGTCCTGATGTGGAAGCGCTGGCAGCACAAACAGGCAGGAAGTAGCCGGCAGTTCTGATCGCGGGGGGTCTGCGACTGGTGCGGAGACGGAGACAATGCTGTCTCCGTCTCTGAAGTTTTTTTGTCCATTAGGGGGGGGTTTCTGGGTACTCGGAACCCCCCCTGCGTGCGCCACTGTAATCTGACGTGACACTGCAGCTCTGTAAAGCTAAAAAGTAAATAATGAAATCTCCACTCCATCATAAAAGCCTCTCCCACATTATGGTGTCCTGGTGGGGTTTGATGCAGAAGAAGGAGATGCTGTAGATCAGGCATTCCCAACCACGGTCCTCAAGGCACACTAACAGTGCAGGTTTTAGTGATGTCCAGGCTTCAGCACAGGTGACTTAATTAGTAGCTCAGTTATTTTGATTTAACCTTCTGTGCTGCAGCCTGGATATCACTAAAACCTGCACTGTTATGCTGCATTCAGATCGCAAATGCCGGATCCTACCCGGTAAGAGAAACGTGTCCTTACCGGGTGGGATCCGGCATTTGCGCTCCTCTGCTGGCTTTCCGACCCGGCAATATACCGGGTCGGTTGCCATAGCAGCGGGGGCGCAGCAGCAGCAGGGGCGGGGGTGGAGGCGGCGCTGGTAGATGAGCTCATCTCCTGCGCCGCCTCTCCCTATGCTGTGAATGGGAGCCGTGTCGCATCGGAACGGCTCCCATTCACACTGCACCTGACCCGGTATTCAACCCGGTAATAACCCTTCTTTTTTACCGGGTTGAATTACCGGGTCAGGCGACCCGCTAATTCTGCAAAGGACCTTTCACATCGCACACTGACCCTTTCCACACGGCAATATGCCGTTCCGATACCGGGTTTTTAGTGCGATGTGAAAGGGGTATTAGTGTGCCTTGAGGACCGTGGTTGGGAATGCCTGCTGTAGATGTTTGAATTACTGTAACCTACCAGGTCCTTTCTCCTGACCAGAGCCGACCTTAGGCATAGGCAAACTAGGCAAATGCCTAGGGCATTTGGTATGCTTAGGGGCACCAGCAGCTTCTGCTGATTAAAATGATATGCGGCATGCCTATATTCTGTGTGTGACTGCGGCTGTATCTGCATACGAAATGCTACGTTGCAGTGTATTCCTGGAAATCACTGTAATGTAGCATTTTGTATGCAGATACAGCCACAGTCGCACACAGAATATAGGCATGCTGCATATCATTTTAATCAGCAGAAGCTGCTTGTGCATCCTAGCCACATATCAATGCAAATAATATGATGCATTTTCATAAACAAAAGGCACCCGACGTTAGCAGAGCTGACAGCTGACTCATGCCAGGCATCTCCTTCAGAACTAGTGGCGGTGCTAGGGGGCACCAGCCAAAATCTTGCCTAGGGCATCATATTGGTTAGGGCAGGCTCTGCTCCTGGCTACCACTATTCAGAGAGTCTGCTAAGCTGTCAGTCAGTGAGTATCTGCTCTGAGAAAAAGCAGATTTCTCCTAATGGAGAACTCCTACAAAAAAAAGTAAAAAAGGGAGTATGCAGGCCATATTCATATTTCCAAATTTAGATAATTGTAAACACCCCAGTTATTTCCTATAAAGTAATAAGCTCAGTAATAAACAGCCTGTGATATATATTAATGTCAAATAGTGACCTTACTGACTCTTTAAAAAAATATGTGCTACATGATCTGCCTTAAAGGAGAACTGTTTAGGTAAAGCATGGAAATATATAATTGAATGTTTTGCAAAGAGTAATTTGAATGCAGTACAGATTTCATATCTTACTCATTAACACGTTGTTCATTGTATGTTGCCATATTGCTGTGGACTCTATAGCACAGCTCAGTTAATACTCCATAAAGTCTGATTTTATAGGACTGGTGTAAGTCCTGAAGCTGGTACTTATACGCAGTGTTAGAAGGGATAGTATAAGTGGATGTTATTTCTCTTAACTGTACATTAAATATTTTTCTCATGGTTTAGTTTAGTAACACTTTACTCCTTTTGTTTCCATTGCTAGTACCTTAATGAAAGATTTATGGGCAAATCCAGTTAATTGACTAATTGACCAATTTACAAACCGGACCTATTCAGTTAGGATTTGCATCTCTGCGCTTAAGGAGCTTCAAGGAAAAACCCATGACAAATGCAGCCTCTAAGGTTTAATGTGTGGGTAACTCATAGGCACAGGCAAACTAGGTCGGCCCTAGGCATAGGCAAACTAGGCAAATGCCTAGGGGCACAAGCAGCTTCTGGTGATAAAAATTATATGCAGCATGCCTATATTCTGTGTGTAACTGCAGCTCTATCTGCATACAAAGTGCTACGTTAGAGTGTATTTCTAGAGATCACTATAACGTAGCATTTTGTAAGCCACAGTCACACACAGAATACACACATGCCACATATAATCTTAATCAGCAGAAGCTGCTTGTGCATTCTAGTCACATAACAATGCAACTAGGACACATTTTATGCAAAAAAGGCGCCTGACATTAGCAGAGCTGGCCGGGAGCTGCCAGCTGACTCACGCCAGGCATGTCCTGCTGCATGGTGTATTGAGGCAAGCTGTATGAGGACACATCTGTATCCAAACAGGGGCAGAGTCACAGTGTTAGCGGTCATGTGAGTGCTGTGTGTGGGTGGGTTGGTTGTGCAATAGTGTTCGGAATATGTGTAAGGGTCATTATGTGTATCATGTGTATAAATGCATTAATAATGTGCGGCATATGTGTAAGGGACATTATGTGTGTCATTATGTGTATAAGGGCATTAATAATGTGCGGCATATGTGTAAGGGACATTATGTATGTCATTATGTGTATTAGGGCAATAATAATGTGCGGCATATGTGTAAGGGGCACTATGTGTGTCATTATGTGTATAAGGGCATTAATAATGTGTGGCATATGTGTAAGGGACATTATGTGTGTCATTATGTGTATAAGGGCATTAATAATGTGCTTCATATGTGTAAAGGGCATTATGTGTGTTTATTATGTGTGTAAGGGCATTAATAATGTGCAGCATAAGTGTAAGGGACATTATCGGTGTCATTATGTGTATAAGGACATTAATAATGTGCAGCATATGTGTAAAGGGCACTGTGTGTGTCATTATGTGTATAAGGGCATTAATAATGTGCAGCATATGTGTAACAGGGTACTATGTGTGTCATTATGTGTATAAGGGCATTAATAACGTGCGGCATATGTGTAAGGGACATTATGTGTATAAGGGCATTAATAAAGGTTGGCATAATGTGTAAGGCGCATTATGTTTATAAAGAAATTAATAATGTGTGTCATATGTGTAAGAGACATTACTGTGTGGTATTATGCTTGTAAAGGCATTACCAATATGTGGAATTATGTGTATAAGGTGCTCTACTGTGTGCCGTAAGTTAACATATAGAAATTGCAGTACTGTGTGGTGTAATGTGAATAAAGCGCATTATGGTGTGCTGTAATGTGAATAAGGGGCAATTCAGTGTGATGTAATGTGAATAAGGGGCACTACTGTGAGGAGTATATAAGGTAAAGTGGTACTACTGTGTGATGTACTGTGAATAAGGGACACTATTGCAAGATACAATGTGAATAAAGTTGCAGTACTGTGTGGCATAATTTGAATTGGGGGTATTATTGTGTTGCCATGCCCCTTTCCAGCAAGAACACAACCCTTTTTGGGCTGTGCGCCGAATGAGTGCACTGTGCCAATTTAAAACATAGGAGGTAGGAGCACCAAAATGAGGACTGCTATGACTGAGAGGTGATAGTGCTGGGAAAGGGGTGCAGGGTCAGAGGCGGAACTAGCAGCAGTGCTAGGGGGCACCAAACAAAATTTTGCCTAGGCCATCATATTGGTTAGGGCCGTCTCTGCCCATAGGGGCATACCCTAAGGCTATACAGTATGTTGGTGCTGACCAATTCAATTAACTCAGGCATTCCCAACCGCGGTCCTCAAGGCACACCAACAGTGCAGGTTTTAGTGATATCCAGGCTGCAGCACAGATGGTTAAATCAAAATAACTCAGCTACTAATTAAGTCACCTGTGCTGCAGCCTGGATATCACTAAAACCTGCACTGTTGGTGTGCCTTGAGGACCGTGGTTGGGAATGCCTGAATTAACTGCTGAAACCTTACTCATTGAGCATCAGTGGGTGCACTTTTCCTCAGTGTCAGGAGCTGCAAGGATAAGTCTCTGTTAAAATTGCGCCATTCAGAGTTGATGTGCCAAAGTAACTCATAGACTTCTGCATTTTATGTGGAAATTATCTGTTACCACGCAGTACCAAAGGTTATACCCTAGGGAAAATATTGCAATACCTCCGGGCGTGAAATCTGGAGCTTTTCTCTGTGCGGTAAACCCTGTGCCTATTTGCATATGCAGCATAGACTTCTAGCACTTAACACAAAATCTGTCGGTTACTGTGCATTACCACCAGATTTACTATGCAGGGAAAATGCTAACTAATTGAATAGCTTTGGGTGTTAAACACTGAGATTTCCCCATACGGTAAAGCCTGTGGCTAATTGAATATACCCCTCAGTTACCTGTCACACTGTATTTATTATACAGATGTGGCCGCAGCCAGCTTGCGAGTCACAGTAAACGTGACTCGTTTCCCTGCGATTAGTGCACCTGAGAATGTCTGTGGGCACATTTTTTCCATAGGGAAGTATAGAGCGTACGCATGCCAGGGCTAAGCACCGCAAAGCTGTGTGTAATCGCTGCCACTATGCGTACACAATCGGCAGGCCATTACACGCAGGATGAGGCAGGACACATCTGTAAGTATGTATTAGTGTGGTTAAACCAGTTATATAGCATCATTGCATTAATAGTAAATTATATTGCTCACACTTCTCAACTGCTCTATTCTTTGCCATTATATAGGTATTACAGTATAGTTGAAACACTGGTTTCTAGAAACTAGTGATGTGCACCGGAAATTTTTCGGGTTTTGTGTTTTGGTTTTGGATTCGGTTCCGCGGCCGTGTTTTGGATTCGGACGCGTTTTGGCAAAACCTCCCTGAAAATGTTTTTGTCGGATTCGGGTGTTTTTTTACAAAAACCCCTCAAAAACAGCTTAAATCATAGAATTTGGGGGTCATTTTGATCCCATAGTATTATTAACCTCAATAACCATAATTTACCCTCATTTCCAGTCTATTCTGAACACCTCACAATATTATTTTTAGTCCTAAAATTTGCACCAAGGTCGCTGGATGACTAAGCTAAGCGACCCAAGTGGCCGACACAAACACCTGGCCCATCTAGGAGTGGCACTGCAGTGTCAGACAGGATGGCAGATTAAAAAAACTGTCCCCAAACAGCACATGATACAAAGAAAAAAAGAGGCGCAATGAGGTAGCTGTGTGACTAAGCTAAGCGACCCAAGTGGCCGACACAAACACCTGGCCCATCTAGGAGTGGCACTGCAGTGTCAGACAGGATGGCACTTCAAAAAAATAGTCCCCAAACAGCACATGATGCAAAAAAAAAGAGGCGCAATGAGGTAGCTGTGTGACTAAGCTAAGCGACCCAAGTGGCCGACACAAACACCTGGCCCATCTAGGAGTGGCACTGCAGTGTCAGACAGGATGGAACTTCAAAAAATAGTCCCCAAACAGCACATGATGCAAAGAAAAATGAAAGAAAAAAGAGGTGCAAGATGGAATTGTCCTTGGGCCCTCCCACCCACCCTTATGTTGTATAAACAGGACATGCACACTTTAACAAACCTATAATTTCAGCTACAGGGTCTGCCACACAACTGTGACTGAAATGACTGGTTGGTTTGGGCCCCCACCAAAAAAGAAGCAATCAATCTCTTCTTGCACAAACTGGCTCTACAGAGGCAAGATGTCCACCTCCTCCTCATCGTCCGATTCCTCACCCCTTTCACCGTGTACATCCCCCTCCTCACAGATTATTAATTCGTCCCCACTGGAATCCACCATCTCAGGTCCCTGTGTACTTTCTGGAGGCAATTGCTGGTGAATGTCTCCACGGAGGAATTGATTATAATTCATTTTGATGAACATCATCTTCTCCACATTTTCTGAAGTAACCTTGTACGCCGATTGCTGACAAGGTGAGCGGCTGCACTAAACACTCTTTCGGAGTACACACTGGAGGGGGGGGGGGGGGCAAATTAGGTAAAATAAAGCCAGTTTGTGCAAGAGCCTCCAAATTGCCTCTTTTTCCTGCCAGTATACGTACGGACTGTCTGATGTGCCTACTTGGATGCGGTCACTTATATAATCCTCCACCATTCTTTCAATGGTGACAGAATCATATGCAGTGACAGTAGACGACATGTCAGTAGTCGTTGGCAGGTCCTTCAGTCTGGACCAGATGTCAGCACTTGCTCCAGACTGCCCTGCATACCGCCAGCGGGTGGGCTCGGAATTCTTAGCCTTTTCCTCGCAGCCCCAGTTGCATGAGAATGTGAAGGAGGAGCTGTTGACGGGTCACGTTCCGCTTGACTTGACAATTTTCTCACCAGCAGGTCTTTGAACCTCTGCAGACTTGTGTCTGCTGGAAAGAGAGATACAACGTAGGTTTTAAATCTAGGATCGAGCACGGTGGCCAAAATGTAGTGCTCTGATTTCAACAGATTGACCACCCGTGAATCCTGGTTAAGCGAATTAAGGGCTCCATCCACAAGTCCCACATGCCTAGCGGAATCGCTCTGTTTTAGCTCCTCCTTCAATCTCTCCAGCTTCTTCTGCAAAAGCCTGATGAGGGGAATGACCTGACTCAGGCTGGCAGTGTCTGAACTGACTTCACGTATGACAAGTTCAAAGGGTTGCAGAACCTTGCACAACGTTGAAATCATTCTCCACTGCGCTTGAGTCAGCTGCATTCCCCCTCCTTTGCCTATATCGTGGGCAGATGTATAGGCTTGAATGGCCTTTTGCTGCTCCTCCATCCTCTGAAGCATATAGAGCTTTGAATTTCACCTCGTTACCACCTCTTGCTTCAGATGATGGCAGGGCAGGTTCAGGAGTGTTTGCTGGTGCTCCAGTCTTCGGCACGCGGTGGCTGAATGCCGAAAGTGGCCCGCAATTCTTTGGGCCACCGACAGCATCTCTTGCACGCCCCTGTCGTTTTTTAAATAATTCTGCACCACCAAATTCAATGTATGTGCAAAACATGGGACGTGCTGGAATTTACCCAGATGTAATGCACGCACAATATTGGTGGCGTTGTCCGATGTCACAAATCCCCAGGCGAGTCCAATTGGGGTAAGCCATTCTGCGAAGATGTTCCTCAGTTTCCGTAAGAGGTTGTCAGCTGTGTGCCTCTTATGGAAAGCGGTGATACAAAGCGTAGCCTGCCTAGGAACGAGTTGGCGTTTGCGAGATGCTGCTACTGGTGCCGCCGCTGCTGTTCTTGCTGAGGGAGGCAATACATCTACCTAGTGGGCTGTCACAGTCATATAGTCCTGAGTCTGCCCTGGTCCACTTGTCCACATGTCCGTGGTTAAGTGGATATTGGGTACAACTGCATTTTTTAGGACACTGGTGACTCTTTTTCTGACGTCTGTGTACATTTTCGGTATCGCCTGCCTAGAGAAATGGAACCTAGATGATATTTGGTACCGGGGACACAGTACCTCAATCAAATCTCTAGTTCCCTGTGAATTAACGGTGGATACCGGAAACACGTTTCTCACCACCCAGGCTGCCAAGGCCTGATTTATCCGCTTTGCAGCAGGATGACTGCTGTGATATTTCATCTTCCTTGCAAAGGACTGTTGGACAGTCAATTGCTTACTGGAAGTAGTACAAGTGGTCTTCCGACTTCCCCTCTGGGATGACGATCGACTCCCAGCAGCAACAACAGCAGCGCCAGCAGCAGCAGGCGTTACACTCAAGGATGCATCGGAGAAATCCCAGGCAGGAGAGGACTCGTCAGACTTGCCAGTGACATGGCCTGCAGGACTATTGGCTTTCCTGTCTAAGGAGGAAATTGACACTGAGGGAGTTGGTGGTGTGGTTTGCAGGAGCTTGGTTACAAGAGGAAGGGATTTAGTTGGCAGTGGACTGCTTCCGCTGTCACCCAAAGTTTTTGAACTTGTCAATGACTTCTGATGAATGCGCTCCAGGTGACGTCCTTACCCCTACTTATTACAGCTTGACAAAGGCAACACACAGCTTGACACCAGTTGTCCGCATTTCTGTTGAAATAATTCCACACCGAAGAGGTGAATTTTTTGTATTTTGACCAGGCATGTCAATGGCCATATTCGTCCCACGGACAACAGGTGTTTTCCCGGGTGCCTGACTTAAACAAACCACCTCACCATCAGAATCCTCCTTGTCAATTTTCTCCCCAGCGCCAGCAACACCCATATCCTCATCCTGGTGTACTTCAACAGTGACATCTTCAATTTGACTATCAGGAACTGGACTGCGGGTGCTCCTTCCAGCACTTGCAGGGGGCGTGCAAATGGTGGAAGGCGCCACCTCTTCCCGTCCAGTGTTGGGAAGGTCAGGCATCGCAACCGACACAATTGGACTCTCCTTGGGGATTTGTGATTTAGAAGAACGCACAGTTCTTTGCTGTGCTTTTGCCATCTTAAGTCTTTTAAGTTTTCTAGCAGGAGGATGAGTGCTTCCATCCTCATGTGAAGCTGACCAACTAGTTATGAGGAACATAGGAGAGGGCCTCAGCCGTTCCTTGCCACTCCGTGTCGTAAATGGCATATTGGCAAGTTTACGCTTCTCCTCAGACGATTTTAATTTAGATTTTTGGGTCATTTTACTGAACTTTTGTTTTTTGGATTTTACATGCTCTCTACTATGACATTGGGCATCGACCTTGGCAGACGACGTTGATGGCATTTCATCGCCTTGGCCATGACTAGTGGCAGCAGCTTCAGCATGAGGTGGAAGTGGATCTTGATCTTTCCCTATTTTACCCTCCACATTTTTGTTCTCCATTTTTTAATGTGTGGAATTATATGCCAGTAATATATTTATCAATAGCAATGGCCTACTACTATATATACTGCGCACAAAAACTGACATGCACCACAGGTATGGATGGATAGTATACTTGACGACACAGAGGTAGGTAGAGCAGTGGCCTACTGTACCGTACTGCTATATATTATATATACTGGTCATCAGAAAACTGTGCAAAACTGAAATGCACCACAGGTATGGATGGATAGTATACTTGACGACACAGAGGTAGGTAGAGCAGTGGCCTACTGTACCGTACTGCTATATATTATATACTGGTGGTCCGCAAACTGTGCAAAACTGAAATGCACCACAGGTATGGATGGATAGTATACTTGATGACACAGAGGTAAGTAGAGCAGTGGCCTTCTGTACCGTACTGCTATATATTATATACTGGTGGTCAGCAAACTGTGCAAAACTGAAATGCACCACAGGTATGGATGGATAGTATACTTGACGATACAGAGGTAGGTAGAGCAGTGGCCTACTATACCGTACTGCTATATATTATATATACTGGTGGTCAGCAAACTGTGCAAAACTGAAATGCACTACAGGTATGGATGGATAGTATACTTGACGACACAGAGGTAGGTAGAGCAGTGGCCTACCGTACCGTACTGCTATATATTATATACTGGTGGTCAGCAAACTGTGCAAAACTGAAATGCACCACAGGTATGGATGGACAGTATACTTGACGACACAGAGGTAGGTAGAGCAGTGGCCTACTGTACCGTACTGCTATATATTATATATACTGGTGGTCAGCAAACTGCAAAACTGAAATGCACCACAGGTATGGATGGATAGTATACTTGACGACACAGAGGTAGGTAGAGCAGTGGCCTTCTGTACCGTACTGCTATATATTATTTCTCTGACGTCCTAGTGGATGCTGGGTACTCCGTAAGGACCATGGGGAATAGACGGGCTCCGCAGGAGACTGGGCACTCTAAAAGAAAGATTAGGTACTATCTGGTGTGCACTGGCTCCTCCCTCTATGCCCCTCCTCCAGACCTCAGTTAGAATCTGTGCCCGGCTCGAGCTGGTTGCACACTAGGGGCTCTCCTGAGCTCTTAGTAAAGAAAGTATTTGTTAGGTTTTTTATTTTCAGTGAGATCTGCTGGCAACAGACTCACTGCTACGAGGGACTTAGGGGAGAGAAGCGAACCTACCTGCTTGCAGCTAGCTTGGGCTTCTAGGCTACTGGACACCATTAACTCCAGAGGGATCGAACACAGGCCCAGCCTCGGTCGTCCGGTCCCGGAGCCGCGCCGCCGTCCCCCTTGCAGAGCCAGAAGACGGAAGATTCCGAGGAGAAAATCGGCGGCTGAAGACTCCGGTCTTCATTAAGGTAGCGCACAGCACTGCAGCTGTGCGCCATTGCTCCCCATGCACACCACATACTCCGGTCACTGATGGGTGCAGGGCGCTGGGGGGGGGCGCCCTGGGCTGCAATTAGATTACCTTAAAAATGGCAAAAAACACATAATATAGTCTAATAAACTATATATGTGTAAAAATCCCCTGCCATAATATTAATAAAAGAGCGGGAGAAGTCCGCCGTGAAAGGGGCAGGGCTATCTCCCTCAGCACACTGGCGCCATTTTCTCTTCACAGTTCCGCTGGAAGACAGCTCCCCAGGCTCTCCCCTGCTGTTTCCAGGCTCAAAGGGTTAAAAAGAGAGGGGGGGCACTAAATTTAGGCGCAAACTATACATGTTAAGCAGCTATAGGGAAAAATCACTTTCTGTAATAGTGTAAATCCCTAATTATATAGCGCTGTGGTGTGTGCTGGCATACACTCTCTCTGTCTCCCCAAAGGACTTTCTGGGGTCCTATCCTCAGTCAGAGCATTCCCTGTGTGTGTGCGGTGTGTCGGTACGGCTGTGTCGACATGTTTGATGAGGAGGCTTATGTGGAGGCGGAGCAGGTGCCGATAAATGTGATGTCACCCCCTGCGGGGTCGACACCAGAGTGGATGGATATGTGGAAGGTATTATCCGACAGTGTCAACTCCTTACATAAAAGGCTGGATGACGTAACAGCCGTGGGACAGCCGGCTTCTCAGCCCGTGCCTGCCCAGGCGTCTCAAAGACCATCAGGGGCTCACAAACGCCCGCTACCTCAGATGGCAGATACAGATGTCGACACGGAGTCTGACTCCAGTGTTGACGAGGATGAGACATATACACAATCCACAAGGGGCATCCGTTGCATGATTACGGCAATGAAAAATGTGTTACACATTTCTGACATTAACCCAGGTACCACTAAAAAAGGGTATTATGTTTGGGGAGAAAAAGCAGCCAGTGTTTTTCCCCCCATCAGATGAGTTGAATGAAGTGTGTGAAGAAGCGTGGGGTTCCCCCGATAAGAAACTGGTCATTTCTAAAAAATTACTGACGGCGTACCCTTTCCCGCCAGAGGATAGGTCACGTTGGGAGATATCTCCTAGGGTGGATAAGGCGCTCACACGCTTGTCAAAAAAGGTGGCACTGCCGTCTCAGGATACGGTCGCCTTGAAGGAGCCTGCTGATAGAAAGCAGGAGGCTATCCTGAAGTCTGTATATACACACTCAGGTACTATACTAAGACCTGCAATTGCTTTAGCATGGATGTGTAGTGCTGCTGCAGCGTGGTCTGATACCCTGTCAGATAATATTGATACCCTCGACAGGGATACTATTTTGCTAACCATAGAGCATATTAAAGACGTAGTCTTATATATGAGGGATGCACAGAGGGATATTGGCCGGCTGGCATCTAAAATTAATGCAATGTCCATTTCTGCCAGGAGGGTATTATGGACCCGGCAGTGGACAGGTGATGCTGATTCTAAAAGGCACATGGAGGTTTTGCCTTATAAGGGTGAGGAATTGTTTGGGGATGGTCTCTCGGACCTTGTATCCACAAGAAAAGCTGGGAAATCGATATTTTTACCTCAGGCTCCCTCACAACCTAAGAAAGCACCGTACTATCAGGTACAGTCCTTTCGGCCTCAGAAAGGCAAGCGGATCAAAGGTGCTTCCTTTCTGCCCAGAGGCAGGGGGAGAGGGAAAAAGCTGCACCAGACAGCCAGTTCCCAGGAACAAAAATCCTCCCCTGCTTCTACTGAGTCCACCGCATGACGCTGGGGCTCCACAGACAGGTGCGGTGGGGGGCGCATCTCCGGAACTTCAGCAACCAGTGGGT
Organism: Pseudophryne corroboree; assembly: GCF_028390025.1. Lineage (NCBI taxonomy): Eukaryota > Metazoa > Chordata > Amphibia > Anura > Myobatrachidae > Pseudophryne > Pseudophryne corroboree. Next base: position 691,966,312 of record NC_086449.1, read on the forward strand.
TCGCTCACAGGTGGATCTCTGGGTTCTACAAGTGGTATCGCAGGGATACAAGCTGGAATTCGAGGCGTCTCCCCCTCGCCGTTACCTCAAATCAGCCTTGCTAACTACTTCCCAGGACAGGGAGGTAGTACTGGCGGCAATTCACAAGCTGTACCTCCAGCAGGTGATAATAAAAGTTCCCCTCCTTCAACAGGGACGGGGTTACTATTCCACAATGTTTGTGGTACCGAAACCAGACGGTTCGGTGAGACCCATTCTAAATTTGAAATCCTTGAACACTTATATAAGGAAGTTCGAGTTCAAAATGGAATCGCTCAGGGCGGTTATTGCAAGCCTGGAAGAGGGGGATTACATGGTATCACTGGACATCATGGATGCTTACCTACATGTCCCCATTTACCCACCTCACCAGGAGTACCTCAAGGTTGTGGTACAGAACTGCCATTACCAATTCCATACGTTGCCGTTTGGTCTGTCCACGGCACCGAGGGTGTGTTCCATGGTAATGGCCAAAATGATGATATTCCCTCGAAAGAAGGGAGTTATAATTATCCCGTACTTGGACGATCTCCTTATAAAGGCGAGGTCCAAGGAGCAGTCGTTGATCGGAGTAGCACTGTCTCAGGAAGTGCTACAACAGCACGGCTGGATTCTGAATATCCCAAAGTCGCAGCTGGTTCCTACGACGCGTCTACTGATATTGGGCATGTTTCTGGACACAGAACAGAAGAAGGTGTTTCTCCCGGAGGAGAAGGCCAAGGAGTTGTCATCTCGGGTCAGAGACCTCCTAAAAACCAAAACAGGTGTCGGTGCATCATTGCACGCGAGTCCTGCAAAAGGTGGTAGCTTCTTACGAAGCAATTCCCTCCGGCAGGTTCCATGCAAGGAACTTTCAGTGGGACCTGTTAGACAAGTGAGGATCGCATCTTCAGATGCATCTGTTAATCACCCTGTCCCCGGGGCCAGGGTGTCTTTGCTGTGGTGGCTGCAGAGTGCTCATCTTCTCGAGGGCTGCAGATTCGGCATTCAGGACTGGGTCCTGGTGACCACGGATGCAAGCCTCCGAGGTTGGGGAGCAGTCACTCAGGGAAGAAATTTCCAAGGACAATGGTCGAGTCAGGAGACTTCCCTACATAAATATTCTGGACCTAAGGGCCAGTTACAATGCCCTAAGGCAAGCAGAACCCCTGCTTCAAAACCAGCCGGTGCTGATTCAGTCAGACAACACCACAGCTGTCGCCCATGTAAACCGACAAGGCGGCACAAGAAGCAGGATGGCGTTGGCAGAAGCCACAAGGATTCTCCGATGGGCGGAGTATCACGTGCTAACAGTGTCAGCAGTGTTCATTCCGGGTGTGGAAAACTAGGAAGCAGACTTCCTCAGCAGGCACGACCTCCACACGGGAGAGTGGGGACTTCATCTAGAAGTTTTCACGCAGATTGTGAAACGTTGGGAACGGCCACAGGTGGACATGATGGCGTCCCGCCTCAACGAAAAGCTACAAAAGTATTGCGCCAGGTCAAGAGACCCTCAGGCGATAGCTGCGGACGCACTAGTGACACCGTGGGTGTACCAGTAGGTTTATGTGTTCCCTCCTCTTCCTCTCATACCCAAGGTACTGAGGATAGTAAGTAAGAGAGGAGTAAGAACTATACTCGTAGTTCCGGATTGGCCAGGTAGGACTTGGTACCCAGAACTACAAGAAATGATCTCGGAGGACCCATGGCCTCTGTGTCTCAGACGGACCTGTTACTGCAGGGGCCCTCTCTGTTCCAAGACTTACCGCGGCTGCGTTTGAAGGCTTGGTGGTTGAACGCAGGATCCTAATGGAAAAGGGCGTTCCAGATGAAATAATTCCTACGCTGTTAAAGGCTAGGAAAGACGCTGCCTGAAGTTCAGACGTTGTTAAAGGAGTGCTGCATGTTCAGCCCCTTTTGTGCCTCCAGTGGCACCTTGGGATCTCAACGTAGTGTTGGTTTTCCCAAAAATCACATTGTTTGAGCCACTTTAGAACGTGGAGTTGAAGTATCTCACGTGGAAAGTGGTCATATATATATATATATTTGGCCTTGGCTTCGGCTAGGCGTGTGTCAGAATTGGCGGCTTTGTCATGTGAAAGCCCTTATCTGATCTATCTGATCTTCGATATGGACAGGGCAGAATTGAGGACTCGTCCCCAATTTCTCCCTAAGGTGGTATCAGCGTGTCATTTGAACCAACCTTTTGTAGTGCCTGCGGCTACTCGGGACTTGGAGGCCTCCAAGTTGCTGGATGTAGTCCGGGCCCTGAAAATTTATGTTTCCAGGACGGCTAGAGTCAGAAATACTGACTCGCTGTTATCCTGCATGCACCCAACAAACTGGGTGCTCCTGCTTCTAAGCAGACTATTGCTCGCTGGATCTGTAGCACGATTCAACTTGCACATTCTGCGGCTGGACTGCCGCATCCTAAATCAGTAAAAGCCCATTCCACGAGGAAGGGGGCTCTTCTTGGACGGCTGCCCAAGGGGTCTCGGCATAACAACTTTGCCGAGCTGCTACCTGGTCGGGGTCAAACACGTTTGCAAAATTCTACAAGTTTGATACCCTGGCTGAGGAGGACCTTGAGTTTGCTCATGCGGTGCTGCAGAGTCATCCGCACTCTCCCGCCCGTTTGGGAGCTTTGGTATAATCCCCATGATCCTTACGGAGTACCCAGCATCCACTAGGACGTCAGAGAAAATAAGAATTTACTCACCGGTAATTCTATTTCTCGTAGTCCGTAGTGGATGCTGGGAGCCCGTCCCAAGTGCGGACTCTCTGCAATACGTGTATGTAGTTATTGCTTAACTAAAGGGTTTTGTTATGAGCCATCTGTTCATGAGGCTCATTTGTTGTTCATACTGTTAACTGGGTATAGTTATCACAAGTTGTACGGTGTGATTGGTGTGGCTGGTATGAGTCTTACCCGGGATTCCAAATCCTTTCCTTGTAGTGTCAGCTCTACCGGGCACAGTTTCCCTAACAGAGGTCTGGAGGAGGGGCATAGAGGGAGGAGCCAGTGCACACCAGATAGTACCTAATCTTTCTTTTAGAGTGCCCAGTCTCCTGCGGAGCCCGTCTATTCCCCATGGTCCTTACGGAGTACCCAGCATCCACTACGGACTACGAGAAATAGAATTACCGGTGAGTAAATTCTTATTATACTGGTGGTCAGCAAACTGTGCAAAACTGAAATGCACCACAGGTATGGATGGATAGTATACTTGACGACACATAGGTAGGTAGAGCAGTGGCCTACTGTACCGTACTGCTATATATTATATACTGGTGGTCAGCAAACTGTGCAAAACTGAAATGCACCACAAGTATGGATGGGATAGTATACTTGACGACACAGAGGTAGAGCAGTGGACTACTGTACCATACTGCTATATATATAGTTATACTGGTGGTCAGCAAAATTCTGCACTGTCCTCCTACTATATACTACAATGCAGCACAGATATGGAGCATTTTTCAGTCAGAGAACGTATAATACTGGTCAGCAAAACTCTGCACTGTCCTCCTACTATATAATACTGCTGGTCCCCAGTCCCCACAATAAAGCAATTAGCACACTGAGCACAGATATTTGCAGCACACTGAGCACAGATATGGAGCGTTTTTCAGGCAGAGAACGTAGATATTTGCACTTGCAGCACCCTGAGCACAGATATTTGCAGCACACTGAGCACAGATATTTGCAGCACACTGAGCACAGATATTTGCAGCACACTGAACATAGAAACTGAGAGGACGCCAGCCACGTCCTCTCACGATCATCTCCAATGCACGAGTGAAAAATGGTGGCGACACGCGGCTCCTTATATAGAATACGAATCTCGCGAGAATCCGACCGCGGGATGATGACGTTCGGGCGCGCTCGGGTTAACCGAGCAAGGCGGCAGGATCCGAGTTGCTCGGACCCGTGCAAAAAAAGGTGAAGTTCGGGCGGGTACGGATCCCAAGGATCCGAATCCGCTCATCACTACTAGAAACGTGTAATTTAGTGAAAGATGTATAATATTATGGGGGTAATTCCAAGTTGATCGCAGCAGGATTTTTGATAGCAATTGGGCAAAACCATGTGCATTGCAGGGGAGGCAGATATAACATGTGCAGAAAGAGTTAGATTTGGGTGGGTTATTTTATTTCTGTGCAGGGTAAATACTGGCTGCTTTATTTTTACACTGCAAATTAGATTGCAGATTGAACACACCACACCCAAATCTAACTCTCTCTGCACATGTTATATCTGCCTCCCCTGCAGTGCACATGGTTTTGCCCGATTGCTAACAAAAATCCTGCTGCGATCAACTTGGAATTACCCCCCTATATATTTTATTTCCTCATGCGTTTATAGAGTCACCTATATGACTTTAAAACACTTATGATGGTGCAATAAATGAAATCATCTTTGACATCTTCCAATTTGTGATACAATATACAGGTGTCACTAAAGTCTATGGGGGTTATTCAGAGATGGACGCAGTCGCTGGGTTTGCACTCAGTAGTCGCATCCATCTGGCCTGCGTACACACTGGCCATAGTGCGCGTGCGTGACCCTTTACTATGCGGTCTCATCCCGGAAGAATGCGACCGCAAGGTGATTGATGGCGGCACCCATCGGGGGCATCAGCGCAGTGTTTCGTGGTTGTGATCCGGATAACACAGGCATGTCCGGACCGTTTTCGGGGCAGCTGTGTGATGTCACACACTACTGCTCCAAGAAAAAAAATGGCACCAGACTCCCTTCCAGGCAGGGGCCGACCACATATCAATGCGTTTGTAATATAATTGTGAACTCATCATGAGGCGTTGCCACCAGTGCCGGAAAAAGAAATCTAGGGACACGGTACAGTGATATCTCTGGGGGTGTGGATCATTAGATCGACAGTGTCTAGGTCGACAATATTTAGGTCAACCACTTTAGGTCGACAGTCACTAGGTCAACAGGGTCAGAAGGTTGACAGGTTCAGAAGGTGGACATGTTCTAGTTCGACAGGGCAAAAGGTTGACATGAGTTTTTTTGGTGTCGTTTTCTTCGTAGAGTGACCGGGAACCCCAATTAGTGCACCGTGTCCCCTCACATGGCTCGCTTCGCTCGCCATGCTTCGGGCAAGGTGCCTCGCTCCACTACCACTTCGCTCGGCACAGATTACCGTTCCAATCGTAGTCCACGTGGGTCATTAAGTATGAAAAAGTTAAAAAAATATATATATTTTTTTTAAAAACCTCATGTCGACCTTTTGACATATCGACCTAGAACATGTCGACCTTCTGACCCTGTCGACCTAGTGACTGTCGACCTATAGTGGTCGACCTAAACATTGTCGACCTATACACTGTCGATCTTCAGACCGGATCCCATCTCTGGGGCCCCCTCAGATTATATATATTTTAAAGTGCAACAGAATTTGCTGTGCAATATAAGAAACTGTTAAGAATTAATAAATATATAAATATATATTTATTCATTTTTCTCTATCGTCCTAGTGGATGCTGGGGTTCCTGAAAGGACCAAGGGGGAATAGCGGCTCCGCAGGAGACAGGGCACAAAAAGTAAAGCTTTAGGATCAGGTGGTGTGCACTGGCTCCTCCCCCTATGACCCTCCTCCAAGCCTCAGTTAGATTTTTGTGCCCGGCCGAGAAGGGTGCAATCTAGGTGGCTCTCCTAAAGAGCTGCTTAGAAAAGTTTAGCTTAGGTTTTTTATTTTACAGTGAGTCCTGCTGGCAACAGGATCACTGCAACGAGGGACTTAGGGGAGAAGAAGTGAACTCACCTGCGTGCAGGATGGATTGGCTTCTTGGCTACTGGACATTAGCTCCAGAGGGACGATCACAGGTACAGCCTGGATGGTCACCGGAGCCTCGCCGCCGGCCCCCTTGCAGATGCTGAAACGAGAAGAGGTCCAGAATCGGCGGCAGAAGACTCCTCAGTCTTCTTAAGGTAGCGCACAGCACTGCAGCTGTGCGCCATTTTCCTCTCAGCACACTTCACACGGCAGTCACTGAGGGTGCAGGGCGCTGGGAGGGGGGCGCCCTGGGAGGCAAATGAAAACCTTTTTTGGCTAAAAATACCTCACATATAGCCTCCGGGGGCTATATGGAGATATTTAACCCCTGCCAGAATCCGTTAAGAGCGGGAGACGAGGCCGCCGAAAAAGGGGTGGGGCCTATCTCCTCAGCACACAGCGCCATTTTCCCTCACAGAAAGGCTGGAGGGAAGGCTCCCAGGCTCTCCCCTGCACTGCACTACAGAAACAGGGTTAAAACAGAGAGGGGGGGCACTAATTTGGCGTTAGAAATATATAAAAAAGATGCTATAAGGGAAAACACTTATATAAGGTTGTCCCTATATAATTATAGCGTTTTTGGTGTGTGCTGGCAAACTCTCCCTCTGTCTCTCCAAAGGGCTAGTAGGTCCTGTCCTCTATCAGAGCATTCCCTGTGTGTGTGCTGTGTGTCGGTACGTGTGTGTCGACATGTATGAGGACGATGTTGGTGAGGAGGCGGAGCAATTGCCTGTAATGGTGATGTCACTCTCTAGGGAGTCGACACCGGAATGGATGGCTTATTTAGGGAATTACGTGATAATGTCAACACGCGCCAAGGTCGGTTGACGACATGAGACGGCCGACAAACAATTAGTACCGGTCCAGACGTCTCAAAAACACCGTCAGGGGTTTTTAAAAAACGTATTCCTTATTAGGGCCACACGTTAAGGGCAATGAAGGAGGTTGTTACATATTTCTGATACTACAAGTACCACAAAAGAGGGTATTATGTGGGATGTGAAAAAACTACCGTAGTTTTTCCTGAATCAGATAAATTAAATGAAGTGTGTGATGATGCGTGGGTTCCCCCCGATAGAAAATATGGGCGGTATACCCTTTCCCGCCAGAAGTTAGGGCGCGTTGGGAAACACCCCTTAGGGTGGATAAGGCGCTCACACGCTTATCAGAACAAGTGGCGGTACCGTCTATAGATAGGGCCGTCCTCAAGGAGCCAGCTGACAGGAGGCTGGAAAAATATCATAAAAAGTATATACACACATACTGGTGTTATACTGCGACCAGCGATCGCCTCAGCCTGGATGTGCAGAGCTGGGGTGGCTTGGTCGGATTCCCTGACTAAAAATATTGATACCCTTGACAGGGACAGTATTTTATTGACTATAGAGCATTTAAAGGATGTATTTCTATATATGCGAGATGCACAGAGGGATATTTGCACTCTGGCATCAAGAGTAAGTGCGATGTCCATATCTGCCAGAAGATGTTTATGGACACGACAGTGGTCAGGTGATGCAGATTCCAAACGGCACAAAGGTGTATTGCCGTATAAAGGAAGAGGAGTTATTTGGGGTCGGTCCATCGGACCTGGTGGCCACGGCAACTGCTGGAAAATCCACCGTTTTTACCCTAAGTCACATCTCTGCAGAAAAAGACACCGTCTTTTCAGCTTCAGTCCTTTCGTCCCTATAAGAGTCATATCTGCCCAGGGATAGAGGAAAGGGAAGAAGACTGCAGCAGGCAGCCCATTCCCAGGAACAGAAGCGTTCCAACCCTTCTGACAAGCTCTCAGCATGACGCTGAGACCGTACAGGACCCCTGGATCCTACAAGTAGTATCCCAGGGGTACAGTTTGGAATGTCGAGACGTTTCCCCTGCGCAGGCTCCTGAAGGCTGCTTTACCAAGGTCTCCCTCCGACAAGGAGGCAGTATGGGAAAAAATTCACGAGCTGTATTCCCAGCAGGTGATAATTAAATTACCCCTCCTACAACAAGAAAAGGGGTATTATTCCACACTATATTGTGGTACTGAAGCCAGAAGGCTAGGTGAGACCTATTCTAAATCTAAAAAAATTTGAACACTTACAAAGGTTCAAATCAAGATGGAGTCACTCAGAGCAGTGATAACGAACCGGGAAGAAGGGGACTATCTGGTGTCCCGAGACATCAGGGATGCTTACCTCCATGTCCCAAATTTGCCCTTATCACTAAGGGTACCTCAGGTTCGTGGTACAGAACTGTCACTATCAGTTTCAGACGCTGCCGTTTGGATTGTCTACGGCACCCCGGGTCTTTACCAAGGTAATGGCCGAAATGATGGTTCTTCTTCGAAGAAAAGGCGTCTTAATTATCCCTTACTTGGACGATCTCCTGATAAGGGCAAAGTCCAGGGAACAGTTGGAGGTCGGAGTAGCACTATCTCGGATACTGTTACAACAGCAGGGGTGGATTCTAAAGATTCCAAAATCGCAGCTGATCCCGACAACAAGTCTCCTGTGCTTAGGGATGATTCTGGACACAGTCCAGAAAAAGGTGTTTCTCCCGGAAGAGAAAGCCAGGGAGTTATCCGAGCTAGTCAGGAACCTCCTAAAATCAGTGCATCATTGCACAAGGGCCATGGTAAAAAAAAATGGTGACTTCCTTCGAAGCAATTCCAGTCGGCAGATTTCATGCAAGAACTTTTCAGTGGGATCTGCTGGACAAATGGTCCGGATCGCATCTTCAGATGCATCAGCGGATAACCCTATATCCAAGGACAAGGGTGTCTCTCCTGTGGTGGTTACAGAGTGCTCATCTTCTAGAGGGCCGCAGATTCGGCATTCAGTTTTGGATGTTGGTGACCACGGAGGCCAGCCCGAGAGGCTGGGGAGCAGTCACACAAGAAAAAAATTTCCAGGGAGTGTGATCAAGTCTGGAGATTTTTCTCCACATAAATATAGCTAAGGGTAAATTTATAATGCTCTAAGCTTAGCAAGACCTCTGCTTCAAGGTCAGCCGGTATTGATCCAGTGGGATAAAACATCACGGCAGTCGCCCACGTAAATAGACAGGGCGGCACAAGAAGCAGGAGGGCAGTGGAAAAAACTGCAAGGACTTTTCGCTGGGCGGAAAATCATGTGATAGCACTGTCAGCAGTGTTTCATTCCGGGAATGGAAACTGGGAAGCAGACTTCCTCAGTAGGCACGACCTCCACCCGGCAGAGTGGGAACTTCATGGGGAAGTTTTCCACATAATTGTAAACCGTTGGGAATTACCAAAGGTGGACATGATGGCGTCCCGTCTGAACAAAAAACGGGACAGGTATTGCGCCAGGTTAAGAGACCCTCAGGCAATAGCTGTGGACGTTCTGGTAACACCGTGGGTGTACCAGTCGGTGTATGTGTTCCATCCTCTGCTTTTCATACCTAAGGTACTGAGAATTATAAGACGTAGAGGAGTAAGAACTATACTCATGGCTCCGGATTGGCCAAGAAGGACTTGGTACCCGGAACTTCAAGAGATGCTCACAGAGGACTTATGGCCTCTGCCGCTAAGAAGGGACTTGTTTCAGCAAGTACCATGTCTGTTCCAAGACTTACCGCAGCTGCGTTTGACGGCATGGCGGTGGAACGCCGGATCCTAAGGGAAAAGGCATTCAGGAAGAGGTCATTCCTACCCTGGTCAAAGCCAGAAAGGAGGTGACCGCACAACATTATCACCACATGTGGCGAAAATATGTTGCGTGGTGTGAGGCCAGGAAGGCCCCACGAAGAAATTTCAACTCGGTCGATTCCTGCATTTCTTGCAAACAGGAGTGTCTATGAGCCTCAAATTGGGGTCCATTAAGGTTCAAATTTCGGCCCTGTCGATTTTTCTTCCAGAAAGAAGTGGCTTCAGTTCCTGAAGTCCAGAAGTTTGTCAAGGGAGTATTGCATATACAACCCCCTTTTGTGCCTCCAGTGGCACTGTGGAATCTCAACGTAGTTCTGGGATTCCTCAAAACACATTGGTTTAAAACCAGTCAAATCTGTGGATTTGAAGCATCTCACATGAAAAGTGAACATGCTCTTGGACCTGGCCTGGACCAGGCGAGTGTCAAATTGGTGGTTTTTTTTTTTCCTCAAAAAAGCCCATATCTGTTTGTCCATTCGGACAGGGCAGAGCTGCGGACTCGTCCCCAGTTCTCTCCCTAAGGTGGTGTCAGTGTTTCACCTGAACCAGCTTATTGTGGTGTCTTGCGCCTACTAGGGACTTGGAGGACTCCAAGTTGCTAGATGTGGTCAGGGCCCTGAAAATATAGGTTCCAGGACGGCTGGAGTCAGGAAAACTGACTTGCTGTTATCCTGTATGCACCCAACAAACTGGGTGCTCTTGCTTTTAAGCAGACTTTTGCTAATTGGATGTGTAATACAATTCAGCTTGCACATTCTGTGGCAGGCCTGCCACAGCCAAAATATGTAAATGCCCATTCCACAAGGAAGGTGGGCTCATCTTGGGCGGCTGCCCGAGGGGTCTCGGCTTTACAACTTTGCCGAGCGGTTATATTAGTCAGGGGCAAACACGTTTGTAAAATCCTACAAATTTGATACCCTGGCTAAGGAGGACCTGGAGTTCTCTCATTCGGTGCTGCAGAGTCATCCGCACTCTCCCGCCCGTTTGGGAGCTTTGGTATAATCCCCATGGTCCTTTCAGGAACCCCAGCATCCACTAGGACGATAGAGAAAATAAGAATTTACTTACCGATAATTCTATTTCTCGGAGTCCGTAGTGGATGCTGGGCGCCCATCCCAAGTGCGGATTATCTGCATTACTTGTACATAGTTACAAAAATCGGGTTATTATTGTTGTGAGCCATCTTTTCAGAGGCTCCGCTGTTATCATACTGTTAACTGGGTTCAGATCACAGGTTGTACAGTGTGATTGGTGTGGCTGGTATGAGTCTTACCCGGGATTCATAAATCCTTCCTTATTGTGTACGCTCGTCCGGGCACAGTACCTAACTGAGGCTTGGAGGAGGGTCATAGGGGGAGGAGCCAGTGCACACCACCTGATCCTAAAGCTTTACTTTTTGTGCCCTGTCTCCTGCGGAGCCGCTATTCCCCCTTGGTCCTTTCAGGAACCCCAGCATCCACTACGGACTCCGAGAAATAGAATTATCGGTAAGTAAATTCTTATTATCTATACACATATATAAATATGTATATCTCTCCTTTCTCCCCCACACACACCACAGTCTGTCTCTCCCCAATAAGTGCATTCCCAGCTCCCCTCCCCATCCTAAAGGGGTTTGGTATGGTTTACCGGCGGGCGGGATGTCAGCTGTCAAAATCCCAACAGCGGCATCCCACCCTTCCGAATGCCATCAGCGAGGTGAACGAAAAGAGTCCCCTTTCTTGCTCTCTGCGTTCACCGTGCTGCATGTTCGGTGGCTCATTCCACTCGCCACAGGATCTAGTCCCACTCTATGAGTGTCGTGGACACCCACGAGTGGGAATAGCCCTGTTACGTTTCCCACCCCAAAGCCCTGTATCCCGTCACCAATCTACTCTTACCCCAAGGAGAGACTCATCTGCACTGCAATCCCCAGTATCCAGACCCTCACTCCGAACAGTAGGTACCATGTGGCCTTCACACCCCACCAGAAGAGGCCGGCGCAGGGCATGGGAATCCTGGCCAGTGTAGCTGCTGCCATGTCCCATAACTGCCTGCAACAGAGCTGGACCCAGAAGAGCGACCGCACAGTCACTGTGTGTCAGAGGCTTCTGTCACTCTGAGGATGTGCCCACTCAGCCTACAGCTCGCTGCCCTATTTCGACAAGACGGCTCACATACCTGCCCGGCACTAAGGGCATATCCTTGGGGCCCCTCTGATCCTTGGAGCCCGGTATAGGTGTTCCCTTTGACCCCCCCTGTTGCCAGCCCTCGGTGCCACACACTTGCCCTGTGCTTGGCTGACCCCAGTATTAGACGATGGACGCAGATATTGCTGCGAAAGCAAAATCTGCGTCCAACAAAAACTAGCCTAAGTAAAATGTTTGCAAAAAGTGTTTTTATTTGGACTTTGCTAACTGTCAACAGAGACATTTTGTATTCTAGATAATTTAATTGCAGTCAGTTTAAGTGGTGGATTTCTTTTAATAAATATTTAATATATATCTGTGCGGAATTACTAATTTACTATTTTTATTTCTGCAACACTGTCTCCACAGTACGCAATACAAAACCTGTACTCACTTGACATACTGTAGCTGCAAGCCAACATTTCAATCTAATTTCCAAGGTCACTGCTGCTGCCCTGATGCATTTCTACACATCACGTGCCTAGTTGCACACTACATACTAACCCTGCGTCATGAACAGGGTTATATTATATAACATATTAATATATATATATATATATATATATATATATATATATATAGCAATGCATACAGGGTCCCTGGCACTCCGGTCTTACGTTTGTCTTGCTCCGGTGCCCTCCCCTCAGATCAGCATCTGTAAATATCTCCTTTCTTATGGGCGGCACTCAGAGACTTTTATCAAACGGATTAAGTGAAAAAAAGACCCCACCGGGCCGTTTTATTGGTAACGTTTCGGGGTATAATCCCCTTCCTCAGACAACCAAAGTAGTGAACAACAGTGACATTTATAACAAAAACTGACCTGTGACCCTCCAGTGCAACCTCCGTGTGTGTCCCATGCTCCCGGCCGCCGTCCCGCAGTGGCACTTCCGGCGCGGCGCGTCTTTTTTTCACTTAATCCGTTTGATAAAAGTCTCTGAGTGCCGCCCATAAGAAAGGATATATATATATATATATATATATATATATATATATATAATATTATATTAGATAACACCATGTATATTTGGAACCGGAGTGATTGGTTTCTTAAAACTACAACTTTTTTGGCCCAAATTAATAAATTTACACTATACACGGGTGCAGTGCTAACTGTTCGGTGATGCGGCTCTTCCTATACTGTAAACAGGATCCGGTTTGGTTGACCTAGATTGGACTGTTCACACTGTCCTGTTACATGGGTCATTCCTGTTTCCAACCCAGGTCACTACCCGACCCACTTTTTTTCACACCGAAGCACGACCTGAGTTAATCCAGCAATCAGGGCCGTTTCTAGCCAATTTGGCTCCCAGTGCGAGATTTAAAAATGCGCCCCCCTCAATTCACATTCAAAAAAAATGCGCCCCCCCCATAGATATAGAGTGAAAGCATGCGCGCGGCGAAGGCGCATGCGCTCCCGGCAAGGGGGCGTGGCCTCGTTAAAATGGGCGTGTCCTCATCTGATCTCATCATCACGGCCTCATTTAACACATTATAGCAGGCACGCGACCCCATTTTACACAGCACGGCAGGCAAGTGTCCCCATTTTACACATTGCTGCAGGCACGTGCCCCCATTTTACACATTGTGGCAGGAAAGTGTCCCCATTTTACACATTGCGGCAGGCACGTGCCCCCATTTTACACATTGCGGCAAGAAAGTGTCCCCATTTTACACATTGCGGCAAGAAAGTGTCCCCATTTTACACATTGCGGCAGGCACGTGCCCCCATTTTACACATTGCGGCAGGCACGTGCCCCCATTTTACACATTGCGGCAGGCACGTTCCCCCATTTTACACATTGCGGCAGGAAAGTGTCCCTATTTTAAACATTGCGTCAGGCACGTACCCCCATTTTACACATTACGGCAGACTGCGTCCCCATTTTACACATTCCGGCAGGCAAGTGTCTCCATTTTACACATTCCGGCAGGCAAGTGTCCCTATTTTACACATTAAGGCAGGCAAGAGTCCCCATTTAACACATTCCGGCAGACAGGTGTCCCCATTTTACACAGTACGGCAGGTGGTGGTGGGGGGGAGGGAGGGAGAGAGAGAGGGAGAGGGGCTGACTTACATTTCAAGCGGCTCTTCCCGCTCTTCAGCCGCCTCTCCCTTGTCTGCGTGGCACTGCCGCCGGCCGGCTTGGCTCCCCCTTCTCCCTCCTCCCGAGTGCCCAGCTCGGGGGGCAGGGTTTCGCGAAATAACGCAATTGCGTCGTGACGTCACGACGCAAACGCGTCATTCTGCGAGACCTCGCCCCCCGAGCTGGGCACTCGGGAGGAGAGGGGAGGAGGGTTTCAAAGTTCTCAAAAAGTGCCGCGGCGGGCGCCCCGTGCGGTTGCACGGCTCACCCGCCGCAAGAAACGGCACTGCCAGCAATAACGTGGGTCAAAGCGGCTGTGTGATAGGACAGTTAGTTATGATGTTGACACTGTTAAAATGTTAACATTGAACATTTTGGCATGTGCTGAATGTCAACATGTGAAAAGCCAGCATTCTGCACAGACCGACATCTAAGGGTCAGGCACTAGGGAATAGGGTTAGCCATATTCACTACCAGAAGTGCTTTTGGATCTGATGGAAGCCCTCATCAGCTGACTGCCAGACCTGGAACAAATTGCTGGAGCCGCCGACTCCTCTGTACCAGGAAAGTCACCACTAGACCATCATGTCTTTGTCGACTTTCTAATCCTGTTGACATTCATCATTGTCTATGTTGAAAATGTCAACACTGCTAGCATGTCAGCATCAATACCATGTCAGCATTCTCACGTTGACATAATGAAATTTAACAAAATATACCACACCCCCTCAAGCGTAGCCACATATACAGGCAATGATATCTGATGCATAATACAGGTTGAGTAAGTGTACAAAAAAAAAATAGTACTTTTTAGATTTCTACTACAGTGACATCAAAGGAGTACCAATCTAACAAGTCTACCAATGTAAGCCATCTGTCTTTCTGGAACAGCTTTGACCAAATGGAAGTACAAAACATTGTTGAAATGACCCTAATGCGTCCCTCCACCAGTGATTTGGACCCTGCCTCAACCAAGCTTCTATTAGGGTTTATGGAAATAATTGCCCCTGAATTTGCAAAAATAGTTCAAAGCTGTTTGCAGACAGGCATTTTTCCTGAACCACTAAAGGAAGCAATAGTTAGACCACTTCTTAAAAAATCTAATTGAGACCCTGACTGCATGACCAACTACAGGCCACTATCAAACCTTCCTTTTCTAGGAAAGGTTATTGAGAAAGTGGTTGCAACTCAAACAGAAACCCGCCTGTCAACCCATGACATTTATGATCCATCCCAGTCAGGATTCAGGAGAAGACATAGCACTGAAACAGCCCTGGTATATGTGCTTAATGATCTACTAATGGCGAGAGACAGAGGTGACTGTTCAACCTTAATCTTTCTGGAGCTCTCTGCAGCATTTGACACCGTGGACCATGGGATTCTTATGGAGCACCTGAACAATTTCTGTGGACTAAATGGCATGGTCCTTAGCTGGTTCAAATCATTTCTCACTGGGCAGGTCACAGAGAGTTTCGTCTGGAGTATGCTCTTTGCCACCAGTGCCATTAACTTGTGGTGTCCCACAGGATTCTTTCATCTGAGGAACATAGCCAGAATCAGGCACTTAATTCACTCAGAAGACCTGCCTAAAGTCATACATGCATTTGTATCATCACGCCTAGACATATGGATGACCCAGGTAGAGGGCATCATGCAATGCCCTCTACCTTGGGTCTCCCAGCAACAGAATTGCACTGCTTGCAGATGGTACAAAATGCAGCTACCAGGCTATTAACCAACCAGACCCGTTCCAGCCACATAACACCCATTCTCTACTCCCTTCACTGGCTGCCTGTAAATTGGTGAATCGTTTTCAAGATTGGCTTTCTCACTTTTAAAGCCCTACATGACCAGAGCCCAAAGTACCTGAAGCAGCTTCTGATTCCTTACTATACCACTTGATTACTGCGACCTGTAGATGAAGGACTACTAACAGTACCTACAATCTCCTGGAATTCATCTGAGGGTCGAGCTTTCAACTTTTTGGCTCCGACTCTTTGGAACTCTCTTCCCCGCACAGTACGAGAAGCCGCCACTCTAAAATCCTTCAAAAATAGACTAAAGACTTACCTATTTACTCAACATTTCACTAATATATTATTACAGGTTGAGTATCCCATATCCAAATATTCCGAAATACGGAATATTCCGAAATACGGACTTTTTTGAGTGAGACTGAGATAGTGAAACCTTTGTTTTTGATGGCTCAATGTACACAAACTTTGTTTAATACACAAAGTTATTAAAAATATTGTATTAAATGACCTGCAGGCTGTGTGTATAAGGTGTATATGAAACATAAATGAATTGTGTGAATGTACACACACTTTGTTTAATGCACAAAGTTATAAAAAAATATTTGCTAAAATGACCTTCAGGCTGTGTGTATAAGGTGTATATGTAACATAAATGCATTCTGTGCTTAGACTTAGGTCCCATCACCATGATATCTCATTATGGTATGCAATTATTCCAAAATACGGAAAAATCCCATATCCAAAATACCTCTGGTCCCAAGCATTTTGGATAAGGGAGACTCAACCTATACTGATAAGCTTGTTTTGTATTTTGAGCTGTAAAGACTATTGTAAAGCACTTTGAGTCCTATTAGGAGAAAAATGTTATATAAATATAATTGTTATTATTATTATTATTATTATTATTAATATTACTACAGATGTAGCAAGCATCAAACTGAATGCTGGGTAACGTTGCTGCCATGCATATTGTTCATACTAAGCAGCAAACTTTACTTGCAATACCATGGCTTACCGCTCTTACCGCATGGGTAGTCTTTTAATTCTTGTAAACATATGAAGTGGTGGTGAGAACTGCAGTTTACACTGAATAGCAGATGCTGGCAATAATGCATAGTAAAAACACTTAATTACATTTAAATTAATGAATCAGCAACATCTGTAGTCTCAACACATGTAACTGTCAGTCACTCAGAGAACATACATAGGAGAAAGTGACTGACCGTTACCACCAATCAATCCACAGATTCTGTACTGTATAATGAAAATATATAAAAAGCTGCAGCATGCTCCCAGAGACTACCAAACCTGGGGCCAGAGATAATGCAGGGCGAGATGGCCGGAGCTCCGAGATTCCGGCTGAACTCGTACGTATTTTTTAAAGCGGCAATGTTTTGTCTTGTAAATGATTGCTGTTTTAAAAAAACGTACGGAGCTCCGGCCGTCTCGCACTGCATTACATCTGGCCCCCAGTGTGAAAAGCCCTAGGCTCACCTTGACTCTCCTGGGTTGTGGAAGTAAGGCAAATGAAAAAGATAATGAAAATTCCTGTTTTTGCATTTTTTGCATTTATTACAAGTAAATTTGAGCAAACCAAGATTTTCTAAGGAAATCTTAATTATGGCTGGTGAATTTTAAATAGACCCCAAAGAATGACAGCTTTGACATGGACTGGCATCATTAGGCAATACTATGAAATGTCAGTGTGCCAGTGACAAGCATAGCATACAAGAAAACTAAGCAGCAGTGGAGAACCATAATAAGTGACATACACGACTGTAATACATGAGGGATTCCAGGGTTCTGGAAAACTGCCATGCAGTTTACAATCTAATTTCCATCTCACAGGTACACAACCGCGCACACATAACATGATTTGCTACAGCCTCTTTCATTCATTTGGTTTAGTAGTATTCCTAATCCCAGAGCTAAATTATGCTGTGTTGAGATTGTGACTATTTGTTTTAATAAAGGTACTTTCTGTTTTCTGACACCATAGCAATGCTGCATTTGCATATATATTGTATAGCTTTGCTGCTGTCCTTTATGCTAAATGGACATAGTTAAATGAAACCTGTTCACATAAGCGGTTGGCAGAATGTGGTTAGATAAAGCAGGAGCCATAGCAGGTTAATGGCCACAAACAGGACAAGTCATGTATCCATAATCACAGACTGCAAAAACAAACACTATAAAAAAAACGACTACAGATGGGGAATACTAGAATACAAGTATGTTAGCAGTAAAAACAGTAGTATAAATAAAGGAACTACTATTAAATATAAATCACCGCTGTCTACCATAAGGATTTGTAATTCTTGTGTTCTTAAAGGATAAAGGTGGCAACTCCGAAACGTTGATCTAGAATTGACTCACTAGTCCTGTGATTCTGTTGCCTAAGAAGACCTGTGACTGCCGCCTTATTTCCACTGATATACAATATACAGGCAGCATAGTGACCTCAGTGTGTGTACATTGCAGAAATGTCTTGTCAGAGATTGCTCGCTAGTACTACCTTTATTAAGGGCAGCCCTGATAGCTGACCTATGAAACGCCATTCTTTCCTTAAATTACCTCTCTGTTTTCCCTATGGGGGTAATTCAGATGTAGACGGAGTCACAAAGTACCGATTATTGATACTTTAAGCATGTGCAGGACCCATGCTGCGCAGGGCAATGTATGAACGGTCAGTGGCACTGACTGACTGTTCTGACATCTGCAGCTATCATTTTCAATAGCTGCAGGTGGCGATGCCCTAACTCCACTGCAGGGACAGAGCTCCGCCTGGCTGTGGCGGGTGCTGGCACTCAGCTGCATGTGAGGTCTTATGAGATCTTGCGCATGCCCAGTGAGCCAGCTGGATGGGATAGACACAACGCATCAGCACTAGACTGGTGCGCAGTGGCCACCGACAGGCATCGCCAGAGGGGGGAGTTTTCACTCCCCCTCTCTGGCAGCCAAGATGTTAATACATCTTGGTGCTAGTGCTTCCCACTTCGGCAAAGCGGGAAGTGTGATAGTGACACGATATGTGCCGATATCATACATTTACCCCAGTGTACCTTATGCACACACATCACTGACAAGGCTGTCTCCATCTCTGGGGGAAAAATGTGGTTTATCAGGGGAGGGGTTTTGGGTACTCATGACGTGCGGGGTGAGGAGGTACACATATAGCCGGCACAGCCAGGCAGCAGTGGTGACAAGAGGTGGTGGGCCCCCCTGTCTTAAGTGACCAGGGCACCCCAAATGCTTACTCTGGCCCTGGCAATCACATTTCTCAGAGTATGTGATCGCACGGCGATCACAGGGCAGCTTTCACGCACAACAGTGCTTTTGCAGTCTTCTGATAATCAGCTTATTTGCATTTTTGCAATAAAGCTGAATGAGGACCTTATGGTACATTGCTTTTTTTCTTTACCCTTTCTGGTGTTTGTTCTGAGCAACTTCTGAAGCTCTTCATCAGGTCTGCATGGTTTTATGTATTTGGTTCAGCTGTTCTGAGCAACATCTGAACCTCTTGACCACGTCCTGCATGGTTTTATGCATTGGGTTCAGGGGTGAAGCTAAGCTTTCTCAAAGACTCAGTTGCGCATGCCCCTTCCTCCCCCCTACTTTAATATATTAATTTCATGCAGTGCAATACTCTGACATCCTGCATTCCTCTATATCCCACGTATCACAGCAGAGAGAGGAAGACTTGTAAGCACAATTGCCACAATTTTTATATGTATTTATATTTAGCCATCTGCAATGTAAAAAAAAATAAAAAAAATAAAAGCCATTGGGGTTTAGGAAACCCACATACATACAAGTCCACAAGCTAAATATCAATATTGTGTTTCAATTTTAACCTGATAATAGAAACTCATGTGTCTTAAAAAAATCCTTTTTCAACATATAATCATATAATACTATCCTTACATAATACAAGTAGAAAAAAATGCAAATCAATAAAATAAAGAGTCAGGGGAACACAAGTAAAGAGTGTGAGTGGCCCTGCTGACGGCTGATTCATTACCCTTCCATCCAGCGCTCACCCGCTGCCCCCCTCTCTAGCACCCGGGGAACGTACCCTGACCGCCATCCCTCTAGCTTAGCCCCTGTCAATACTTCTTTTTAGTGTTAATGACTATGATTTCACACTGGAGGTTCACAGCAAATGTATTTCTTGTCAGGATAGTCAGCCAAGCGGGTAGAGCTGTCTGGTTGTAAGAATTTCTAAAATAAAAATAAAAATATGTAATTAGAAAATAACCATTTCACATACATCAAGAACTCCTGACACCTCAGTGCACTGCGTGGTTATAGCTAAAGCTTATATATAAGTGCTATTGTTGGAATCTACAGTATTTAGGTTGAATCTTTTGTTTTAACCACTTGAGCACTGACAAATGCAACATAAACCTTAATGTGCCACTAGGTTTATACTTGCTGCTAATTATAAAATGTAGAAACATTGGGGACATTCTAGAAACAATTTAAAAAAATTCACAAAAATTTATGTATGCAATAACTGCAGCTTGAAAAAAAATACATTACTGTCACTGAAACCTGCACATTCCAACACCCTATTTCCCTCAATTATACCAATTTATAGTACTACCCGCAGGTGCAGGAGGCTGAGGCTGGAAGGCTTCTCATACAGTGTGCCCACAACCTTCTCCCAGGGTACTGAGCTGCCATCAGTGTGTCAACACACACTAAGCCTGTGCATTATGTGAGCGGGTCAGGTGGATTCGGCCTACTGTACCTGCTGGTGCCACTCCTTTGGCATCCACCCCCGTTGAGCCTCTGACTAGGTAGCTGCCATGTGATTGGCTGATTAGTAATTTTTGTTGTGTCTGGTGCATGCGACATAAATGAACTGGCCGTCACAGTAGATTTGAAATCATCAATTTGGACAAACATACCAGCACTCAGGCCTTTTTTTGTGAACACTTCAGACCACCTCTGAGTCGCCATCCAGGAATGCCTGATTGTCCACTGCAAGCTCTATTGCAAGAGATTTTGTACGCAACAGCGGTGTCTGCGTATGGACAGGGAACGCATGCCCAGCAGGGGTTTTCTGGACTCTTCATGCATGCCTAATAACCAAAAATCGCTCAACTGCTCAAACATCAACATTGCATCCACCTCTGAATCAGGCCAACTTTGAACGCTACACAATCACATAATAACTGCAATAAGATGACAATAGGATTCAAGATAGAATAATATCAACAAAGATAGAACATAGACGAGTAAACAATTGACAAAGCATGAAAAGATCACTAAAAATCTAACTATGGCAATACTGAGGGAAGAAAACACATTACCAAATGAGGGAAATTGATAAAGAAGACACAATATGAGTTTCTGGCATAAATAATAAAAAAATAAAATCGATGTGTAGCATAGAACTTTGAGCAATAATGATAATGTATAGAAAATAAGATAGAAAAGAAGGTAGACAACATTGAAGAAATAGCACCAATAATCAAAAGAATCTCTGCAGTAACTAATACACAATTCACTAAAATCGATCTCTTAACTCTAGAAACCCAAATACAATCCCTCTAGGACCAAATTACTAACAATATAATAATTATTCCACTTATGGTACTCAGTCTTGCAACCCCCCCCCCCTTCCCCCCCTCCCCCCAATCCCAGATTCCAGTGCCCCAGGCGGCTGTCTAAAGTTGCCTAATGGCAGAGCTGGATCTGCCCCTGCGACATTCATCTAGGACTGGAGTCTCTCGGTTCAGGGACTAGTTTTCAAGTGCCCTGTGCTGGCTCCCCTAAGTGTCAGTGTCAACTCCTCTCACATATACAGTAGCTCCAGTGGTTCCCTGGACATTACATACCAGGGGTACCAGGGGGCTACATGGAAAATCTGCATGAATTTAGCAAAATTAATGTATGAGATATTAGTTCATACTTTGATCAAAGCAAGGGTCTAATTTTTTGGGTCCTACGCTAATATCTGTCTGCACTGAAATTAAATGCACTCACCTCTCAGCAGGGCCGTCTTAACAGCAGTGTGGGCCCCTGGGCACAACAATGCACTGGGGCCCCTACCTATCCTCCAGCAGTAGGGGTTGGGGGTGCTATCAGCGGCAGCTTTGATGTCCCGCGGGGGGTAGGGTGCGTTCTATCTTCAGCTCAGCATGTAGGACCTGGAGCAGTAATTTCTGCTAATTAATCCCTTACTGCACAGATGCGGCGGAGGGAACACTAAACTGTATAAGGGGGCATTGGGCTGAATTAAGGGGCCCTGGTACATGACTTCCAGGGTGGTAGGGTTTTTTTTAATACGCAGGGGAGGGGTGGATAGTAGAGTGGGCTTAATATTCACCATTTTCCGGTGGGCGGGCAGCTTGCTTGACTGCAGATATCTCAGTTCCTGGAAATAGATTCTTAGCTTTGAATGGGAAAAAACACTAAAGAGTCTCACCATTTAGGAGGCACCGGGGACTTGGGGATCAGAGTTCAGGAGCCAGAGCAATCCACCAATGAAAATATAAAACTGCATATTAGGCGTGTAGAGCTGGAGCAGGGACCAGTTGCTGGAAGGCTGATATCTCTGGTTCTGGGCATAGTAGAGACAAGCTGCCAAGGTTCTCCAAAAGGGGAGAGTCCCAGCTTTTGGAGTATACCCTCAGAAAAACTATAAGTCAAACAGAATCTGAGATATCTGGCTGGGAAGAGCAATTAACAGGCTTGGATGGGGACCACTACTTTGAAGTCGGATATCTCTGGTTCCCTTGGCCCGATTTTCAAAAATCTTGTACCCCTGGAAAGAGGGGACCCTCAGCTATCAGTCTATGTCCATTATACTCCTGGGACCCTTGGGCAAGTGCCCATTGAGCCCATACGAAAAGATGGCTCTGCCTCTCAGGTCATCTAAGGAGGCTGAGATGTAATAAAGGGCTTGAGTTTATATACAAACCTGTAATCAAAGTTAATTAAATCTGTCTCTATTAATTATACCTGTCTGTCTGTTGCTATTCCTTCAAAGTGTCAACATTTCATGATTGTAATTCACAATTAAAATACACAGTTCTTTA
Organism: Pseudophryne corroboree; assembly: GCF_028390025.1. Classification (NCBI taxonomy): domain Eukaryota; kingdom Metazoa; phylum Chordata; class Amphibia; order Anura; family Myobatrachidae; genus Pseudophryne; species Pseudophryne corroboree. Next base: position 691,988,841 of record NC_086449.1, read on the forward strand.
CGTCAGGAAACCAGGGTTGCATCTGTGTAGGACTATAAATAGCAGGCACCCCTGCAGGAAAACATACTGAGCTTTCCTTTTTTCCTGGGACTCCCCAATTTTCAAGATGAATGCATGAATATGCTCAAAGAATGCAAGTGTTATGTAATTAAAATGTAACCAATATTTACACGTTACTTGCTGTTTTAGTTCAAATTAGTTTATACTTATATTACACTTAAATTAGTATCCTGTGTTATAAAAAGATACGTCCATTCTAACCTCTGTTGGCGCCAGTGTGGTCAAGTAGGCTCGTATATTCATATTTGGTGGAGCTGCCTGAAGATAGCCTCTTTCTGGTCAATGGTCCGTATCCTTATTCAGTCGCTTATTCCGGACTGCTCCCCCCCCCTCCCCCCTGAGACGCTGCTCCTGTGTGCCCCAGCCTGTCGGCTATCCAAGCCTGAAAACAAACTGGCTATGCATATAGCCTGTGCAGCTAAACTCCAGATTGCTAAATCATGGAAACTTCCCACCCCTCCAACCCGTCCTGAACTTATGAATCGTGTTCGGTTTGTAGCGAAGATGGAATACCTTTCCTCCTTGATGAACAACACAGTGGATAAATTCCACAGCGTATGGACACCGTGGTACGCTAAATTTCAAGTAGCTCTCCCAGGTCTCTCCTAGTTCACCCTACCCTTTTTCCTCACCTTTCTTTTCTCCCGACTCGCTCTCCCCTCGTCTGTGGTTTGTTTTTGCTCTTTTACTCTTTATTTCTCTCTACTCTTTTCTCTCCTCAATTTTCATTATCATCCCTGCTTCTTTTTCCCTCTGACTGTCTTTGTAATTTCCTACAAGCCCTCCCAAGGGTTCCACTGGTTGGCCCTTCGGAATATTCTTTCTTATTTTCTATTTTTGTTCCTAATTCTTGATTGTTTTTGGGTTTGTTTAAAAAAAAAAATAGAGACAAATTCATGCACTTAATTTTCTAGTCTATGTACTTCAACATGTTAATTTACGCTCTCACCTCTTCTGTTTTATGTTGCTGTTATTCTAGTTTTCTTGTGCTCTGATTATGTCAATTACCTCCATTTGTCATTGTTTCTCTCTCGTCAATAAAACTTTGTGACTTTTAAAAAAAAAAGATACGTCCACTATCCTAGTTGAGAACAACACTTCTTTAAGATGTTTTGCTAAGGCAACACGGCTTTCTATAATGTATTAAACATCCCGTAACTAGTGTAATTTACATATTCCTTTTGTAATCATTAATAATATTAATGATATGCATTTTAACACATTGAAGCCCATATGCAATACTGTAGGTGTCGATTTTCTGGTCCCGGGGTGGTTTCAGTGAGATAGCTGCCAGATTTAAAGCGTTGATTAGTACTAGGGCAAAAACAACCTAGTTTTGCTTTCAAACTAATTGCCGCTTTCAGGGGCATAGCCAGAACTTTGTAGGCCCCATAGCAACATTTTGAATGTGGCCTCTGTCCCAATGCTTCTAAAGAGACACTTCTCTCCAGCAGTTGTTAATTTTATGCCCTATAATAGTGCCCTAGTTCATTTTCTGAACCATAGTAGACCCTTATTTAATGTTATGTCCCATAGTAGTGCCCTAGTTTCTTTTATGAATTGTAGTAGTGGTTAAGCTCACCCTACGTCACATTTCAGAGCTGCCAGTACACATTATTCCGCACAGTACCCCCAATTCACATTATGATATATAGTGCTCCGCGGTCATATTGTGCCTCCTTACAGTGCCCCGGTTCATATTATATAACATTAAAATGCCCTCCAGTTCATTTTATACCACACTACAATGAGCAGGTCCAGGGGCATACCTAGATATATTGCAGACCCCAAGGGAAAAGTTTGAAAGGACCCCTACGTACTACCCAATGGGGAAAAATGTATATAACACATGTAACTTTGACAGGGAAGGTGGGCCCCATAGCAGCTGCACTGCCTGCCCCTATGGTAGCTACAACCTTGGTCGCTTTATATCTAGCAGCTAATAGCTACAGTACTGTACAGTATATTGCTAAAATTATGCCAGGATCTGCAAATTGCAACCCTTTTACATACTGTATGAGCCAGACTCTGTATTGTAAAAGGTGAAAAAGTAATATGTCTTAAATAAGCTTCCAATATTCCAAAATCTATCCAGGCCACATCCCACTTTGTAGTAGCATTTCACAATCAATAGGCTCCACCTCTTTTGCCTATAATAATCAAAAAATAAAAAGTTTCACCCCTTTGGAAAGTTGCTCACTTTCGGGGTGATTCTGCGTCAGACTCAGAAGCCACTATGTCTTTTGCCGCATTTTCCTCTGCATCTTTATGCTAATGCTGCTTCAAATTCCTTCCCTGGTGGAGATTTATGCGGTTAAATGTGGAAGGACTGAGACGCCCACTTTAGCATTTGTGCATGCTGTAATACTAATAAGTGCGTCTTTATAAGCCACCGGCAGTCGCACCATTGACACTTGCACCAGCCCTCTGAGTATGCCCTCAGTTTGAGTGGGTCTTTGTAAGGAACTGCATTCCCCATCAAGCTTCCGATACTCCCATAAGACTCAATATCTCCATGCGTCTTTTTAACCACCATGTTTAACACCATGTTACCACCCAGCCAGAGCCGTCTTGACAGCATTGTAGGTCCAGGGCAAAGCAATGGGGCCCTTACACACCCATTCGTGGGAATAAATAAAAAATAAAATCGGAACCCCTCCTGTGGCCCAGTGTCGTCTCCTTCCAGCCATCCACTATTCAGCATGCTGACAGCCATTCACTGTCTGGCTGCAGGTTTAGAGGCAGGTATACAATGCTACCTGGCAACTCGATCTACCTGCCTCAGAAGAAGCTCCAGAGGCACCATCCTACACCTGCTTAAAGGCCCCAAGAATCCTGGGCAGATGCCTAGTAAGTCCATACGTTAAGATGGCCCTGCACCCAGCCACTGTCCAGGAATACCCCTCACATTTCTACTACCATGCATCCAAATCTGAACTATGACTTTGTACATACAAAATCAGGACACATGTGCGGTGCGACTCAGATGCATGCTCAGAAACATTGCATTGGCGCTGTGGCCGTCTCATAATAATCAGGTCCTTTATTTTGTAGCACCATGGAATCACAGTGGATTTTTTGGGGGAATTCTCACCACTGATCAACATAAAATATCTGTAGTGTAAAAAAAAAAAAAATCTAGATATTTCTATTAAATACATATACAGGTTGAGTATCCCTTATCCAAAATGCTTGGGACCAGAGGTATTTTGGATAACGGATTTTTCCGTATTTTGGAATAACTTCATACCATAATGAGATATCATGGTGATGAGACCTAAATCTAAGCACAGAATGCATTTATGTTTCATATACACCTTATACACACAGTCTGAAGGTAATTTTTGCCAATACTTTTTATAACTTTGTGCATTAAACAAAGTGTGTGTACATACATTATGTTTCATATACACCTTGTATACACAGCCTGAAGGTCATTTAATACAATATTATTAATAACTTTGTGTATTAAACAAAGTTTGTGTACACTGAGCCATCAAAAAACAAAGATTTCACTATCTCACTCTCACTCAAAAAAGTCAGTATTTCGGAATATTCCGTATTTCGGAATATATGGATATGGGATACTCAACCTGTACAAACAGAACATGATTTATTGCATAAATATACACTTAAATAATCCTTGTAGCAATAAATTGTCTTCAGAGGTCATATAATCAGTTGATTAGATTATATCTATGTATAATTCATCTTTTCCACGTGATAAAAAATTAATACACCTGTCTATTAGATATGCTACAGTTGGGTAGTACATTTACAAACAGGAGCTTCATCATGAAGTAACTGTATTTTTGTTTTGTTTTAAAACAGTGATGTCACTAGCTACTTAACAATTAAATGTATTAGAGTATATAAAAAATAACAATGAGGTTATTCAGGTTTGTTAGCAAACCAAAAAAGCACACTAACAAGCAAAGCCAGGTTGCACTGCAGATGGAGCAGATGTAACATGTGCAGAGAGATTACAATTTGGGTGGGTTATGTTATGTCTGTACAAAGGTGTCGCTCTGCCTCTTTCCACCTGGCTCGGCGGGTTTAAAAAAAGGGGCGTGGCTTTGCGGATGGGGCGTGGCTTCACAGGATGGCAACGTGGCTAGCCGTCCCGACCCCCGTTTTCATCATGCCGGGGGTCCGGGAGGAGCGGGCTGCCCCCGGGGAGTGCTCTTGCTGCAGTGCCGGCTCCTGCTCAGTGACAGGAGCCGGGTTGCTGCACTGTAATGTTACAATGCAGCACCTGGCTCCTGTCACTGAGGAGGAGCCGTCATTTTGGTGCCACGCCTCGGCAGGTGACATCCAGGTGCGGGCCCCCACGCACACCCCTTCTGACGCCAGTGTGTCTGTACATGGTAAATATTGGCTGCTTTATTTTTACACTGCAATTCAGATTCCAGTTTGAACACACCCCAGCCAAATCTAAATGTCTCTGAATGCGTTACATCTGCCCCACCTGCAGTGCACATGATTTTGCCCATTAGTGAGCTTTTTTGGTTTGCTAACAAACATGAATAAGGCCCATTATACAGAGAAAGACAACAATGGAACATGACAGAAATGAACTGAAAAGGAGGGGAGAAAGGCACGAGAGGATAACAGCGTGAGAATGTGACATATTTGCTAGCTTTGAAGTGGGTAGTCATTTGGTACCCATTGGTTGAAATGATCCCATACAATATGTATTTGCACGTATTGCCTGGGATATTTGAGTTGCTACAATGTAATTGCTACACTGCCTGCAGTGCTAATTGTATTGTTGATAAAGGAATGTCCTCTGTCAACCTCCCAGAGTGCACTTTACCACTGCATGTCTGTAGTGATTCATCTGACTAGGTGTTTAATGGTCTTTAAGCTCTTCACAACATTACATTTAAATGTTTAATGTGAAACCGGACTTAGACTGTAATATTAATTTGTATTGCATATTCATTTTGTTCTGCATCAAACAAACAATTTCATAAGTACGATTATTTAAGGTTATACAAAAATGACTTATAACAGGGGTATTTAACATGCTGTCATCTAGCTGTTGTGGAACTACAGCTCTCAGCACGCTTTACTACAGTTTTAGCATGTCCTAATAGCATGCTGGTATATGTAGTTCCACAGCAGCTGGAGAGTCGCATATTGAATACCCCAATATACAAAAGTAACAAAGAGAAGCATACACTATGCAGTTCATTTTGGATATTTTTTTTTTTTTTTTGGTGTCTATTTGTTCATAAAGTGACCAGGAACCCCAATTAGTGCACTGTATCCCCTCACATGGCTCACTTCGCTCGCCATGCTTTGGGCAAGGTGCCTTGCTCTGCTACCGCTGCGCTTGGCACAGCTTACTATTCCCAATCGTAGACCACGTGGATTGGAAAGTATGAAAAAGTTCAAAAAAATGAAAAAAACTGGCAAAAAGCTCATGTCGACCTTTTCATGTAGACCTAATGCATGTCGACCAATAGTGGTCAAACTAATAACTGTCGACCTAAGGACCGTCTCCCCCTAATACCAGAGCCGGATTTACACACACAATATATGAGCCCATAGGTGCATGTGGGTATTATACACAGGTGCAGCAGTATATACATGTAGGTATTATACACAGGTGCAGCAGTATATACATGTAGGTATTATACACAGGTGCAGCAGTATATACATGTAGGTATTATACACAGGTGCAGCAGTATATATATGTAGGTATTATACACAGGTGTAGCAGTATATATATGTAGGTATTATACACAAGTGCAGCAGTATATACATGTGGGTATTATACACAGGTGCAGCAGCATATACATGTGGATATTATACACAGGTGCAGCAGTATATACTGATGGAAATTTGGTGAGTTTTAATCAGAGATGTGCGGAAAAGATAGGCAGGGGGGCATTGTCTCACCTGCCATAGACTTTTTACTCCAGAGTTAACTATAAAAATGATTAGAATAATACAAAGAACATAATTCTAATACAGATGGAGCCGAACTCATCTAGTATGGCTCCATCCCACACGGGCACTTCCGGCATGACTAGGCGATCAGTCCGCCTAGCCCCGCCGGAGTGCACAGAGACGCACTCCCATTCTAGTGAATGGGGCGCGTCTCCGTCATGGGCGCGCGCGCGCTCCAAACAGACACACTCTCGCCGATTGGCACAGACGGAGCTACAATTGGCGTGGCTCCGTCTGTATATTCTTTGTATTTTTCATATACTTTATCAAAATGTATGGATAGAAAAGCTCTGCCTCACCCCACCACATGCCACTGGAGTACGGAGTACATGGGAATAAAAGTAAGGCAAGAGAAGCACATGAGGGAAGAGGGAACTGTTCATGACAGCTTACATTCTAAAGAGGTGGGGCAGACAGACACAGACAGTGTAGACATTGAGGAAGGAGCAGGAAGCAGTGGGTTAGGATGAGAGCTGAATACATTCATGAAGAAATGGCTCTTGAAAGCCAATTTGAGATTTTGAAGAGAGGTGGAGAGTCTGAAAAGGAGAGGGAGAGAATTCCAGAGGTAGGGAGCCGCACGGGCAAAATTTTGGAGGGGAGAGTGAGAGAAAGTAATTGGTAGGAGAGGTGACATGGATTTGTGGAACAAAGTGGGCTGGCAGGAGTGTGAAGGTATATTTGGTCAAAGATGTAAATGGGAGACGATTGGGTGAGGGCTTTGTGAGTGCGAGAAGCTTGAATTGGAGTCTGGAGGTCAAGGGGAGACATGCAGGGCTTGTAGGAGAGGGGAGAGAGATGTAGTACTTTTGGATAGGAAGATGAGTCTCACAGCTACATTAAGGACAGACTGGAATGGAGAGAGGAAGGAGTCTTGGAAGCTAGTTACTGTATGAGGAGAAGGTTACAGTAGTCCAATCTGGAGATAACCAGTGAGTGGATGATGGTCTTAGTTGCCCCCAGGATGAGAAATGGTCTGATCCCATAAATATTTTGGCGATGGAAACGGCAGAACTGTGAGAGTTACTGAATATTTGGTTTGAAGGAGAGGAAGGAGCCAAGGTTAACTCCCAGACAGCATACTTGGGGGCTAGGGAAGATGGTTGTGCAGTCAATAGATAATGAAATTGTGGGAGGTGAGGTTGTACAGAAGGTGGAAAGATGATCAGCTCACTCATAGACACATTATGTTTAAGAAAGCACTGGGACATCCAGGAAGAAATAGCAGAGAGATGGTTGGAGATACGGGTGAGTAGAAAGAGGGAGAGGTCAGAGGAGGAAATGTAGATCTGAGTATCATCAGCATAGAGATGATATTGGAGGCCAAAAAAGCTAATGAGCTGACCAAGAGGGGACACACAGAGGGAGAATAGAAGAGGTCACAGAACAGAACCTTGGGTGACATCTGCCGTTAGTGGAAGTGGAGAGGGAGTGGAATCATGAGAGGAGATGGAGAAAGAACGATCAGAGAAGTACTGTAGGAGGACAGCCAGGAGAGGGCAGTATCATGCAGACCGAAGGAGTGTAGGATTTGCAGGAGGAGAGGGTGGTTTACAGTGTCAAAAGCAGCAGAGAGGTCAAGAAGAATGAATAGGGAGTGGCGGCCTTATCATTTGCGCAGCAGTGTGTTGATTGCTTACTTTCGTGACAGAAGTTTTAGTGGAGTGGAGAGGACGGCAACATGACTGAGATAGGTCAAGCAGGGAATAGCACAGAAAATTAGTAAGAGCATTGTAGATAATACGCTCAAGGAGATTAGGGGAAAATGGGAGGCGAGAGATGGGTCGTAGTATGTGAGAGTGTTAGAATCGAGGGAGTATTTTTTTTAAGAATGGGGAGACAAGGGCATATATGAATGCAAAGGGGACAATGCCTGATGTGTGGGAAAGATTAAAGCGATGGGCAAGATGGGAACAGGCTTCAAGAAGGAGGTACTGTAGCAGAGGAGGTGGAAGGGGGTTAGGGAGACCTGAGAAGGGCCATGACTCCAGATACAGGGGAGAAAGATATCAGAGTTGGTAAAATAGACAGGGAGGGATGGTCTGAGAGATGAGGGGGTGGGGTACTGAGGGTCTGGTGGAATGTGATGTCCTGATGTATGGAGTCAATGTTAGATGTTAATTGGGGTTTAGGGTTAATTGATCTTAATTGTTAATAATGCCTGCAGCTCTTAAAAATGTAATTGGTATTCTGTGCTATACCATACACAATTACTATTGAGAAATACTAAAACAATGATGACATTTTTATTCTGTAGAAAAAATATCATGATTAAAAAACATTAAGTGGCTGATCCAGTCTGCCAAATATACATTCTGCGAGTTTAATCTCAGGGTAAGCCATGGTTTAATAACAATGTGCATAGATTTATTTTCAGTCTTGAGTTTGCCAATCATATAGCCTGATAATATACTCCAGAACACTGAATCGTGTGCTATTTTTAGTGATTTGACCCCTTTCACCACGACGCCTCATTCTAGCCTAATTTTACAGAAGAATTTCTTGTGAATTTTTTTAAACCTTTGTCCATTTCACCCCATGTGTAGGGACTGCCCAAAATATCGGCCCTCTCACCCTCAGTCACATTGTCCGTACATATCATACTGTGTGTGGGGGCCTTAACATGTGCAGTAAGTAAAGCTGCACTCCGGGAGCCTGAGTTGAATGCAAATTGACCATAGATGTTACCCCATTGCTTGCATGGAAATAAATGCGGATATTTGCCTGAATGCAGAGTTGCCAGAATCTTTGTGGTCCGCCGGGCCCTATCCCTGTACTTGGTTTAGTCATCATCATCAGTGCGTACTTGCGCCAGTTTGTATGCTTCTGTCCAGCTATGATGAACCTGCAGTTGCAGCTTTCTCCCTGATCTCTGCCTGGCTGAGAACACCCAGTTACAGTCTGTTGCGCCTTTTCAGTTGCAAGGGGAGCTGCGAGTGAATGCGGCTGACTTTGCGTCACCCTACCAGCCTACACACAGTAGGTAAACTCCGACAACTGTTCAACTCATACTGTATGTTGCTACTTGCTTGCTGCCTGCTGATCCAGTTCCAGAGCTGGAAACAATAGCATTAGTTTCTTGTTGCAGGTCAGCTGAGGGCATTGTGGATACTGAAACAAGGGTTGGAAGGACAGGCCTAAAATATAATTATTTGTACATACTATTTTCTTTGCTGTTGTAGTTCACTCTCTACCATATGTGAGATAATTATTACACCTGTGCAGTAAACAACTCTGCAGACAGGTTATTTATAAATCATAGATGGATATGACAGTATAAAGATTAATTCTGTAAAAATACTGCATTTTGGCCATTGAAGGTGTACAGTACCTATGGGCCTGTAATGATTGCCATATTAACCATGGTATAAGAACAGAGCAGGGGGAGGTTACACCTGCATTCATGTGACATAATTCATATGTATTATGGTGGAGGGTGTGTTCAGTCATTCTCTAGTAGGGTAGAAAGTTACAGATGCAAACATCGCCTAATGTAGTAAATTATTCACAGTATAACAGCTGTGCATAATTTACTGTATATTACTGAGCAAAGAACTCTCATTTTCTGCATATTTGCCTATGCTCTCCAGTGTTATACCACCCAGTGGTTAATGTACTGTATGTTAAAATTAGGTGATGGTGTGTGAAATACATCAGGAGTATGGTATCTTATATTTTGAAATGCTTATTTATAAGCAAATACTGTACTATATTATATTACCTGCCTGTCTTATTACTAATTAAATACATATACATAGTTTATTATATTACACAATAGCAAAACGTAATGCAAATATTGAACATCTAGTACAAATGTATCATTGTGTTATTTTTCTATTGTTCAGATATTATGCCTGCAGAAAAAAACAGAACCCAGCAGTAACACTTTTCTCTCTGTGCTTATTTAATATCTCACATTTGTGTGCCGTGTTTTTCATTAATCACGGTTCAGTTTCTGCTACACTCCTGATCACCGTGTTTTTAGTTAGGTTTTCCTTACAAAAAAACCTGAATCTAGGTTGTGAACGGTGGGCAAAACAACGGTTTACCACAAAGTGCCTTCACCTGCGTGGGCTGCCCGGTTGCCATGCAGGCCTCAGAGTAGCTGTGTGGGTCAGTGCATTTATGTGATCACACTGTGACAAATATGCACATAGGGGCTTGGCTATCTAGGAGATTTGTCATTGGTTGCCTGCTCTTTGTAGTGCACTTTATACCATGTTACACTGTTGTGATAGGTGGGACTATTTAGTCTTGTAACTTCTGCACTGACTAGCTACTGGAAGTCACCAGCCTTGACCTATTGACTGAACCCCCCCCCCCTCCCCCCCTATATTTCTGCTTGCCCTGACCAGTCAGATTCTACTTCTCATTTATCTAGCACCTTCTAGAGAATGATACCTGAAATCTGATTGGTTTCTATGGGTAACATCCAATCTTAAATAGAACTCCCATCTTAGTAATTTTACCCCTTGGTCTTCAAATTAACAATCTCACCTAAGCTCTAAGGTTGTGACTAACATGCAAGGGATAACCCTACACTATGAGAATGATAGGGGAGTGTAACAGAAGAAAAATAAGGGGCATATAATGAGTGATAATCTTGTTATCACTCATTATTAATCTTAAATGGTGCTCCAACCAATCAGCTCCCAATTGTCACGTGTTTGATAAATGACAGTCTGGGGCTGATTGTTTGGAGCACCGTTCAAGATTAGTAATGACTAACGCGTGATAACAAGAATTTCACTCATTATTAAATATGATCCAAAATCTTTTCCTTGAACAGTTAAAATCCCCTTAGGAGTGTTACAATGAAGAACACCCACTGACAAAGGCGTGGACTGCCATGTAACACCATAATCTGACTTACCAGCAGGGATGTGTGTTGAGGTAAAAGGCTCAGGAGGCACTTGCTAGTACCAGAGAAAGATCTATACACAGTTTATGAGCCAAAGGGTTCATGTGTGCATTATACACAGGTGCAGCAGTATATACATGTGGGCATTATACACAGGTGCAGCAGTATATACATGTGGGCATTATACACAGGTGCAGCAGTATATACATGTGGTCATTATACACAGGTGCAGCAGTATATATTGCTGGAACTTTGGTGAGTGTTGATCAGAGATGTGCAGAAAAGATTGGCTGGGGGGCACTGACTCACCTGTCATAGACTTTTTACCCCAGAGATCTGACTATAAAAATCATTAGAATAATTAAAAAGAGGATATTTATAATATATTCTTTGTATTTGTCATATACTTTATTTAGTCGAATCTCTGGTTTTAACGTTAGTATGGCAGGAAAGGCTCTGCCTCACCCCACTGCGCGTCACTGCATACCAGGTAAATGTATTAAAGGTTGGTAATGCACCGGTTGCAGTAAAACACTGAACCCCAGACAGGCAAATTCAGCACTTAAAATATTAAAGATTTGGCATTATAATCACGTTAGTATACAGAGTATCAGGCGTAAATTTATTAAACCTTCTAAAAATAAAATGTGGAGGTGTTGCCCATAGCAACCAATCAGATTCTGAATATGATCTTCTAGAATGCACTAGAGAAGTGATAGGTAGAATCTGATGGGTTGGTATGGGCAACACCATAATTTGGTAAATATATACTGTACTAAGCCTTGGAGAGTGATAAAGTGGAGATAAACAAAGTACGAGCCAATCAGCTCCTAACTACCATGTAACAAGCTGTGTTTGAAAAATTAGTTAGGAGCTAATTGGTTGGAACTTTATCTCTCTCCAAGGCTTAGTACATCTCCCTTTTTTTCTTTTTTAGAAGCTTTAGTAAATCTACCCTTTAGTGTCTGGACACTCATTCAGACATATAAGCAGAATAGTGCAGATTGTGCAGTACAGAGGCATACAGTACTTGAAATCACCCATGTAACACAACAGAATATAACACGCACCAATATGGGTGGGGTGTAGGAACTCGGACAGAAAGCAGTTCATTACTTAATGAATCACCCTTTTGCTAGTAAGCATTGGGATTGTGTGACCGGCAGCCGGGACCCCAGCAGTCAGCATCCCTACACCAGAATGCAGGCCGCTAGAATGCCGGCAGGAGGGTGAGCTTAATGAAGCCCCTTGCGGGCTTGCTGCGCTCATCATGCTGTGGCTTGGTGGCTTACTGTGCTCCCCACAGGTTCTATTCCCACTCTATGGGTGTCGTAGACACCCACAATTGGGAATAGTCACTGTGTGTTGGCATTCCAAAGGCCGGCATTTCAAACATCCGGGATCCCGGCATCGGTATACTGACTGCCAGGATCCCGACGCCAGCAATGTGACTACATCCTGCTAGTAACATGAGGCCTTTATTGTATGTAAAGACACACATTAGAACTGGAGGTATGTACATATAAACCACCAAGATGCAAGTCAGTATTGTCCATGCATTTAGATGTCCCCATTATTGCTCACTGGTCTCAAGTCAACAGAAAGAAGGTTGTCACAACATCCCAGAATAAATTGTATTCTGCGTAGTGGAACATTGTCTCCTTTCCAGTACTCTGTGGAGCTGAGGACCATTAAAAGGGTTCTAAAAGTGCAAGTCTAAGGTTTAGGGTTAGGTATACTAAGGGATAGCATACAAGAGTACTTGGATACCTCCAAGGTTATAAGTAGGAACCAGCATGGTTTTGTGAGGGACAGGTCAAGTCAAACTAACTTAATTAGCTTCTATGAGAAAGTGAGTGATAATCTTGACCAGGGAAACCCAGTGGACGTGGTATATTTAGATTTTGCTAAAGCCTTTGACACAGTGCCACAGGAGACTGATCTTCAAATGAAGAGAGCTTGGTTTAGGGAGCACTATCTGTACCTGGGTAAGTAATTGGGTGCATAACAGGGAACAGCAAGTGGTGGTAAATGGGATGTTTTCTGACTGGGCCCCAGTGCTCAGTGGAATACCGCATGGGTCAGTACTGGGGCCGCTACTGTTTGATGTATTTATTAATGACCTAGGAATAGGCCTGGAAAGCACAGTGTCAATTTTTGCAGATGATACCAAACTGTGTAGAGTAATTAATTCAGACAAGGATGTTGAGTCTTTACAGAACGACTTATTTAAACTTGAGGTTTGGGCAGACAAATGGAGAATGAAGTTCAATATAAAAAAAATGTAACGTTATGCACCTTGGGACTAAGAACAATCAGGCAGTCTATAAATGAAATGGGGAAAAATGTAGGGGAAACTGTAGTTGAAAACAATTTGGGGTGCTCATTGATAATAGACTTAGCAGCAGATCTCAATGTCAAAGTGCAGCAACAAAAGCAAATAAGGTGTTAGCATGCATAAAACGGGGAATTGAGCAAGGACGAGAGTGTAATCCTACCATGGTATAAATCATCGTTACGGACACACCTTGAATATTGTGTTCAGGTCTGGACACCGCTCCACAAAAAATACATCTTGGAACTTGACAGGGTTCAGAGGCGAGCCACCAACCTGATTAAGGGGTTAGAGGCACTGGACTATGAGGAAAAGGCTTACTAGGTTACATATGTTTACACTCGAAAAGAGTCAGCTGAGAGGGGACATTATTAATATTTAGAAATATATAAAGGGACAATACAAGGATCTGTCAGGCGATCTGTTTATCAAAAAGTCTCTACACATGACACGTGGGCACGTGGAGAGAAAGTTTCATACCGAACGAAAAAAAGGGTTCTTCGCTGTAAGGGCAGTAAAAATTTGGAATTCTCTGCCAGAGAAAGTAGTAATGACGGACTCGGTCAATATATTTAAAAATGGATTAGATAAATTCCTAGCTGAAAGAAATATCCACGGATATAGCATTTAAAGGAAGGTTAGAAAAAGCATGAATTAAAGCTATTATTGAGACTTAAAACATAACTTTGTCATTAAAGTTAAACTAGCTACATACAGAGTAGTGTAAGAATTATAACACAGGTTGAACTCAATGGACATTTTATCTTTTTTTCAACCTCATCTACTATGTTACTATGCTACTATGCATAGGGTTATGGCTTAAATTGTGAAAAAATGCTATGTTGACATGCCAACTACTGACATGCCTAATGTCGATGTAATGACCATGTTGACATTGTGACAATGTCAACATTGTGTATTTTAACATTAAGTGTCAACATAACATCCATGTCAACATTCTGAATGTCAACATTCATAAAATAATGACTTTCTGGTTGCAACATTGTGAATGTCATCACAGCATACCGCAAGCTCAATGACAGGATCCTGAAGACAGTCCCTCTCACCTTCTTTTTGTCCCTAATGAAATTCTTCTTTTATCAGTTTTGATAGAGGTTCACAAGAGTAAACTGTAGTCCTCCTGGAATGTGCATAACTAATACTGTAGGTGTTCTAATTAATTTAGTGGCTTTCTTTTATCAAGTCAGAAGTGTTGTTATTTGTAATGTTTTATCAGGAACAGACACTTGAGAACTCTGTTTATGTCAATTGATCTCCTTACTTGTGCTTAATTATTATTATTATCTTTTATTTATATGGCGCCACAAGGGTTCCGCTGCGCCCAATTACAGAGTACATAAACAAATAACCAAAACAGAAAAACAGCAACTTACAGTTGATGACAATATAGGACAAATACAGGGTAAATAAACAGAGATACATTAGCAGATGACACTGGAATAAGTATCAGGTGGCAGAAAACTGCTGTATTTGATGCAGTTGAAGAACATTAAAGTAAGAAAAAGGATAAGCACATGAGGGAAGAGGGCCCTACTCGTGAAAGCTTACATTCAAAAGGAGAGTGGTAGAAAGACAGGGGTGATACAGACGGGGTACATAGCGAGCGTGGAACAGAGGGTTAGGATGAGATTTGCTGGGTTTGGTGAAGAAGTGGGTCTTGAGAGCCCGTTTGAAGTTTTGTAGAGAGGTGGAGAGTCTGAGGGGGAAAGTTAGGGAATTTCAGAGAAAGGGAGCAGCACGTGAAAAATCTAGGAGGTACTGTAGGAGTGGGAGGAAGTAATCAGTAAGCAGGAGAGTCGGTGTGCATAAACAGAGCGAAGAGGATGGGAGGGAGTGTAAAGGGAGATAAAGTCAGAGATGTAGATGAGAGAGGAGTGGATGAGGGCTTTGTAAGTGAGTGTGAGAAGCTTGAAATGGATTCTGAAAGGGAAGAGGAGCCAGTGAAGGTCTTGTAAGAGAGGATAGGTGGACATAGTGCGTTTGGTGAGGAAAATGAGCCGTGTAGCAGCATTGAGGATATTTGGACTGGAGAGGTATGTGTCAGGAATGCCAGTCAGGAGGAGATTACAGTAGTCCAGTCTGGAGATGACCAGTGAGTGGATAAGAGTCTTAGTAGCATCCAAATATTTTTTAGATGAAAACGGCAGGTTTGCAAGAGGTGCTGAATGAGCGGTTTGAAGGAGAGGGAGGAGTCAAGGATTACTTGGGGACTAGAGGAGATAGTAGTGCCATCAATAGATAATGAGATTCTAGGAGGTGAGGTTATATGGGAGGGAAGATGATCAACTCGGTCTTAGACATGTTTATTGCTAAGAAAGCGCTGGGACATCCAAACAGAGATAGCAGAGAGACAGTTGGAGATACGAGTGAGGAGAGCAGGGGAGTGGTCTGGAGAGGAAAGATAGATTTGAGTGTCATCAGCATAGAGATGGTATTGGAAATCAAAAGAACCAATGAGTTTACCTAGTGAGGACGTATAGAGAGTGAAAGGAAGAGGACCAAGGACAGAATCTTGGGGTACACCTACAGTTAGTGGAAGTGAGGGGGAGGTGGAGTCATGAGAGGAGACAGAAAATGAATGGTGAGAGAGGTAGGAAAACAACCAAGAGAGGGCAGTATCATGCAGACCAACTGAGTGAAGGATTTGCAGTAGGAGAGGGTGGTCCACAGGGTCAAAAGCAGCAGAGAGATCAAGAAGAATAAGTAGAGAGTAGAGTCCCTTAGATTTAGCAGCATGGAGGTCATTGCAGATTTTTGTAAGGGCAGTTTCAGTGGAGTGGAGAGGACGGAAGCCAGAATGGAATGGGTCGAGCAGTGAGTGTGAGAAAAGAAAGGAAGTAAGGCGGTTGTAGACAATACACTCAAGTAGTTTGAAGGAAAAGAGAGAAGAGAGATGGGTTGGTAGTTGGAGAGAGTGTTTGGATCAAGGGTAGTTTTTTTTAAGAATAAGAGAGATGAGTGCATGCTTGAAGGCAGAGGGGACAGTGCCTGATGAGAGGGAGAGATTGAGAAGGTGGCAAAGATGGGAACAGGCAGAAGGAGAGATGTAGCGGAGGAGGCGGGAGGGGATAGGGTCAAGTGGGGAGGTGGTGAGGGGACAGGAACGAATGAGGACCATGACTTCCTCACCAGATGCATGGGAGAAAGATGTCAGAGTTGGTGAGAGGGATGAGGAGACCAGGAACACATTTATCCATGAATTCTATTGTTTTAGTACCATTTAAATTGTTGTGGACCAGCAAACATACAGTAGTCCTTTTGTGCCATTAATACCCTTTCAGGCTTACAACTCAGGAAATTGCCGGGTTTGTTATCTGGCAAATTCCTGGGTCTCACCCCGACTTAAAAGATCAGGCCAGTCATTTCCTTTCACATTTACCAAAATCCTGGGTTGATGCACGCTCATGTGCAAAAACCCGGGATTTTGAAGTAAGTGTGAAAGGGGTATTACCTGATTCTCTTTCACTATAGCTCTGCTTTCATTTCAGCGTGTAGTCAGACTACATGGTATTGCAGTGAATATTATTCCTGATAGAGTTTAAAGACATTATGTTCAAATTTAAGGAACATCTTCTGCGTATCATCCGATACGCACCAATAGTGAAACTGAATGGACCAACCAAACCTAAAAGCAATGGGCCCGATTCAGTATGCGTCACATCAGCGATGCGATCGCATACTGTCTATTCTGTGCGCAATTCGCACATGCAGGACCAACACTGCATGTGTGCACACAGTGAGATGCGACTGCATCTCACTTATGTGAACGCCTCTACCTGATTGACAGGCAGAGGCATTCGTGGGGCGGTGATGCGGTATTGCGGGACATCGACTTGACGTTGGACAGAAGTGTCATAAAAAATGGGGGCGGGTTTGGGGTGGCCGAGTGATGTCACACATAGCCACTGCGACTCAAAAAATGGCTGCCCTGCGCTTGCCTTCGCAGCCTGGCTGAGGAGGCTGGGGGGCTTCCACAAATCAGTGATGCAATCACAATTGCATTGTGATCGCATCGCTGTCGGGTATTTGCATGCTGGACGCCCTTTCCCTGTGCTCGGCGGCCCCCAGAATACGATTGCTGCCAGTTGCAGTTTTGCTAAATTAGCAAAATTGCAACTGAAGATGAATAAGGTCCAATATCTGATACATTTCTGAATTGCTAGGATATTTTATATTTCTCTGTTACCCTCTAACAGGGCAGTTGAGAGCTGGGCTGGCCCCAGGTATTTTTCAGGGGGCGTGACCTAATCACAGAAGGTGTGGTCATGTACCCTTAGGAAAAAATAATAAAAAATAATAATAATAATAAAAAAAAATTAGTATTTTAAGCACCTTCATAGCCGCACTTCAGCCCAGTACATAGCAGCGTATGCTGGGCTGAGAAGAAGAGCTGCAGCTGGCACTGCCAGGTAAGGGGGAGGGGGCCTGGGCCCTTACTGGACCCTCACTGGGCCCCTTCATCAGACCTGGGCACAGGTAATTTGTACCCTCTCACCCCCCCCCCCCCCCTCTCGGCACCACTGCCCTCAAATATACTAAATTGTAAGTGGGTTGGGGAGCTTATTCATTGGAAGGGCTGTGGCCATGATCAGAGGACTTGGGTTGTTTCTATATATGATTGTGCTTAGAGGATAAAATTATCTTTTCATATAGAGACAATGCACTGTAAGGGTCCTTTGCCCCTTCTCAAGGGGGCGGGTACTGTGAGTATTGGTGGACCTAGACATGTTCTACTATGAAGTTCCCAACACTCCGTAACATTCTTGGTTTATAAGGAAGACTCAGAGTAGTTGGAAGGGTAGTAATTAGCACATGGATGCTTAGCCCACCAGGATCCCTGCTATTGGCTGCCTGGGCAGGAAGCCCCCTGCTGCACTGACCATGGTAGGTGCAGTGACCTTTACACAGTATGTGAGGTTCTCGCTGTTTGCTCTGTTCTGGTTCTGAACTCTCTGCATTGGATATAGGACTATTACATCTCTTCCGGCATATTCTAGTGTCTGATTTTTGTTGTTATTGAGTATTTTGTTTATAGGCGTTTCCAATATTTCTGAGCCCATGCCTTAGCTGGGACATTGTAGGATGGATCTTTTATAGAATGATCTTTTAATTGTCATTATGAGTATAAGTATTATGTTATAATAGTAAAAAACAAATACTACATAAGCAGTGATGTACAATGCAGACATTAGAAGCATCACTCCTGAGCCCAGCACAGAAGGTCAGTGTGACATTTGGGCAATAATCTTTCTTATTTGGATTCTGTCAGTTCCTATCATGTCACTCAGCCAAAATAACTGCATTTGCCGACTAAGAATATTGTGGTCTTTATTATACTGTGTTGTTTATGCATAAATTTGTTTAGATAGAGAACTACTTGTCTTGCGTTCATTTGCCTCAAGTTTAACATTCCATCCATATGACAACTGCAACATGAATAGTTTACATTGTAAATTCACAGTTGGCAACAATTTAAAATGATTTCCGGGGAGACTTTTCGTTGACCTTAGCACACAGCCAATCTCAGCAGGCATCTGAGCCCCACAATCCATGTCCTATTATGTTTACTGAATTCTAATGTGCTTGTTTTTCTATTGTAAATATTCAACTTGAACAAATAATTGTATATTAAAGAAAATATGAATAGATGGAAAGCTTTGTATATAGCATGGAAAATAAGGACATTTCTCATTGCTAGCCCTGTTTGTGCCATGTTTTGGCCTGCTACCCAAGCAACCATTTCCGAGTGGCAGGTGAATTATTCAAAAGTCACAAACCTACCAGTCCCAAGCATGGCACCCCCATGAGGCTCCAGGATATAACTGCAGGCTCCTTTTTCCCTCTGTGGAGCAACTTCAGTACGGCCTTCTGTTGCTACTTTTTAAATTCACATTTTTCTAAGTAAATGTACAGTACAGTCAGTTCTTCTTTAGTCTTCCAAGCAAAGTACAGACAGGATTGCAATGTTCTTCAAGGTTATCAGAAATAATAGATTCAAATAATTTAATCCAAATAGACTCTTGAAACATCACGAATGAAAGGCTGTAAAGTTGCAGGATCATTACAGAGACAGAAAGGCAGAGCATAATGTTCACAATGGGCCTGATTCAGAGAAGTATGCAACACAACAGATCGGTTATCAGCAGACTGTGCATGTGCTGTGTTCGCATTGTGCATGCATCAAGGTGTTGCCGCAAAGCTGCACGCAATTAGGGCTCCTTCGCAAAGTGATTGACAGGAAATTACTGTTTGGGGGTGTTATCATGGTGTTAGGGGGGAGTGGTTGTTAAAATGGCCATTTTCATGTATCTGACGTCAGTTGCATGCCTTAAAGTACAAACACATGGCACCTGCATGACTACTGCAGGGTCCAGTCTGCATAGCATTAGGTCTACCCTACAGCCCGATGTTCTTTTTCTTGCGTACAGGTTGCGTATGTGTACACAATTGCGAATGAGTTCCGGTAGCTCCGGTGGGCGTCTCTTTTCATATCTGGGCGCCAGCTTCACTTGCTGATATCTGCAGTTGTTTTGCGGAGTAAATCGCACTTGCAACTGCATTAGGGTATATCTCTGAATCAGGCCCAATATCCATATCTGGTCCTGGAGGTAGTTTTCCACTTACCTCTTAGAAGAAAACAAACAAGACAGCAAGCCCCACTTGGGTTGAGCTGTGTCAAAAATGATTGCCTGTAGCCGTAAATCTGTATCCTGTAGTCTAAAGCAATTCAGGAACTAAAGGGAGTGGGTAATGTTTTTACACTGTAATGTTATTTAACTCCCTGTAGTCAAATAAAGCTGCACCAGCAGGAGGAATAATGATGAAAGATGAGTAAAGCCCTGCTTTAAATTACGATCCAGATATTCTCATAGGACATTTAACTCTACTTCAGAAAGACATTAAATCTGCCCAAACAGTGTTGACCCCGGCATTGGCTCAATGGCATAATTGTAAGAATGTTCTGGAAATACTCGATTCCCTGATCCCAGATTCCCTGTATTAAAGTGTCTTATTATCCTAATGCTTAGAAGAAAGTTCAGAGACTTGTTTGACTACAAAGAACAAATTCCCTGAATTAAAGTTATGCTTTCAAAGCTCAAAAACAAATCATAAAATTTGAGCATCTCTGTTCAGGTTCTGACAGTAGTGCGTCTCATGCAGTACAGTACTGATGTTTGGTATTTTGCGCATTCGCCAGACCAATACTGCGCATGTGTAGTATGAGTCAGAAGCAGGTCGGCTCCAGACTGTTATACCCCTTTCGACACGGGTTGGTGTGCGGTGTGAAAGGGCCATGGTCAAAATCCCAGGTCAACTGACCCGGCAGTTCAACCCGGGAATAAAGCAGTGTTACTCCCGGGTTGAATACCGGGTCAGTGGCAGCATGAACGGGCTCCCAGGTCGATGCGGCCCGGGACCCATTCACTAGATAGGGAGAGGCAGCGGAGATGAGCTCATCTCCCAGCGCAGCCTCCGCCCCTGCTGTCGGCTCCGTCCCCGTCGCTATGGCAACCCACCCAGCAAATTGCCTGGGTCGGGAAGCTGCCTGTTAGGGTCCAATGCAGGATCCCACCCGGGAAGGACCCATTTACAATTCCCGGGTGGGATCCGGCATTGTCAGTGTGAAAGGGATATTAGTGATGCAATTGGGGGGTAGGGAGGGGGAGACGGTGGACGCTGTTTTAAGGGAGTGACGAGGCCAGGATGGAGAATTCCTGTCCTCTTTGCTGGAACTGCGGTGGCTGGCTTCCATGACCCCTTGGGTTACGCAGCCAGCCGAAGATGTCGATGCTGCATCCTGTGGAGCACGGATCACTAATGCAAGCAAGAGGCATCTACTTATACCAGACGCCTCCTGCTGCATTAACATATTAGTGCTATCCCTGCTAATTCCATGTAAGCAGCAGCTATAGCACCTCCAACAACATCTGAATCAGGCCCAGTAGGCTGGTAACAGGGCTCCTGAGGCATAGGTACAGCACTTACCTCTGTGTTTCTCTTTTCCTTTAGATTATTTACTTAGTAATGCATTATTAGCACTAAATGACATTATTATTAAGAATTGTCTGAAATAAGAGTTATTTCCAATTATTTTACAACTGGATACAATGCCATTTGGACCTTCTCCGAGTCTTAAATGGAATGATTTGGTTTAATGGATTTATAATAAAATACACATATGGGGTCAGATCTGAGTCTGAGTTGACTGGAGTTGCGGGTTCCCAGCCAAACTCTGATTTTCTTTTACAGCAGCAATCATTTACAAGGCAAAACCATGGCTTGCAAATGACTGCCGCTTTAAAAAAAACATCTGAGTTTGGCTGGGAATCCTCATCCAGCCCGCACCTCCGGACAACTCAAACTTTATTACATCCGGCCCATAATATGTATTTGAAACATTGCGTTGCTTAATGCAGAGGAGTATCAGTTCCTGTATTTCATGCAACATGCTAACGATTTAAAGAAAAATGTCACCTTTGCAGCTTTTTGCAACTCTAAATAATACTTAATAGATACAAATGTCTAATTTGCCTAATTGGTGAGATGCACTATTATCTATTATTTATATGGCACAGCGCAGTACACTGACAGGATCATAGCACAGACAAATGACATGTAATGACGTGAAGCAGAATGGAAAGATGGCTGTGAATTTACAATCTAAGAGATGTGGGAAATGTTAGGGATTGGAATAACAGTTGTGGCTGATAGTGGGGGAAATGTTTACCATAAGGGGAAAGCAGTATCTGACACCTATTTTGAAGAACCCAATGATGATTTGCATTTCTGCGCAGCTACTGGAGGCAGAGCCGGCCCTAACCAATATGATGCCCTAGGCAAGATTTTGGCTGGTGCCCCCTAGCACCACCGCTGGTTCTGCCTCTGACCTTGCACATCTTTCCCAGCACCATTACCCCTCACCCATAGCAGTCCTTGTACCCCCTATATTTTAAATAGGAACAGTTCGCACATTTGACGCACAGCCCAAAAAGGGGCATCTTCTTGCTGGGAAGGGACATGGCCACACAATAGTAACCCCAATTCCAATTACGCCACACAGTACTGCAACTTTATTCACATTTTATCTTGCGATAGTGTCCATAATTCATATTACATCCCACAGTAGTATCACTGTACCTTATAAACGTTACTCCTCACAGTAGAGCCCCTTATTCACATTACATCACACTGAATTGCTCCTTATTCACATTACACCACACCTTATTGCTCTTTATTCACATTAGACGACACAGTAGTGCCCTTTCTATTTGCAACGCCACATAGTAGAGCACCTTATACACATAATGCCACACATTAGTAATGCATTTATACACAATTCCACACAGTAATGCCCCTTACACATATGAGACACATTAATGTCCTTATAAACATAATGCACCTTACACATTATGACAACCTTTATTAATGCCCTTTTACACATAATGTCCCTTACACATATGCCGCACATTATTAATGCCCTTATACACATAATGACACACAGTGCCCCCTACACATTTGCTGCACATTATTAGTGCCCCTATACACATAATGGCACACATACATTAGTACCCTGTTACACATATGCCGCACATTATTAATGCCCTTATACACTTAATGACACACATAGTGGCCCTTTACACATATGTTGCACATTATTAATGCATTTTTACATGACACACATAATGCTCAACCAACCCTCTCACATGCACACAGCACTCACACTTCCACTAACACTGTGACCTCTGCCTCTGCTTGGATACAGATGTGTCCTCACAAATCTTGCATCAATGCTAACGTCGGGCACTTTTTTTTTATGAAAATGCATCTTATTTGCATTGCTATGTGGCTAGGATGCACAAGCAGCTTCTGCTGATTAAACTGATATGCAGCATGCCAATATACTGTGTGAGACTGTGGCTGTATCTGCATATGAAATGCTACATACAGAATATAGGCATGTCGCATATCATTTTAATCAGCAGAAGCTGATGATGCCCCTAGGCATATCAAATTCCCTAGGCAATTGCCTAGTTTGCCTATGCCTATGGCCGGCTCTGACTGGAGGCATAGCACAGATGAAACAAGGAGAGACAGTAGAAGGTGGAGATGTACAGATGTGCCAGCCTTCAGATTACATGCTCTTCATGGCAATTGCTACTGGTTTACCATGAATAGTGTGCCCACAGGTGTGCGTGTGCAATGTGCAAGCACTGATGATTCATAGGATTGCATGGTGCGTATGCACCTGCGAACAGGCTGCAGCTTGTCACAGCTAGTCGCAATCACAACGTGGCCACTCACGGGTAAGATGAGCGCAGCTATATCTGCTAATGGCTCTAGAGGACTTGGTATCCTCCAATGCAGAGTAATTGTGTGAGTGGCAGTTTTCTATAGCATCATACATAATGCTGGACAATGTGCCAGGACAGTTGTCATCCAGAGATCACCAAAGCGGACTAGTGATGGTAACTGCTGCCCATTACACCACTTCATCCTCAGGTGGAGATGTGACTGAGATGCATATGACTGAATCACCCACAGAGGTGTTTGTTGCACAATGCAGAGAATTGCAGAATCCGTCTGCTTGCATTTAACGCTGAATTGCCCCCTAAATGTGGATAACTACTCAGAGTTACTGCTCTGCCCCTTTTGACCCGCTTGCTTTCATAAGTGTCATCATCATCAGTGGGCACGTGCACCTGTCCTATATCATACCTCCCAACGTCGTGGACTCCTAAGTCGGGACTCCCTTTTGTGGCGGTAAGGAGGCGTGATCTATGTAAAAGGAGGCGTGGCTTCAGGACAACACAGCGAGCCCAAGCAGCAGAGCGACAGGACGCCTCCCAACTGCCCCCAACCACTACCACCACGGTACACTGCAGCCCACGGGTATTGCAGCGGGACAGTCCCCTAAAAACGTGACTGTCCTGCAAAAATTGAGACAGTACGGAGGTATGCCTATATCTTGTGCAGCAGATGCATCTAACATCAGATTTTGTCATGTCAATTTAAATACAGATACATTTTACATTGAATGTAGAGGTTTATTGTCTTACCTACTGTAGTTGGGGTGAGGAAGCTTTTTACATTTCTCTTGTGTTGTGAATAATCTAACAATGGGTTTGGCTAAAAATAATTTTCAATACTGTTTCAAAAGCAAGCAGAACACAATTACAGACTAATTACATCATGCTGTAAGATTTTAACATATTTCCATTGATATTGTGGCTCTTTTTATTTAATGCATTATGTAGTCACTAATATAATAATCCAAAATGTAGCATGCTTTAGTAACAGCAGCTTTGTACCATTTGCATGATAAAACCTGGATTTAAAATGGAATCTGAATACTATACCGTGGCTTTTGTTCAGTAAATTCAATATTCAACAAACATCACCTCACCCTTCTGTATAAAAAAATCCAGAATTTACTTTCAGTATAACTGAAAACAAAATAAAAAAAACAGAATGAAAACTCTGTAAAAGAGGTTATTTGTATTATTATTATTATTATTATCATCATTTATATGGTGCCACAAGGGTTCTGCAGTGCCTAACAGAATTCATAACCAAATGAGCAAGACAAGAAAACAACGAGTTACAGTTCAAGAACAATGTAGGACAAGTACATGGTATATAAACAATGTTACATCAAGAAACAGGACACTGAAATAATATTCATGGTGGCAGTGTAAGGATGTGCCCTGTGGGCACATCCATGTTGCTGTCCCTAGCTGGGGGCAGCGCTGGGGCAGCTTGTCTGTCCCCAGCGCGGAGTGTGCGGCGGCGGGTGCCTGGTGCAGGGATCGGATGTTTCCCTGCACCAGGCTGTCGGCGGCGGAGAGCGGCGCGGCGGCGCTTTAAACTTGGCGCCGCTGGGGCCGCCAATGAGAAGCGCCGTCCGCGGCTTTTTGAATCCGGCGCATCCAGCGAGCCAATCGCGGCTCGCGGGGCGCCGGCCAATCAGGAGCAGGCGCGGCAAGCCAATCGGCGCTCGCCGCGTCATAGGCTCCGCCCCCGGCGTCTGACGTCAGACGCCGGGCGGGAGCCTGAAGAAAAGGCCGCGCTGAAGAGCGGCGAAGATCTGAAGGGACGGAGCGCGCGGAAGAGCGCGAAGAAAGAAGACGCCGCGCGGAGGAGAGGAGAAGAGCTCCGGTGGCCGCTGAAGAGGCCTGAAGACTCCAGCCCTCGGAAAGAAGATGTCCAGCGGCGGCTGGACGCGGCGCGACGACGGCGGCGCCGCTGGCCAGGACGGGCCAGCGGCCGAAGATTAAAAAAGAGCGCCGGAGGGGTCACCAGGGGTGGGAAGCAAAGGGCTGCCGAAGCTCCCCCCTGGTGCCTCTCCCAGCGGGTCAGGTAGGCCCTTCCGGCCCGTGGCGCATAGAGTCGGCGAGTCTGGGCCGAGGCCGCGTGTAGTCGGGGTGCCGCTCGGCCCGCCGGTCCAGACCCGACCACTCTGTCATCCGGGGGTTCGGGCGTTAGGCCCGAGTCACCCTCCGCCCCACGGTAGGCGGGCACTAGGCCCGGGGGCACGTTCAGGCACTAGGCCTGTGGGAGCATTAGAGGGCATTAGGCCCTAGTGCAATTTGGCCGACAGGGATATATATAAGGTGACCCTGGGCACAAGGCCCAGGTCACCCAACGGGCAGCGAGTTAGGCGGGCGCTAGGCCGTGGGCGAAATCAGGCCTCCGGCCTGTGTGCAGCTAGGGGGGGCGCTAGGCCCAGTGAATTAGAGCCCCCGAGGTGAATACAGGTGGCCCTGGGCGCTAGGCCCAGGCCACCCCGAGGTATTTAGGAAGGCACAGGAGGTGGGTAGGCCGTGCGGTGCCCACCCCCTTCCAGCGGCAGGTAGGGATTTAAAGGGACAACACCGTGTGATATTGCATTCCGATATTGTGATGTATGTTGTTACCGTGCAGGGCAAAGTGACTGTGTTTGCATAGTTTTGTTGCACCACACCCACAGAGCTAGTTTGAGGGCTCTGCTGTTGTATTTAGTATAGGGTGTGACACTAGGGTAGAGTTAGGCCCTGCACGGCTGTTTCTCTTTGCCTCCTTACAGGGACCTGTAAGTGGAGAAGATCGGAGTGCAAGACTTGTGACGGTGAGTAGCATCCGTGTACGTTTGTCCCTTGTTTGTCCCCGAGCGCCGGAGTCGGGATTGCTCACGGACGTGAGAATCCTTTTCATCACACTACGTGCGAAAGCGCGAGTGTGTGAAAGCTGGGTGGCTGAGGCTTTGTGCCGGTGATGACCATTTACCCAACCGGTGAAGGTCGCGGCCACCCCTGGGGTATCCCCTGTTCCAGTGGAAGAAGGGTCGATACCCCCTTTAATGTAAACCATTCTCTCCTCAGCTCGGTCGTCGGTCAGCTCCGAGAGGGAATCGCCGTGTCCGGATCCGAGTGAAGATTTCCAGGTCCGTTGAGGGTTCCGGTACCTGAAGGTGAGAGAGAGCGGCGCCTGGTGAGTACCGAGTCTACACCTGCACGGCAGCAGGCACCACACGCACCGCAGCCCCCGCACCTCTCACAGCAGAAACAGAGGGCTAGGTGCCATGGAACAGGGTATGGAGTAGGAAATACTCTAAGGGGGTATTCAATTAGCCCCGATGCTGTTTCGGCTGATGAAAATGGCCAGATAATACGATTAATGACCAATAGCAGTAGCTGAGGACTTCACCTATAGCAGTTGCCTTTCTTGCACAACTAGACACTTTCTCAAATGCGCTGGGAAGTTAACCTCAAATAATAATACAAATTCTGTCCATTATACAAAAATATTGATTTGAAAAAATCACGCTCTACTGCTTTTAACACTTGAACGCCACAGACAGTATTTAGAGAAAATAACAAATTATATTCCCTCTCAGTTAATTTACTGTACCTTATTGTACATTTATAATAGTATAAACACAGTACTTGCAGGCACTCGTTCCCAGGTGCAGAATATGCACTGATGGTGAGGACGACGACCAGCAGCTGTTTCTGATTGGCTGAGTGTGTCTTGAGTCCTCTGACTATGGCTGCTGTGAGCTACTGTATCCACATTACTGAATTCATATTTGTAATCAGTAAACTGCAGGGAAGCAAATTTCCATTAAAATTTTTCAAAGGGAACGACAATGTACGTTTGTATTTAATTGAACTTAATTAGTACTTTAACACTGTATATGTGACTCTTGTTAACTGTATTTGAATGTGACTTAGCACTTATTAATAAAAGTGTCCAGACACAGACAGTCTTATGTATATGAGCAGGGGTGTCAGAATATTTTAAGTTTGGGGGAGTCAAAGATAAAATTTCATTCCCCTCCCCCCGCTCCGACACCTCTGTATATGACATAAAGTACTATATTGTGCATGACTTGTGCATGGTAGCAATTACGGTACTACCGTAGCACCAGTGCTAACCCACATTTCCTGGACAGGCAAATATACTACATTTTTCTCTTGGTGTCAGTCTGGCGCTAATATTACTATTATCTCCTGCCATAAAACAGTGCTTATGTCACTCTTGCAGTGCTGGAACCAATTTGAAAAGCATCCTGCTCTGTAAACTGCTCAAAAAGCAGATTATTACTCCCAAATCTACATTAGCCTATCAGCTCCTGATAAATGAAAACTTAGCAACCCTGATGTGGTTTTCTTTTGTCAACTGTACTTTATATTTCACCTAACTTTATTTAATTTAGTTACGGTGTGTGCAGTGCACCGTACCTATGTGTGCGAGCACCGTAGCAAATATTCTGCAATGGGCCCCTTGTGCCCAACTGTGGAAAACAGATATACAGATGGGACTTTGTCAGGGGAGAGGGGACTTGTATAGTATCCCTATAATGTTCAGTAGAGCTATTTTAGGTGTGTTCTGAAGTGTAAAGCTTTTACACAATTTAGGCTTGATAGAACAACCTGGCCATAGGGGAGATGCCTATCCGTCAGAGCAGAAAGCCTTTCATCTCTCCAATCCTTCACAAGTTTATAGGATATTGTACAGTCTGAGAGCGGCTGTTCTGGTTATCTGTGTCATTTATATTTATCAACCTCCATAGCTATGAGAGATTCATAAACTCTTGGGAGATGGGGCCGGTGGAAAGAGGATGAAAAACGATATTGTTTTAAACTGGTGCAACAAATTATCCATATCTGAGGGCAGTGAATGAAAAGGCAAAATAGACAAGACGTACTGTAGAACTGAACTGAATTTGCCAGATGACGATGGTTTTGGCTCCTATAGCTTATTGCTTAAATTTAAGTTTTTATCATGTCCATGATAATCTGGTTTAATTTTCAATTTGCACAATTTGAACATCTGCTGAGATTTAGGACATTGATAAAAGAGTGTTTGGTGATAGTTTCCTAGTGAAGGAAATAGAAATAGCAATGTCTATTTCAATATACAGGTTGAGTATCCCATATCCATATATTCCAAAATATGGAATATTTCGAAATACGGACTTTTTTGAGTGAGACTGAGATAGTGAAACCTTTGTTTTTTGATGGCTCAATGTACACAAACTTTGTTTAATACACAAAGTTATTAAAAATATTGTATTAAATGACCTTCAGGCTGTGTGTATAAGGTGTATATGAAACATAAATGAATTGTGTGAATGTAGACACACTTTGTTTAATGCACAAAGTTATAAAAAATATTGGCTAAAATTACCTTCAGGCTGTGTGTATAATGTGTATATGAAACATAAATGCATTCTGTGCTTAGACTTAGGTCCCATCACCATGATATCTCATTATGGTATGCAATTATTCCAAAATACGGAAAAAACCCATATCCAAAGTACCTCTGTTCCCAAGCATTTTGGATAAGGGATACTCAACCTGTATCATGGTACATGTACTGAGCTACAAGACAATGACATACATTCATCATGGGATGTGATGAGTAATTCACTGCTACCAATAGGATTATCAGACAATGGGGTATATTTACTAAGCCTAAGAGAGAGGTGAAGTGGATGGAGATAACGTACTAGCCAACCAGCTTCTAACTGTGGAGCTGGTTGGCTGGTGCTTTATCTCTCTCCACTTTATCACTCTCCAAGTAAATATACCCCAGTGTTCATGATACTATAGTACCTATGGGATGTGATCAGATAGACACTGCTAACTTGTAAATATAAGGGTATATTCAATTAGTGCTGAATTTTCCCAGCCAAAAACTGTTGAAAAAGCCAGCAAATTCCACAAAACACATGGATCGGTGGAGAATGCGCTGATTCACGTGGTTTTCACCTGTGCGGATTTTTAGACCAGTCGATAAACTGCATGGGCATTGAGTAGGTTGAATGTAAATTCGACATAAAAATGGGCGAAAATACTTTTTTTGACTGGTCGAAAAAACTAAACTACTTGAATACCACCCATAATAGATAATAGGCGAGATATATCGAGCCTTCTAAAGAGTGGAGAAGTAGACAAGTGCCCATAGCATCTAATCAGCCTCTATTTACCATTTTATAGAATGTGCTTGATAAACAATAGCTAGTATGTAGCTGATTGGTGCTATGGGCAACTTCTCCACTTGTTCACTTCTGTACTATTTAGAAAACTTGATACATTTCCCCCAAAGCTGGTTTTAGATATAATAATGTTCACTAGTTCCAATAGTTGCAATGTTAGTATTATTACATAGTGAAAATATTTATACCTTAACATTAATAGTGTAAAAGGTTATTGTTCATTTCTTGGCTTTCTTGAAAACAATCATAAATTATTAATAATAGAAAGCTTTGAAACACGTTCTCTAATTATCTGTATCATTAGTCATTACCATCATCACATTTATTTAATTTTATTCCATATTATCTGTCTGAGGTAAGACACAGAGCGAGATGTACTAAGCCTTGGAGAGTGATAAAGTGGAGGAGAGAGATAAAATACCAACCAACCAGCTTCTGTCATTTTTCAAACACAACCTGTAACATGGCAGTTAGTAGCTGATTGGCTGGGATATTATCCATGTTCTCTCTCTCCAAGGATTAATACATAGACCTCTTACTACAGCAAAGGAAACATTTTTGTAGGCTTTGTGAAATGATTCTGTTGGTTTTGCTTTTCCCCACAATATGTGATGGTTTCAGTACACTGTACATCCATCCATTCAAAGCCTTTTTTTCTGATGGCACTCAGAGGACAGACATCTTTTTTTCTGGTGTCATTTGTTTGTTTTGTTTTTCAAAAAATGTGTATTACATGACAAATATGAAGAATAGGGATGAAAAAATACACCCATTCATAATAACATGAGTTATGAGGTGAAATAATGGTCAGACAATGCTAGACCATACATAGTGGCAGCTATTTACTAAGCCTTGGAAGGAGATAAAGTGGACGGGGATAAAGTACCAACCAATCAGCTTCTAACTGCCATGTTACATGCTCGCTTTGAAAAATTTTTCACACATGCCTGTAACATGGCAGCTTGCTGGATGGTACTTTGGGGGTCATTCTGAGTTGATCGCACGTAGCTACTTTTTGCTGCTCGTGCGATCAACCTGACGCCACCTATGGGGGAGTGTATTTTAGCATTGCAGGGCTGCAAATGCTTGTGCAGCCCTGCTATGCTAACAAAGTTTCACGTAAAACAAGACCAGCCCTAGACCTACTTACAATTTGTGACGGATCCAGCGATGCAGGTACCGGATTTGACGTCAGACATCCGCCCTCAAAACTCCTGGACACGGCTGCGTTCGCTGGACCACTCCCGGAAAACGGTCAGTTGACGCCCTGACACACCTTCCCCCTGTCAATCTTCTTGCCGTCGCCGCTATGACTGCTTTCCTCGTTCCTGGCATTATCGCCCGGTGACAGCCGTCACCGGGCAACGACGCAGTTCCGACCTCATCGCACCGTTGTGAAGAAGTGCAGCGCGCGATCGGGTCGGAATGACCCCCTTTATCTCTCTCCAGTACTTCTGCCGCATACAGAGAATTACATCAAGGATATGAAGGGTTCAGTGCAGAGAGGAATTCAGAAATGAAAGATGGAAACCAAATGTTAAAATATGGAAAGAAACATAAAAACAAAATTAATATAATGACTGTAACACGTGGAAAACACAAAAGTGAAGGCACAGACAAGACATAAGGAATAACGCTAAAACTACCAGAAAGAAAAACCTTATTGTAATATTCACCAATAGGGGCTTATTCTGTCTATATTTTTTTGTTAAGGAAGTCTCATGGGCTGTATATAGATTGACCTTCCCTATCATACCTGATCACAGATTGCAGAGAGAATTGTGGGTTATTTGAGGGTAGCAGCTTCTGGTTTTTCCCTCTACGTTAAGGGGCAATTATTTACAAGGAAAACCATGCCTTGTAAGTGGATGTCCCTTTAAAAAGAAAAGTCAGAGATCGGCCAGCATCACACACCTCTGGCGATCTCGGACGCCATTACATCCCGCCCCAAGAGTATTCAATATGAGTCTGTTACAGTAAAAATAAGAATTTACTTACCGATAATTCTATTTCTCGGAGTCCGTAGTGGATGCTGGGGTTCCTGAAAGGACCATGGGGAATAGCGGCTCCGCAGGAGACAGGGCACAAAAGTAAAGCTTTTACAGGTCAGGTGGTGTGTACTGGCTCCTCCCCCTATGACCCTCCTCCAGACTCCAGTTAGGTACTGTGCCCGGACGAGCGTACACAATAAGGGAGGATTTTGAATCCCGGGTAAGACTCATACCAGCCACACCAATCACACCGTACAACTTGTGATCTAAACCCAGTTAACAGTATGATAACAGAGGAGCCTCTGAAAGATGGCTTCCTAAACAATAACCCGAATTAGTTAACAATAACTATGTACAAGTATTGCAGATAATCCGCACTTGGGATGGGCGCCCAGCATCCACTACGGACTCCGAGAAATAGAATTATCGGTAAGTAAATTCTTATTTTCTCTATCGTCCTAAGTGGATGCTGGGGTTCCTGAAAGGACCATGGGGATTATACCAAAGCTCCCAAACGGGCGGGAGAGTGCGGATGACTCTGCAGCACCGAATGAGAGAACTCCAGGTCCTCCTTTGCCAGGGTATCAAATTTGTAAAAATTTACAAACGTGTTCTCCCCTGACCACGTAGCTGCTCGGCAGAGTTGTAATGCCGAGACCCCTCGGGCAGCCGCCCAAGATGAGCCCACCTTCCTTGCGGAATGGGCCTTAACAGATTTAGGCTGTGGCAGGCCTGCCACAGAATGTACAAGTTGAATTTTGTTACAAATCCAACGAGCAATCGACTGCTTAGAAGCAGGTGCACCCAACTTGGTGGGTGCATACAGTATAAACAGCGAGTCAGATTTTCTGACTCCAGCCGTCCTTTAAATGTATATTTTTAAGGCTCTGACAACGTCCAACAACTTGGAGTCCTTCAAGTCGTCTGTAGCCGCAGGCACTACAATAGGCTGGTTCAGGTGAAACGCTGATACCACCTTAGGGAGAAAATGCGGACGCGTCCGCAGCTCTGCCCTATGTCGAATGGAAAATTAAATAAGGGCTTTTATAAAACAAAGCCGCCAGTTCAGATACTCTCCCGGCCGAAGCCAGGGCCAGTAACATAGTCACTTTCCATGTGAGATATTTCAAATCCACATTCTTTAGTGGTTCAAACCAATTGGATTTGAGGAAATCTAAAACTACATTTAGATCCCACGGTGCCACCTTAGGCACCACAGGAGGCTGTATATGCAGTACTCCTTTGATAAAAATCTGGACCTCAGGGACTGAGGCCAATTCTTTTTGGAAGAATATTGATAGGGCCGAAATTTGAACCTTAATAGATCCCAATTTGAGACCCATAGACAATCCTGATTGCAGGAAATGTAGGAAAACGACCCAGTTTAAATTCCTCCCTCGGAGCACTCCGCTGCTCGCACCACGCAACATATTTTCGCCAAATACGGCGATAATGCTTCGCGGTGACTTCCTTCCTTGCCTTTATCAAGGTAGGAATGACTTCTTCTGGAATGCCTTTTCCTTTTAGGATCTGGCATTCAAACGCCATGCCGTCAAACGCAGCCGCGGTAAGTCTTGAAAAAAAAAACAAGTACCCTGCTGAAGCAGGTCCCTTCTCAGAAGTAGAGGCCACGGATCGTCCGTGACCATCTCTTGAAGTTCCGGGTACCAAGTCCTTCTTGGCCAATCCGGAGCCACTAGTCTTACTCCTCTTTGCCGTATAATCCTCAATACCTTTGGTATGAGAGGCAGAGGAGGAAACACATATACCGACTGGTACACCCAAGGTGTTACCAGCGCGTCCACAGCTATTGCCTGCGGATCTCTTGACCTGGCGCAATACCTGTCCAGTGTTTTGTTGAGGCGAGACGCCATCATGTCCACCATTGGTTTTACCCAACGGTTTAATAGCATGTGGAAAACTTCTGGATGAAGTCCCCACTCTCCCGGGTGAAGGTCGTGTCTGCTGAGGAAGTCTGCTTCCCAGTTGTCCACGCCCGGGATGAATACTGCTGACAGTGCTATCACGTGATTCTCCGCCCAGCGAAGGATCCTGGCAGCTTCTGCCATTGCCCTCCTGCTTCTTGTGCCGCCCTGTCTGTTTACATGGGCGACTGCCGTGATGTTGTCCGACTGGATCAACACCGGTCTTCCTTGAAGCAGAGGTTCCGCCTGGCTTAGAGCATTGTAGATTGCTCTTAGTTCCAGAATGCTTATGTGAAGAGACTTTTTCAGGCTCGACCACACTCCCTGGAAATTTCTTCCCTGTGTGACTGCTCCCCAGCCTCTCAGGCTGGCATCCGTGGTCACCAGGATCCAATCCTGCATGCCGAATCTGCGGCCCTCCAATAGATGAGCCTCCTGCAACCACCACAGAAGGGATACCCTTGTCCTCGGCGACAGGGTTATCCGCAGGTGCATCTGAAGATGCGACCCTGACCATTTGTCCAACAGATCCCTTTGCATGGAATCTGCCGAAAGGGATTGCTTCGTAAGAAGCTACCATTTTTTCCCAGGACTCTTGTGCATTGATGTACAGACACCTTTCCTGGTTTTAGGAGGTTCCTGACCAGGTCAGATAACTCCTTGGCTTTTTCTTCGGGAAGAAAAACCTTTTTCTGAACTGTGTCCAGAATCATCCCCAGGAACAGCAGACGAGTTGTCGGCATTAATTGGGATTTTGGAATATTCAGAATCCATCCGTGCTGCTTTAGCACCTCTTGAGATAGTACTAAACCCATCTCTAGCTGTTCTCTGGACCTTGCCCTTATTAGGAGATCGTCCAAGCATGGGATAATTAATACGCCTTTTCTTCGAAGAAGAAATATTATCTCGGCCATTACCTTTGTAAAGACCCGAGGTGCCGTGGACAACCCAAACGGCAGCGTCTGAAACTGATAGTGACAGTTTTGTACAACGAACCTGAGGTACCCCTGGTGTGAGGGGTAATTGGTACGTGGAGATACGCATCCTTGATGTCCAAGGATACCATAAAGTCCCCTTCTTCCAGATTCGCTATCACTGCTCTGAGTGACTCCATCTTGAACTTGAACTTCTTTATGTACAGGTTCAAGGACTTCAGATTTAGAATAGGCCTTACCGAGCCATCCGGCTTCGGTACCACAAAAAGAGTGGAATAATACCCCTTCCCTTGTTGTAGAAGAGGTACCTTGACTATCACCTGCTGAGAATACAGCTTGTGAATGGCTTCCAAAACCGTCTCCCTTTCTGAGGGGGACGTTGGTAAAGCAGACTTCAGGAAACGGCGAGGTGGCTCTGTCTCTAATTTCAACCTGTACCCCTGAGATATTATCTACAGGATCCAGGGATTTACCTGCGAGTGAGCCCACTGCGCGCTGTAATTCTTGAGACGACCGCCTACCGCCCCCGAGTCCGCTTGCGAAGCCCCAGCGTCATGCTGAGGCTTTTGTAGAAGCCGGGGAGGGCTTCTGTTCCTGGGAAGGAGCTGCCTGTTGCTGTCTCTTCCCTCGTCCTTTGCCTCGTGGCAGATATGAATAGCCCTTTGCTCTCTTATTTTTAAAGGAACGAAAGGGCTGCGGTTGAAAGGTCGGTGCCTTTTTCTGTTGGGGAGTGACTTGAGGTAGAAAGGTGGATTTCCCGGCCGTAGCCGTGGCCACCAAATCCGATAGACCGACCCCAAATAACTCCTCTACGCATCGCCTGTCCACTGTCGTGTCCATAAAGCTCTTCTGGCCGAAATGGACATAGCACTTACCCGTGATGCCAGTGTGCAGATATCTCTCTGTGCATCACGCATATAAAGAAATGCATCCTTTATTTGTTCTAACGACAGTAAAATATTGTCCCTGTCCAGGGTATCAATATTTTCGATCAGGGACTCTGACCAAACTACCCCAGCACTGCACATCCAGGCAGTCGCAATAGCTGGTCGTAGTATAACACCTGCATGTGTGTATATACCTTTTTGGATATTTTCCATCCTCCTATCTGATGGATCTTTAAGTGCGGCCGTCTCAGGAGAGGGTAACGCCACTTGTTTTGATAAGCGTGTTAGCGCTTTGTCCACCCTAGGAGGTGTTTCCCAGCGCTCCCTAACCTCTGGCGGGAAAGGGTATAAAGCCAATAACTTCTTTGAAATTAGCAGTTTTTTATCGGGGCACCCCACGCTTCATCACACACGTCATTTAATTCTTCTGATTCGGTAAAAACTACTGGTAGTTTTTTCACACCCCACATAATACCCTGTTTAGTGGTACCTGTAGTATCAGCTAAATGTAACATCTCCTTTATTGCCAAAATCATATAACGTGTGGCCCTACTGGAAAATACGGTTGATTCGTCACCTTCACCACCGGAATCAGTGCCTGTGTCTGGGTCTGTGTCGACCGACTGAGGCAAGGGGCGTTTTACAGCCCCTGACGGTGTTTGAGGCGCCTGGACAGGCACTAATTGAGTGTCCGGCCGCCTCATGTCGGCAAACGACTGCTTAAGCGAGTTGACGCTATCCCGTAATTCCACAAATAAAGGCATCCATTCTGGTGTCGACCCCCTAGAAGGTGACATCCTCATATTTGGCAATTGCTCCGCCTCCACACCAATAACGTCCTCATACATGTCGACACACACGTACCGACACACAGCAGACACACAGGGAATGCTCTATACGAAGACAGGACCCACTAGCCCTTTGGGGAGACAGAGGGAGAGTCTGCCAGCACACACCAAAAAGCGCTATATATGACAGGGATAGCCTTATGATTAAGTGCTCCCTTATAGCTGCTTTTATATTAATATATTGCCATTTATTTTGCCCCCCCTCTCTGTTATACCCTGTTTCTGTAGTGCAGTGCAGGGGAGAGACCTGGGAGCCTTCCTGACCAGCGGAGCTGTGACAGAAAATGGCGCCGTGTGCTGAGGAGATAGGCCCCGCCCCTTTTCCGGCGGGCTCGTCTCCCGCTATTTAGTACATTTAGGCAGGGGTAAATATCTCCATATAGCCTCTGGGGCTATATGTGAGGTATTTTTAGCCTTTTTAAAGGTTTTCATTTGCCTCCCAGGGCGCCCCCCCCCCAGCGCCCTGCACCCTCAGTGACTGCCGTGTGAAGTGTGCTGAGAGGAAAATGGCGCACAGCTGCAGTGCTGTGCGCTACCTTAAGAAGACTGCAGGAGTCTTCAGCCGCCGATTCTGGACCTCTTCTTGCTTCAGCATCTGTGAGGGGGCCGGCGGCGTGGCTCCGGTGACCATCCAGGCTGTACCTGTGATCGTCCCTCTGGAGCTTCATGTCCAGTAGCCAAGAAGCCAATCCATCCTGCACGCAGGTGAGTTCACTTCTTCTCCCCTCTGTCCCTCGTTGCAGTGATCCTGTTGCCAGCAGGAATCACTGTAAAATAAAAAACCTAAGCTAAACTCTCTAAGCAGCTCTTTATGAGAGCCACCTAGAATTGCACCCTTCTCGGCCGGGCACAAAAATCTAACTGGAGTCTGGAGGAGGGTCATAGGGGGAGGAGCCAGTACACACCACCTGACCTGTAAAAGCTTTACTTTTGTGCCCTGTCTCCTGCGGAGCCGCTATTCCCCATGGTCCTTTCAGGAACCCCAGCATCCACTTAGGACGATAGAGAAATATCATTTCAAAGCCAAGCAGTGTATTAAAATGCTGCATCTAGTTGGCTGCGTAGAAACCAATTTGTGCATTTGAATATATTCTGCACATTAGACTGTATAGCACTGTCCAAGTGATCAATATACGAGTATATGCCCCACCTTTTATACTGTATAAACAAGACACACCCAATGTCTGTCAATGTTGTATGTCTTTTAAAGTATTCTTACCTTACAGTCCGGACTGGAGGGGAATTCCTTGTCCAATTTACCATGATCAGTTTCTTTGCAAATGTAACAATAACTGTGAGTAAAGGGACAACTTTAGTAATTCCTGCAAGTGGAAGTTAGAGCAAGATCTTTAGCTAAGTGGAGTGATACTGAGAATATACAGTATGGTTTATAAAGGCCATGATATTATTCTACATTTTTTTTACT
The DNA here is from genome assembly GCF_028390025.1 of Pseudophryne corroboree. Lineage (NCBI taxonomy): Eukaryota > Metazoa > Chordata > Amphibia > Anura > Myobatrachidae > Pseudophryne > Pseudophryne corroboree. The sequence continues at coordinate 692,026,568 of NC_086449.1, forward strand.
TGTATAATATTTGATTCTGACAACTAGTTCCAGAAGTTACAAGAAATGAGTGAAATCATTACAGAAATAAAAAAACATCTGCACAGTTATCCAGAGTGTGGGAGCTACTGTACTACAGTATCAAGGTGTAACTTTAGGTGAGCACTTTTCCTATAGAAATATACCACTGCATACCTCCAACTGTCCCGATTACAGCGGGACAGTCCCACTATTTGTGTCACTGTCACGCTGACCACCCAGGGCCCGCAATGTCCCGCAGACGGAGGGGAAGGTTTTGAGAGACTTTAATCACTGTGATCCCTGAATAGA